>NW_027103704.1:411002-1011002 GCF_902728285.1 Clytia hemisphaerica | reverse complement strand
CCCTTAGTTCAATATTTTAATATTTTTCATTTTTATAATTTTTCTCCTTTTGTATCTTATTTTAGCTAAAAGTCGAAATACCAGTAAAGGCAAACTTTAAGACGTGTGCACATTCTCCAACACTAAAATTTTCCAGCTGACTGATACAAAATCTGTCGGTATTCATAATTTATAAATTTCAGGATTTTTGATAATTCGAAGTCCAAACCTAAAAATTTTGAAACCTAAAATTAAAATTTTCGATCACAATTTTATTAATTGAAAATATAGCTATGTCATTGTCTGAAAATGTACACTTCGATTTTGATTTTTGAAAGGACTGAAAGTCCCACCTAATAATATATCCTTGTAACCCATGGACAGTAATGACCCTTCCCTAGATGATTCTGTTCCAAAGGCAACAAATGATTTCAACATTGAGAATTCTCAGTATCTATCTCTAATGCGTTTGAGGATCGCTTCTTTTAACCTACACAAGGTGGAAGAACTTAGAACACTTGTAAAAATTTGTGATATAGAACTTAATTTCAAAGGAGTTTCTGAAGCTGGCTTCACAAAAAACCCTCGAAATCCTTTAATCTTTGGCTACACCCCCAACTAAATCAAAATAGGGAGGAATGCGTCTCTACACCAACAAGAATAACGCCCCCAAATCAAACAAAACACTTGTTGACAATAATTTTACCAACATCTCAAAGAATTTTTTCAGTCTGGAAGTGATAACCTATCAATATCAGACCACATATACATACAATCTTAAGAATGAAGTAACTAAAGGGCCCTGGACAAAAGGTTAACGACATCGGGTCGTTCATAGTGTCCTCCCCCCCCTGGATTCCGGGGGGGGGGAATGAGTTTTGAGGTCAAAAAGAAGCCAGGGTGGGGGGAAAGGAGGGGGGGGGGGGATGGAAAATTTTCATTCTAGGCATGGGGGGGGGGGGAACTCACCAAAATCAATTTAAATTGAAAAACATCTTGTTTTATGAGATGATGTTGTGATCAAGAATATCAAGACCATAGACGGTTCGAGTAGTTAAGTTATCTTTTTTTATTTTCTCAACACCTTTTTTCTATTAATGAATACTAACATTTTATGCTTGAGGGGGGGGGGGGGGGCAGAGAAACTTTTGGAGGCAGGGTTGGGGAAAAATGAGGGGGGGGGGGGGGATGGAAAATTTTCATTCTAGGCATGGGGGGGGAGAGACCCTGAAGGACACATTGTCGTTAAGGACTCAACCCCCTTCCCCTTTAACAACAGAACAAGGAACACTTTGTTGAATTGCATATATTTTGCAAATCTAAAAGTATGCTAAACTGTTAAAAATTTAGTATTATTTAAGATTAGCTGACTTATCAAACTTAAACCAGGATCCAGGATTGTCTAGGGACCCAAATCCAAAACTTATCATCGAAAACCAAAACAAACTTTGCAAAAATGACAGGCTAGCTCTAAAGCTCTGAAAACAGCATTTAGTTACATGAAAACCAGAGTATAATTCTTCAATGGGAATCAAAAACTATAGGGTATAAAGTGCACTCACTAACATCAATTTGTCAGATCTAACAAAAGTAACTATGATCATTTGACAATTAAACAAAGGATTTTCTGTCAAGAAGGAAGATTCCAACAACTTCCATTGAAATGATCAGCCGCAAAAAGTTCAACCATTTTGTGCAGTTTGATTTGAGGATTGAGCCGAGTTAAAAAAGCCAACCAGGCTTAATGCTAGTAAGCTCCCACATGAGTGAAAAAATTTTAATATGTCAATCTTTTTCTCATCATCATCCTTCGACCGTTAGGTCGGAAATACCGAGTATCTCTCTTTCCACAGCTCACGGTCTGACATAACTGTTTTCAGTTCTTCTAACTCGAGCCCTGTTTCCCGCCTCAAATTGTCGAGGAAAGTTCGCTTCCTTGAGCGTCTAGGACCAGTAGGGCACCACAATAAGATATCTGAAATGATTTCAGATTTTGCTCTGAAACAATGGCCGGAGAAAGTTAGCCTCCTCGAAAAAAGAACAGAAGAGATTCTAGGGAGACCTTGGTAGATTTGGGCGAGGTTGGGATGATCTCTCCAATCAAGATTTTGAACCCTTTTTAGGAGATTGGTATAACACCCATCGAGACTTTTCTCCATAGATTTTGTCATGGTCCAGGTTTCAGAACCATAAAGAAGAATGGGCTCCACAAGACACTTGAAAATTTTCAGCTTGAGGTTATTGTCAAGATCACATTGCCAGATTTTGTTGAGCTTATTACAAGCTTTTCCACGCAAGTGCTTTCCTGGTTTTTTAAAGTCGCTATCAGAGAACTGTTGATAAGAGAGCCTAAGTAGTTGAAATCGATTACTTTTTTAATGTCAACACCTTTCAAAGAAAATAAAGGGAGAAAATTTTCAGAGGAGCAAAGATATTCTGTTTTTTTCTCGTTACAGTAAAGACCGACCTGACTTGCTGCAGTTTCTAAAGAATGGAGTAGTAGAATTTCGAGATTTTGAATACTTTCTGCAACAAGTGCGAGGTCATCAGCAAAATCCAGATCAGTCACAAACAAGCCAGGGTCACGTGTGCCCTGGGGCGTTTTAATTTGAATTCCCTTTTTGTTAAAAGTTTAATATTATTATTATATTTTTCTCGCTCATTCACTCATTTCATTCATTCACTCACTCGTTTAGATGGCTTCGAGATTTTACAAGCATTCTTATGATCAAACACATTTGGATGTATTTGGAAATCTCTGGAAGTAAAAATAATTATTTTCAGTTTCATTTGACTTGACATGCTTTGTTATAGTGCAAATCATCAAATAGCGTAATTCCGACCATAACATGTGATTTATAAAATCGCAAGAAACAAAACCAAACAGAATCATACGAGCATGAATTCCCAATCTGAACAACTTACTACTTCCAAAAAACACGTGTCATGAACACATATCAAGAAAAACTAAGAAGGCTGGCCAGCTATAAGATCCGCACATAGGTTGATCATTTTGTCCGAACGAACGCGTGTACTAAGAATATTCGTTAACTCTCAAAACCATCTTATTTTAAAACGCACATACTATACAATATAACATAGCTAAGTAGCCAAGCTGTATATTTGCTTGACACAAATAATTGACATCCCTTTTCATAATTCCACTGTTTCCAATAAATGTATTAAACAGATGTTTCACGCATACCGTAAAATCCGCCAAATTCAAACGATTCTTGACATTGTGTCGTCAATTTTTGAAAAAAAAGAATCATTTTTATTTGACGCGAGATACTCCTTCATCCAGCTGGTCTCTAAATTTAGCTCTCGCATAAAAACATTCAGTTCTATAACGATACGATAAAAGGATCTCATAAAAGCACGATGATTCATCGATAAAAAGTGGTTCTCACTAGATCCAGTCCATTTCTCCATTTCTCTTTTAAAGTCAATCAATCAATTCATTCAATGGTTTATCTCCTTAATCTTTTAAAAAACGTTATACTCCAATATAACTCGGGAATTAACGTGCAACCAACACACCAAAAAAAAACACTATTAGTATTATCTCCACCATCAAAAAGAAGCAAACATTTTCTCAATATACTGGGTATTTGCTGCTTTATGTATATTTTTCCTTTTGTGTTTTTTTATAGTAATCGATAGCGTAGAGTATCGTATCTCTTTTTGGACATCCATAAGGCGAGTACTCCTCTTCATAAATAACGTTTGTAACAATCGAAAGGTTCAACATCTCTCGACCCAGATCACTCCTGACGGGAACATTAGACTGACCGTGTTTGAATTTCGGCCGACTTTTTCGGCTACCATTTGTTTGTATACAATAATACAGTACAGGCAAAAAGCCTATCAATAGATCTTCGTTCTCCATTCACAAAATCTCGCTCACAATTAAGCATGCGGGCAGCCGCTCGATCTCTCATCACCGTATTAAATGACGTCATCAATCAAGCAACGAAAATAAACCAAACAAACGTGTCTGGAAAGACAGCGAAAATATTCCTTTGAAATTTTTTTCGTCTCTCATTTTCTCCAAACCATATTTTTCTTTGTTGGTATATATGGGTTATTATGTTGGACGTTTGGGTTGTTTGTCAATTCTCGTTGCATTTTTATTGATGATGATAAAGGATTGTGGGTATTAAGATGATGACGTCACCGTTGAAGATGGTTCATCGTTCGATGTCTCCTTATCTTTATCCTTTTCCTAAAAACAAAAATTTTACATAGAGTGAGTATACGCCAAGTCTTGTTAGCGTTTTAATTTTTGGCTTGTGGGTATAAGGGCGGGCGCAAATTGGCGTCGGCGTAATTTTATATGCTGTATTCTCTTTTTTGTTCTGAGTCAATTTTTAAGTAATTTTGGCGTTATTCACGGCCCGGCAACAAAGGAGGCCTGCATAAAGAGATGCCAATAAGGAAACTGATAGTTTCCCAGCGTTTGTCCAGTCTCACTTGTCTTGAGTGACAAAAATTCATTACTAGTAAGTTTACTCTATCGCTCTTCACGGAGAAAATTTACTGCGGAAAATGATAAGGAGGTCTGGTAAAGTAATAGTGCATTTTGTATTTTTGCAATTTTCAGTAGTATCGACCACCCCAGCCCCCCCCCCGAAAATAGAATATTTAAAACTCTGGATCATAATTACACCCAACTCTCTTTCACGAAGCGAGACAATCATTAAGACGATGTAATTTGAAGACATACCAACTGGTCAGCTTCTGAAGTCCAGTATTCGTAGTTTTTATTCAGATATTCCATTGCTTTCGAAACTTGAGCAAATTCTATAAGAGTGAAATGAAAATGCGTAAATGTGTGAAAAAAGGTACGAGTGTAAAGCTACTATTCTTTTGAAAACCTTTCACGTTGATGTAACCTGTTCGATGTGATGTTAGCGATGTTTCCGATGAAGTCCGAATCGAAACAGAATCGAACCAACCGAACAATGAAAAATTGTTTACTACTGGCTAAAAACGAGGTGTTACCGTAGAAAAATAACGTAATGAATATTAACATTCTTGATATGCGTGAGTTAAGATTACGTCATTTTTCATTTCGGAAACACCCGTAAACACAGGAATTTGACACATGTGTTGCTATTTTTATTAACACTCATGGGTCAAATTCCGGTGTTTTAGGGTGTGTGTTTCCGATAGGGGAAATGACGCAATCTTGACTTATGCATATCAAGAATAACACGAGCAAGCAAAAAATAAAGAAGGAGTTATGAATGACTTACTGTTCCAAGAAACATACAAATTCATGACAAAGTAATCGATGAAGAAGATCTAGAAAATAAAAACAACAGAAGAAGGTCAATGGCGTTTCGTTCCAGATCCTTTTAATAATTCATTTTTTGTTCCTTCACAGATTCTGAGGTACTATTGAATGAAGTCATAGTCCTTATAAAAAACACTGGTCTGGAAGCTTATTGTTTTAACTTTTTGTTAGCTTGTTATTATCAAAAGATGAAAATCGATTTGCTCAGTTTTTGATCACGTTACCAAGTACTCCCCTTGGGATTGGTTTAAGATTTAATAACATGATCAAAGAGTGAGCAAAACAAACTAATTTCTCAAAGCAAGTTCAAGTAAGAAACAATGGGAAAAAAACAAGGCTTCCAGACCAGGGTTTTTTACATGGACTATGATTAGTTTTAGTGGATAATTCATGATATGTACAACTGGAGAATCTTCCAAAAATTTTAAAAGTTCTCAGAAGACTCTCCAGTGGTGCATATTATGAATAGGGCTTAAAAGAAAAAATTCAAATCAAATTCGACCAATGGACGATAACCTACCTGCGATTTTGGTACATTGCACGTGTGACGATCGAAAACAGGCATAACGATGGGTAAACCACGTTTCTTCTCTTCTTCCGTCTAAAAAGAAGTTAAGAAGATCTTTATTCATGATATGCACCATCGCATTGTCTTCTGACATTACATCATTGACCCAACAGCTGATTGGTCGTAAGTGACGTAAAATCAGTCAATACGTCACTTTTAACCAATCAGCTGTTGGGTCCGTGGAAGGCATTGCAATGGTGCATATCATGAATAAAGAAGAATCTAGTTCGTGATATTCAACACGTAAAGATTCTTACATGAAGAAGATTTTTTTCCTATTGTTTTCGAGAGCATTACTTCTAAAAGCCAGCCTTCGGCTCCCCAATAGAATATTTGCAGGTTCGAGCCTCAAACATATACTATATTCATAATATCGCCTTACAAGGCTTACGGGTTACATACAGTCAACTCACTGTATTTCGAATCTCTGTTCTTCGAATCTCCATATAACTTGAACTAAGATACTGGCCCCCTCAGCTGGAAATGGGTTGAAAGTTCTCTCTGTAATATTACGATTTTCGGCCCCTTGAAGATCGAATTAGAGAGTCAACTGTAAAAGAATAAAGAAGGCAATAAAACGGACCTGTCTGAAGTATTCTTCCGCTATCCTATAAGCCCAAACTTTACATAGTTCCGTTGGTCGTGCAGGATTTGCAATGTCAGCACATTTGATGATCATCCGGCGCACAATGGCCCTATTCTCCGGTGATTGGAAATTTGTTAGGGCGGAAGAGACAGATTCTGGCGTTCCACGCCCATTCTAAAAAAGAATTTCATAAATAGATTGCAATAGAATCGCAAATGGACCGGGCTGCCTATCATTAAGCCTCAATTGCAAAAGCTGTTATTTATGTCAAGAATTCAATCATTAATTTTATTCGCCGTTTTATGACGTAATCTCAAATGTCGTAATGAAGTGACGTGAATCTTACAGTGCTCTGCCCGTCCTCGTGAGCATTGTGTCGTTTGTTGAAGTTGTTTTCGAATTTGGCGAGATGTTCGAAATGTTGTTTCATCTCAGTAGCCATTACCATATCAATGATAGATTGACGGATCATTTTGAAGTCGTCCCTGTGTTGAGGAAAAGTGGAAAATGTATTATCTGATACTCCAATGACGTATATAGTTAACCCCATTGAGTTTAAAGCCCGAAGGGTTAGAGTAGAATCTCTAACCTTTCTCAGGTAAGAAAAAGTGAAGCCTTAAAAAATGCACCATATTTTTGACGACAGATTGAATCTAGCAATTCCTTTGTTTACGATTGATATTTTTTTCGAAGTTTAACGGTAAATTTTAGTTTCAATCTGTCATTTGTGCAAAAACCAGGCGAGCCGCTCAAGGCCGCGCAACTTTGGTAGGGTTTGTTGGCTTCAAATTCTACCAAGGAGATTCGATTCTAGCCCTTCGGGCTTATACTTCATTGGTTAACCCCCTCCCCTATTCCGAACTCGAATGGGGGAAATTTGTTTATTCGAATCACCGAATTATATAGAAACAAGTTAGAATAACAGAAGTTTGATTAAGTGAGAGTTTACTGTATTTGCATTCGCCTTCCTTAAGGGAAGAAATTTTCGCGGAATTTAATTTCGCGATTTTGGGTGTAATTCGCGAAATTAAATTCCGCGAAACACATTAAAATGGCTAAATCGCGAAATTAAATTCCGCGAAATTCGATTTTTTAGAGGAAGAAGACGGCGATGAAGTTCAATCATGACTTATCATAGAAACATTCATCTTTGATGTTGTTATTTTGTTGTTAAAGTTTGTTAATGTGACTGAAATCGTCTTGAATGTCGATGAAAATTATGAAAAAACTTTTTCTCTGTAAAAAAAATTCTTTTGAAATTTCTCAATCGCGAAATTAAATTCCGTGAAACTTTTGAAATCGGCTCATTCGCGAAATTAAATTCCGCGAAATTTGCCATTTTGAAACTCTAATTCGCGAAATTAAATTCCGCGAAAATTTCTTCTCGCGAAAATTTCTTCCCTTAAGGTATCATGTTCCAGGAAAAAGTTTCCCTAGGGAATGAAGGGGGAAAGCTACTGCAGGAGCTTAGAAAGTTAAGCGTGACATCCACAAATTGAATACTAAGGAGCCCAACCAGCATACGGTAAAAATTGTTTGGTCAAAAAAGGTTAGCTGGCCTAAACAGACTACTCAATCAGAAACTGAAATCAAAACATAAAAAATTAGAATAGCGCAGTCGCTACTAATTTAAGCTGGCAGAATAACAAATAGCCTTCGAAATTCTCGCCTTCGGAAAGAATTTAAAAAAGCGGTTGTCTAGATTTGAAAATAAGGAGAGCTTGTCCACTTTATGAACTGCCCGCTAATAGGACATTTTACTTTATGAGGGTGAGTCCTGTCGGAACTAAAAAAAAACTTTTGAACGGTTTGTCTTTTCATGCTTTCCTAGCAATTCTCTGTTTTAATTTACAATTTTTCTAGTGTTAACTATATGATGATCGGTATTAATTTATAATATTCATGACGTAATATCTTAAACGGCAGCACCCAAAAAAGCCTGGGCGTTTGTCACTAGTTCAAAGAATAGTAAAGGCCGATCGAGATATAATATTCAAAATAAAACATGAAAATCAGAAAAGTAGACTCTGATTAACAACTTACTGTTTTAAGTTTTTGAAAATGTTGGAATTTGAATCTCTACATGTCAATTTGAAGGCCATTGCAGCGTGATGACTCTCTAATACAGCTCTGAAGAAGAAAAATGCAATTATTGATAAAGATTGTATCCCGGAGTTCTTTTTTGATTTATTCCAAAATTTCATTGCTGGGAATTTAATCTCACAGCAAAAAATAAATTCATTCTTACAGCAACTACAAATTTTTTGAAGGCACAACGCTTATAATCATAAAAGTATAATCAAAAACATTACCTAAGCCTTTTTAAGCATATGCTAAATCTCAAATTAGGAAATTTGGAAATAGTTTATTCCCAATTTACAAATTTTTTATAAAGCATGCATGATCTGTAATATACTTAACTATTTGACTAGCCTAATTGTGGCTTTAAAACATATTTCTATACAAGGCTCATAAAAATCTAGCCCAAATGTTTATCAGGAAATTTCACTCTAAAATATCCGCAAATTTCCCAAATAAATAACTTACAAATCGTTATAAAGAACTGCTAGTTCGCTACCCGCGTTGCACAAAAAGGAGTTTGTAAACCCAGGGTGATCTACATCGTGAACGACCGCGGCGATAAGTGATGCGACTTCATCCGACCGTTCGAGTACATTTTTAACGTCGTCCTGCAGTAGGAAAACCGCTGTTGCGTGTAGCACGTCTGCGGCGTGTGTCGAATTGTGATACGTGTTGTGCGAGGAATAATTGTCTTCGATTAACTGTCGACGAAAAAAAAGATCTTTAAATGAAAAATCCGAATAATATAACAATAGCGTTCAGTTTGAGGTCGTCGCGTCCCCAAAACCACCTATCGGTGAATTAATCAAACCTAACTCGAGATATTAACATCCTTAAAAACAAGTGTTTTTCAGTGTTTTTCATTCAGACAGAAACAGCGTTTTTTTTTGTCAACCAGTTTTTGCGTTTGGAAGTCAATATCTCTTAACGAATTTTTAGCACCTATCGACTCGCAAATGATCAAAAAGTCTTTTTTTGAGAGTTTTCCAAAAATGTTCAACAGGTCTCCGTTTTCTCAAGCCGAAATTTTCATTGCCCTAATCACCCTATGATATTTTGCCCCGAAGCCGTCGCTTTATTTCTTCCGCAAGTAACAAATTTGATTCACCAAAATTTTAATCCCGCTACCCCGATTGAACCTATAAGTGCTTTGACTAAAAAAATCGAGCCGACCTAACGAAAAACGAAATTTTCCCCCCTACTACACCGCTCAAACTGGATACACGATGTTTAATATTTTTTGTTTCTGTTTTTTTTGGAAAAAAACACACTATAGCTCCTTTAAACAAAAATTCTAGAAAATGAAGAAAGGTGGAAAAAAAGAACGCACTCAATAAAAATTGGTAGCGTTATACGAAATACGTACCTCTAACCAATTCCGAATGACAATGTCAGGAACGGACAGATATCCAGCCACGTCAAACCGCGTGAAAATCTTCTGACCCAAATAATAAAGCGGCCTAAAAACGGGACGAGAGCTTAATTTATAAAAAAGTCTTGAAAGAAATTTCCTCTGTAGCTTTATATTAGACCCCGGAGCAATCAATAGATACGGAAACGTCTGCACGCTCCGGGAGAATCAAGCTTCAAACAATCATTATTGTGGTTATTATTTTGACACCAAAGACGGTACTGTTAGTTAATATATGCTCCATGCAAAACATTCGAGTAAATATATCAGAAAATAATCTCCGTTTCAAAACTTTACTCTCCACAAGAGTTACTTATTAATCTATTTTTCAAAAATAATCTTTTGATATTTCAAAATTTGTTGGATGTTTTTATGAACTATTTCATAAAGATGGACTCCCTCAGCAGGCAGATTTGACAAAACACCACAGTGTGAAAAACAACAGAACCGAAATTCCAAAATTCCAAAATTTCGAAATTTGTAAAGAAGCTGCAGTGAGAGTAATTGGGAAAACAACAAACAACAGCTTATGAAAGGATTGGGCTTTTTTCCTTATGAAACAGTAAGCGACCTGTTGAAAGGAGGAGATCCTTTACTGTTCCATGGGGTAAGGTTTTAAATACTGTGGAATTACGTCGGGGTGATTTTTTAAATTATGTGAAAATCCAGAATTCTAGAGAAGTAAAGCTAAAAGTACACAGAGCTCCAGAGGATTACGACATTTCCAGTTGGAACTTCAAGTTTAGGGTTGCCAAAGGTCACATCCTCTATTATCCTCACCAGTAGGTAGGAGCGAGGGCTGGCGAGGGAGGTTGAATTTTCCCGATTTACTCCAAGTGAGCTAAAATGACCAACTTTTTCTAAAAAGTGTCACAAAATGGGCGTTTATTGTTGATCCCGCTATTATAATGCTTGTCTTTACAAATTGCTGTTACTAAAATCATGTATGAACAGGCTTAAATGTTGAAGTAAGAGCATTTTGGAGCAGAGTACAGAGCGGAAGTTGAAAAGAATAGTACAGTGGACACTCTCTAATCCGATTTTCAAGGAGAATTGCATTTTTATCGAAAAAGGGAGCACATCGAATAGTAGAGCGTCGTATACGAGAGTTTCTTGTCGACTGTGACTTTCAATATCATCGAATAAGGGAGCGTATCGAATAGTAGAACATTGAATTAGAGAGTGTCATCAATATGTTACTGATTCCTTAGGTAGGATGGATGAAAAGAAGAGCAAACCTTTTCTGTGTGACTTTCTCCAACTTGATGATATCGAATGACCATTTGTCGTCACCTTCCAAAGCAAGTTGAATGTCAGGTGGAGCTTTCATTGGCTGCGATACTTTCGTGATCATTGAGTTGGCTGACGAATGACCTTTAAACAAATGTGATAGACCATGTTCAGACGTTATGGTTCCGTTTCGATCCAGTGTGATTTTCGAGAGTGTTCAGAAAGTTCCGTTTTGATCTGTTTTGCTGTGTAACGTCTTCTTTTTTCATGTTTCGAATTTTGACGTTCATACTTATTTCGGAACCCTTTCGTTTCGAAGCGAAACGGAACCGTAACGTCTGAACATGGTCATAAACTAATTTGCTTCAACGTTTATCTAACGTTTACAACGTCCATATAACGTTACATGAATGGTGAAACAAGTTTGTGTGCCAGCTGAGCCAATACCAAGTGGTTGTATACGAGGTAAAAAATAGACACTTCGATTATTTCGGATTCTAAAACTTTACGTACACTAAATGTACTTTAACGGGATAAATCTTCGCAGAGACTTAATTTCGCGGAAGGCACAATTAAGAGACAATATTTTCACGATTTCAATGTTTTTACTGCCAAATCATGCATGTTGGTTAATGAAATACGCCTTATCAGCGCTTCTTTGATGCCAGTAAACATTTAAAAAGTAGTTTATTTGAGAGATAAGGACTTTCCAAATTTCTATTGGGACTTAATTTCACAGATGAGGGAAATTTATAAATCCCCGCGAAAATATTATCCCGTTTAAGTACCCTGTTATCTAAAGTCTAATTTAATTCTATCTTCATCATCATTGCTCGACCGCGACCGCTTGACCTCCATCACACTTTGATTGAGTGATCTTTAGTTTTTAACTCTCTTAGAGTTTTGAAGTTTTAGCTTATCTTGTAAAAAAAATCACTTCTTTACACAAACCAACCTCCCACAAGGATTTTTAGGCAATCTAAAGTTTTTACCCAAATTTATTTATGGGGACAGGTAGGAGTTAAAAATATATACAAGTGATTTTGTGGTTCAGCTAAATTGATCTGGCGAGCCAGGGTGCAGTATGCAGTGCTGACGAGTCCTAATAAGGACGAAGTGCATATGCTGCTCTGCCACCCAAATCTCCTGAGTGAATATAGTTGGACAGAAATTCTTATTTCTTTACATAAATATGAACCTCACCTTTAACGTGACTGTCTGCCGATAGCCTCCTCTCCATTTTCTGAGTATTTAAAAAGACAGAGTAAAATATATGAACAACCTATCGAAGCTAAAGAGACGTCTGTTACATTGTGTTTTCAGAAAGTAATGCCGTTTAGAAACAAGTGATACTTTTATGGACCTACCTGTTTATGCATTTAACACATATAAAATTGATATCTACATAAGCGTGACCATTAAACAATCATTCAGAACACAAATAGTGACGATCTATCAAAATGAGTCGTTTGTTTCTTATAAAAAAACACGTTTAGAAACCAAAATTTCATGCTCTTGAAATATTCTTTCATATTCAAGACTTCGAGAGCAAAAAATCATATCTCATGAAAAAAATTGAGTTATTTGACTAAGAACATTGATGTATGCTTATTAATAGTGATTCTCATAGATAAAAATGCGTTTTTTGAGCCAACAAATTTTTTTTGCAAAAATCTGCTTGAAACATCTTGAACCTATGATGGTACCTTACTTTCATGCAAGAAATCAGAAAAAATTAATGATCGAATTTTTCACCAAGTCCAAAAAACCCATTTTTTAGCCGTTTTTTGGCCCAAATTTGCCCCCCCAATTTTTTTTGAAAATCTGGCTCCGTCACATTCGAGGGTTATAGTTATGATCTTTGTTCAAAAAATCGTAAAGAATGAAGAGCCAATCTCGAGAAAGCTAATACCTAAGTATTGATAATGTGCTTATAAAAAATATCGAATTTGGCCAGTTTTCTATAAAAACACGCCAAGCAACCAAAATTTCATGTCGAAACACACATATTCTTTAAAAGTAAGCCCTCCTGAGCAAAAAAAACATCTATCTCATAAAAAAATTTAGTACTTTGACTAAGAACATTGATGTATGCTTATTAATAATGATTCTTATAGATAAACATGCGTTTTTTGAGCCAACAAATTTTTTTTGCAAAAATCTGCTTAAGCCATCTTTTACCTACGATGGTACCCTACTTTCATGCAAAAAATCTGAAAAAATTAACGACCTAATTTTTCACAATCTGAGCGTCACTTCGAAGGTTAGATTGCTACTACCTTAGACATTTGAATACAGTTGAAAAATAATTTAATAAAAGAAATTAACCCTTACGTTCATCATAAGTCCTTCAACGAGGTCACGCCCCTCACGCGTTTTATCTTCCACTTGATCAAGTGAGCTCGGCGTATACAGTTCAGTGGTCCGCAGTATGTCCTATTAAAGAGATGTAAGCAATTCATTGGTGGGGTTCTCAAAAAAGAAAAGAAATTCGTTCAATCAAGATTCAAACCCGTTTCATTTTGTTGTCCATAATTTCGGGTTACGAAGAAAGTTTATAAGGCATTATTAATTATGGCGTAAGGAAACTTAATCGAGTCAAGAAGGATAGACGATCGAGTTGTGCACGGCCGCAGTCGAGGGATAATGATCTTAGGGCTAATTCCGGTAACGTCTCCCACCTCTCTCCCAACGTCCTCCCACCTCTCTCCCAACGTCCTCCCCGATCTTTCTTTCTCCAACCTACGATGACTTCTGAAACATTTTTTTATGATTTTAAGTGAATTTAGTGATGTTGAACGAATTTTGATGCGCAACCATTGGACTACGAGACCACAGAAGATAACGAAATTCCGAAGTACATATATCGTGTAATTTATTGAACCAACATTACTATTGTCCAAACCCTCCCAGAGAACTTAAATGCCTTTAAAGTGCATTCTCCAAAATGGATCCCATACCCTGAACCTAACTGATCATATCGATATCCAACCATAAATCTAACTGAAAATAACGAAATAATATTTGGAGACATTATAGGATTTAGTCGCAGCTATCAACAGAAGCCTTATATATACAGAGATCCGTGTGGGCAGCAAAAGAAGAGATACTTCTGACTTACGATAACTCTGTCCAGTACTTGTACAACTCCGTTCGGTGAATTATCCTGTACTGCGTTCAACATATTGATCACCTAATGAAAGTGAAATACATTTCTTTGAAACACAGACAAGTATAATAATACCGATATAATAGTGAGATTAAGTAAATCATTATATTCACAACGAAAATGTTATAAGCGAGTGAATTTCAACCAATCAAATTACGTAGTTTGACTAGCCTATTACAATCTTCGCCAGTCGGCGTGATTATATTGGTATACTTAACCTCAGTAATTCTCCGTAACGCAGAACACTCCGGACGCCTAATCTTTGATTATTCACACAGGCCTGCCTTGGAATGATAAACGATAAATGTGTCTATAAACTACTTGAGGATGAAGCTAACCCCATTAAATTTTGACCTGCAAGATCAAGAACGAAGAATTCACTGTCGTCCTCAGTCAGTTAGGATCTAGACAAATAAAAACTACAAACTTCTCCACTGAAAAAGAAGATTACCTTCGTGATCGGTGCCTCAGCTCGTATCGGAACATAGTTTGCCACCGTTAGACCAGCTGTAGGAAAAAAAGAAAAAGAGTTATGAGGAAATCTTCAAAATACCAAAGTTTTCTCAGCATCTACCTTAGTACATCTAACTATAAATCGAAAACCCTCAAAAAATTTAACAAAAGTATTGATTTAACTTAACATGGCTTCTTAAATAGTGGAGAATAAAATAAACAGGTTTTTTGTTGATTAAATTCGAATGTTTGTGCCGCGTGAGTCGAAATAATGAGAAGAGATTGACGTGTACCTTTCCCCGTCATTAATTATTTATGAGTTAAAATCGTTTACTTTTTAACCCTTCTTGTATGTATACGCTTTTTTATAAGAATATACTTTATAAGAATATCACCATCATGTGATTTGGCAACTGAAGCTAATAATGCCGTTTTTAGGGCATTTTCAATTATAGATTTCAAATTACCCCCAAGTAAGACTCACTCCTGCCATTTTATGCTTTAGGCGTATGTACTAAATGTTAAATCTAGTTTGAGTTAGGGTCCTAACCTAAGAAAGCTGTAAGAATATCTTAGGATGATTTTCGGCAAAAAGTTAAGAATATCCATCATGAAATGAAAAAAACACCATTCTTATATAAAAAAGTAACTATTGATCACTTGATTTAAAATGGCAGAGTGTAAAAATACCTTTCTAATGGTACCAAAATCATAGTTTAACTCTCAAGTTAAAAAAAAAAAGTTGGAAATTTTTCAAAAGAATGTTGCGTGCTGGAAAAGTTGAATTTTGATCATATTTAAAAGAAAAAGAAAAATCAATCTAAGTGTGAAACGGAATTTAACATCATAGGCAGCACAAAATAAACTGACTTGACCGAAAAGTACTTTTAAAGGTATTAATTTTCACACGGATAAAATAAATATTTCTTTCAGACACAGTCGAAATTCCAATAACATTTTGGTTAAATGAAAATTCATGTCATCTCAGTGACCTGGTTAGAATTCTTATAGCGTTGGGGAAGGCTTTGTTTGATTTCCATTTTTTACAAAAAGTTTTAGGCGAGTTACCAGTTGGGGTGAACTATTACGTTTTTTTCTCAACAGGATCATTTTTTGGTCGATTTTCTTTGTGACATGAAAAGTCAAGTTTTTTGAGTAAAAGAATAACTTTAGGTGTGACCAAAATAATTTATTATTCTACGAGCGCGACCGACCCTGTTTTTCTCAAAATCGAAAATAATAATATTGAAGTGGCAAAGCTGGAGATTGGACTTTGTTGCAGATATTTTTTAATGAAAAAGTTGAAAAGTGTAAACTCATCCCAGAACTTTTAGATGAATATAAAATATCACAATGGAAATGACAAGAAAGTCGTTCATAGATGAAGAGGAACAAGTCTACTGCTTCAAAATGTCACAATTCTTTTAGATCTAAGCCTACCGATCCTAGATTTTAGAAATCTATTTTTATTATACCGACCGACCGACCAACCGACCGACGACCGACCCATATTTTTCCGAAGCTTTTTCCGTAAAACAATAAATTAATTTGTGTGGCCTTATACTCACTGTTGTTATTTGCGATTTGATTCTTGTCCGTTCCTTTAGCGTCTACCCGGATCTAAACACGAGAAAGAAGTAATTACTTTACTCTAACGCAATTCTAGCCTAGTTAACGAAGACACACGGCTTATGGCAATATAGCATTTACGGCATTCACGGGTTTTAAGTTTGCCTTGGGACACTAGTTATTCAGTCACAACTTACCGTCAGATTTATTCTTATGACTGAATCAAACTAGCTTAGATTTCTAGGCTAGCGCGATCCCTTTTATGACTGATGGACCTTAAGTTATCTTAAACCTTTAAAGTCACGATCCCCTCATTTCCGAGCAGATTCTGATACTCTGCACATGAGACGTATTCATTCTAGGTTGACCGTTTTGATTTGGGATGAATATTAAATGAATTTTTGAGCGCAATAATGACTGAAGCAAAACAATCGCACAAAAACAAACGACAATCAAAAACATTAAAACAGTCGCTTTCATTTTCCAAGCAAAGGGAGCACGGTTTTGATTGTTTTGGATGAACAACCTGGTCAGGTCGTCACATCCGACAATTACCATTAGAACAGACGAGGTGTGCGCAAAATGGATGATGTTGTACGGGATTAAAAGCATATTGAAAAGCATAAATATTTGTTGGGCAAAATTTCGTCAAAAAGTACCTAGAATGTTTCGGTAATCTTCCGTGATGAAATGTTTCCATTTCAGTGGATAAAGCAAGGACTGAAAATGGCTTTTGCACAGCAAAATAACACATTTACTTGAAATTATTGTGAATTATGCAGAACTTTGAGACCACAATTGCACGTGACAGTTCCGTTTCGCTCCGAAACGAAATGAAGCCATTCTATTGGCTAGAAGTGACATAAAACTTGAATGTAACCAATAGCATGGCTTCATTTTGTTTTGAAGCGGAACGGAATTGTAACGCCTGAACATGATCGGAGACGAAGATCCCCCTGAGACGGAAGAATTTTGAACACAGTACGTTACCTTCTGTAATTCTTGATGCATTTGTTGAATTTGAGAATCACGTTCCACAGCTGTTAGATCACGTTTAACAACCACGTAATGTGTGACACGACTAAAAAGTAGGAAGAAAAGAAAAAACAATTAATTATAGATAGATAGATATGAGCCCTCCGAATGCATTCGGGATGGGTCCTAACCACGAAGGAGTAGGAATCACGGCGCTGACAGACATTGCGACTTGACAGACGCGAGCTGCCAAGCCATGGCGTATACTATGACACTCGAACGGCACTGGGAGAGCGATGCTCACGCGAGGCCGAATCTTATGAGTGCCACGGCACGTCACAATGTCTGTCTAATCTTATATATAATGACCACTAAATTAAAGAAAAGATTTTGGCTATAAATGAATGATGAGTTCTCATGGAGTAAGGTCGCAAATATATAATGTCAATAGTTTTGGTTCCCATTATGAAGCAGTGTGTAATGTCATCACTGACCTTTACATATCCCTGGACCAAGTTTCTCAATCCCGGCCAAGCAAAATCTTTGTAGCGCCGTTAGACGTTAAATTTCAACACTGCAATGTCTTCTTTACGGGTACCAACTTCAAAAAAACTTCGATCAAAGATGGCGGATATAGCTTGGTCCAGGGATACATAAAAGTCAGTGAATGTCATCCCGTTGAAATAAATCTAAAATTTTGATTTTCGGCTAAGCCACCGTTCGGTGAATTTGAGCTTACTTAAGATAACATTACTCAGTCCTTCTTCAGTGTTTTAGTCTGAATTTTGCTGAATTTCAAGAGGGAGTATTTTTTTACACCTAGCAGCTAGGCTCAAAATATCCAGGGAACTGAAAATGTCCCGTTTACGGAGACGGTTGATTTCAGTCAACTCTCTCTCTAATTCGAACCTCATAGTTCGAATCTTTTTGTAATTCGAACTAAAACATTGTCCCCTCAGCTGCAAAGTAGTATAAAATGCTTTCTATCATTCGAATCTTTCTCTAAATCCGAAAAAAAACTTAAAGAGAAGCAACTGTAGTTTTTACCTGGCAGATATGATTGTTATGAGTCTACAATTACAAACAAACAAACAAAGCGAACAAAAAGAAAAATAAACTTCGATTGGTTTATCAGCAGTCCCAAGATGAGAATGTCATTAATAAAACTCTTTAAGAGAAGTGAAAACAAATGGAACGCCGATTGAATTTTTGAAAACAGTCAAAGTTTTTCTCAAATCAACAAAGGCAACAGCAACATCAATGTACGAGTAAAAAGAGACGCACTTAAACCTGAGAAAAAGGTTAAGTAGAGAAAACGGACTACCAAAAAAGAACAAAAAACTATTTAATCCTCTCCAGATGTGACCATACGAGTTCTGCCAAAGAGAACTTGCATACAACAATGGTCAATGCAATGCGAGAGAAAACTTTCAAGAACACATAAGATCGTTTTACTATAAGCATTTTATATGTTTCGACAAATTGAACTGGTATCTCTTTTGACAGTTAAGTTTCAGACTGAAACATTTACTTTTAAAGATTTTCTGAGGTTTTTGAAATACCGTTTTCAATACCAAAATACAGTTTGCTTGCAACTGTGTAATCAGAAACAAAGTCGTGTTGATAGAAAATATCTTACGAAGAAAGTTGACAATTTCAAAATTGCTATTTATTAACGCTTTTTAAGATTCTCAACCTTAATAGTTTTGCTTTAAAGGACATTACATTTTAACTAAGTCATAAAATTGCATGATAAATTTCACATTATATTTCATATTTCACACTACACTACATAGAAGTTAAACACAACATAAATTTTCTCATGTAAAAAAAACCATCCTCCAACTTTTTACCCTTTATACCTTTATCACTTTAAGACGAGATTAACTATTGATTATATATTCCTCGGCTTTCCCATATGGTTAAGTTAAAAAATTCGTAAAAACGGAAATTTCACGGAATTCCATGAAGAAGCTCGGTACCTAATCACTGTTAAGAGTATTCATAAATGCGATATTCCAAATACACTCTTTTTATTAAAGCAATTAAAATTTTGTTGCGGCTGGACTGTTCTTATTTTTAGTGCAAGATTGAATTATTTTTTTATACTTTGACCCTTAAATTGCTTAAAATTCAGCAATTCCAGCAGCTGGTCCAGCAGTTTCTCCAATACTAGCAAGTGTATTCGAGATAATCGAAACAGACGGTATAAAGCAAAGTTGACATGTCGCCAAAATCGCCGTCCACTTTGCTCACCGACAGTAAAAACACCAAAATACCGTCGTCTGTTTAGCTGAGCAAAGGCGATATAGAGCCGTACATCAATTATCGACTTTGTTTTGTATCGACTTTACTCTCCGTCACCCTCGATATCCCCGATACTAAAACGCGCTACTCTCTGTAATTCGAATCATTCTCTAATTCGAAGAAAATCTTGAAGATCGAATTGGAGAGAGTCCATTGTAACAAGAATAAGAGGGAGTTAAGAAGTGTTACTTACCCCGCGTGTCCTATAATGGGAACGATCTTTAGGCTCTGTACAAATTGTTCTCCGCTTTTCTTCCTTGCGATGCAAACTCCTTCCCATGACTAAAAGTGTTAGAGTAGAGATTCTTTTAAAAGAACAAACTATATAACAACATAAAGCTTTTATGGCCAAAATATTAAGAACAAGTTAAGAACATCTTCAGCTCTTCGGGATTCTAAAACACTCAATTTCTTAGGAAAATGGACAAAAATACTCACAAAAGAGTGAAATTAAGAACATGTTAAGAACATGTTTAGGCTAAGAAGCCGAAAAATTAAGAATATCCGAACTCTCAAAATCTTTGGATGTTTTTATTTAAAAAAAGTGTATATTGGTGAGGATTGAAAATGACGAGTGCCTTTTTATTACGGTCGCTTCGGCTTCATACCGAAAATACCGTACGTCTAATACACAATTAGTTAATTATAAACACCGACCAATTTGAGTGCTATTCAATGACCATGAACTCAGATAGTATCATACTAGCCGTCACCCGGCGTCGCACCCGCCGAGTAGAGTGTTGTTGAACACATCAAAAGCCCTTTGGATGGTGGGAGAGGGTAATAAGCTTGAATTCTAAGCCGAAAAAACGAAATATTACCACTTATCAATAATCGAAGCTTGAAAAATCGCATATTTCATGTTTGGTGACGTCATTTGGGATCTAAGTGACGTCATCGAAAGGGTAACAAACTTTTCACTTCACTGAAAGTATTACTTGATTGACCGAAAAGATTCTCTTGATGATTTCCGATCCAATGAGGGGTCAATCATTGCATAAATCCTTCTCAAACTCGAGATATTGTATTTTTTAGGTTTTGATGACGTCATAGGACCCAAAATGCCCCAATTTGAATATACTTATTTTCTAAAAATTTTATATACCCACTGTTACCCCTCACAACTTATTCTCCATCAAATTCCCGATCCAATGAGGGGTCAATGACCTCCAAACTTCTTTCCAATCTCGAGAAATCGCATTTTTTCTATTTTGATGACGTCATCAACTGAAAACGCCTGAATTTTCAGCCAAATTTTAAAGTCATACTCAAGTCTCTAAACCCCTCCCATCTTATTCTCCATAAAATTCTCGATCCAATGAGGGGTCGCCGACCTCTCAACTCCTTTTCAAACTCGAGATATCGCATTTTCAAGTTTTTCCCAGATCTGTGACGTCATTGGGTCCCTTTACCCCTAATGTTGTCAACGGTCAATTCGCGAATTTTGAAATTTTTGCGGTCAACGGGTAGCTTATGCCCCAAGGGTCCCAAAAAACTAAAAAACGTCAATTATTTCCAAGGGAAAGTGGGTTTTTAAATTTGCGAAAGATTGACACTGCAACGACTTCTATAAAAAAACGCTAATTTTCACACTCTTCCCCTGACCACTTTCGCTTTCGTTTTCAACCACCCATCCATCCATCCAACCAACCAAAAATTCGGTCACGTAACTCTCGAACCCCCATCTCAAAAAATCCATAATGGCTCCCCCACGGCTCATAGAGAATTAGACTTTTAGTATATAGACTAGCCGTCACCCGGCGTCGCACCCGCCGAGTAGAGTGTTGTTGAACACATCAAAAGCCCTTTGGATGGTGGGGGAGGGTAAAAAGATCTGATTTGTATATTGTAAGCCGAAAAAACGAAATATTACCACTTATCAATAATCGAAGCTTGAAAAATCGCATAATTTATGTTTGGTGACGTCATTTTGGCCCTAAGTGACGTCATCGAAAGGGTAATCAACTTTTAACTTCACTGAAATCAATTTGTCATTTAACCAAAATATTCTCTTGGTGATTTCCGATCCAATGAGGGGTCAATCATTACTGAAATCCTTCTCAAACTCGTGATATTGTATTTTTAAGGTTTTGATGACGTCATCGGACCAAAAAAGCCTCAATTTAAATATATTTATTTTTGAAAGTTTCTATATACCAACAATTACCCCTCCCAACTTATTATCCATTAAATTTCCGATCAAATGAGGGGTCAACAACTTCCCAGCTCCTATCCAATCTCGAGATATCGCATTTTTCCTGTTTTGATGACGTCATCAACTGAAAACGCCAAAAAATTCAGCCAAATTTTAAAGTCACACTCAAGCCATATAAACCCTCCCATCTTATTCTCCATAAAATTCTCGATCCAATGAGGGGTCACCGACCTCCCAACTCCTTTTCAAACTCGAGATATTGCATTTTGAAGTTTTTCCCAAATCTGTGACGTCATTGGGTCTCTTTACCCCTAATGTTATCAACGGTCAATTCGCGAATTTTGAAATTTTTGCGGTCAACGGGTAGCTTATGCCCCAAGGGTCCCAAAAAACCAAAAAACGTCAATTATTTCCACGGGAAAGTGGGTTTTTAAATTTGCGAAAGATTTGCACTGCAACGACTTCTTCACAAAAACGCTAATTTCCACACTCTTCCCCTGACCACTTTCGCTTTCGTTTTCAACCACCCATCCAACCAAACAACCAACCAAAATCGGTCACGTAACTCTCGAACCCCCATCTCAAAAATCCATAATGGCTCCCCCACGGCTCATAGAGAATTAGACTTTTAGTATATAGACTAGCCGTCACCCGGCGTCGCACCCGCCGAGTAGAGTGTTGTTGAACACATCAAAAGCCCTTTGGATATATGGTGGGGGAGTATAAAAAGATCTGATTTGTATATTGTAAGCCCAAAGAACGAAATATTACCACTTTTCACTGGTCAAAACTCGGAAAACCGCATATTTCATGTTTGGTGACATCATTTTGGCCCTAAGTGACGTCATGGAAAGGGTAATAAACTTTTTACTTCACTGAAATCAATTTGTCATTTATCCAAACGATTCTCTTGATGATTTCCGATCCAATGAGGGGTCAATCATTGCATAAATCCTTCTCAAACTCGAGATATTGTATTTTTTAGGATTTGATGACGTCATCGGACCCAAAATGCCCCAATTTGAATATATTTATTTTCTAAAGTTTCTATATACCCACTTTTACCCCTCCCAACTTATTCTCCATTAAATTCCCGATCCAATGAGGGGTCAATGACCTCCAAACTCCTTTCCAATCTCGAGATATCGCATTTTTTCTGTTTTGATGACGTCATCGTCTGAAAACGCCTAAAAATTCAGCCAAATTTTAAAGTCACACTCAAGCCATATAAACCCTTCCATCGTATTCTCCATAAAATTCTCGATCCAATGAGGGGTCACCGACCTCCCAACTCCTTTTCAAACTCGAGATATCGCATTTTCAAGTTTTTCCCAAATCTGTGACGTCATTGGGTCTCTTTACCCCTAATATTATCAACGGTCAATTCGCGAATTTTGAAATTTTTGCGGTCAACGGGTAGCTTATGCCCCAAGGGTCCAAAAAAAACAAAAAACGTCAATTATTTCCACGGGAAAGTGGGTTTTTAAATTTGCGAAAGATTTGCACTGCAACGACTTCTTTAAAAAACGCTAATTTTCACACTCTTCCCCTGACCACTTTCGCTTTCGTTTTCAGCCACCCAGCCACCCACCCACCCATCCAAACAGTCGGTAACGTAACTCTGGAACCCCCATCTCAAAAATCCATAATGGCCACCCCACGGCTCATAGAGAATTAGACTTTTAGTATATAGATAACTCTATGAGAGTCATCATCTTCAAGGTTTTTAAATAATTTCAAGTTCGGTTAGTTAATTCTTAAGGTTTTTGTAGACGGCCTTTTTTTGTTTGGGCGGCCTGAAAACGTACGGTGTGCCGTACGGTGGACTGAAACAAAATTACTTACTTTTCCCCTACTGAGTTGTTTGGAGATATTATCGTGAGATTCCTGAAGAACAAAAAAACCCATTAAGTATGAAACCATCATAATATAATGCATTGGCGGTATGTCTGATCCTTTTTTTTTGTAATTGACTGGATTGAGCATCTGATATTGTAAAAATTGTGAAGCAGCCTTGTTTTCTTGTTGTTTTTTTCTGTAAAGTTCCATTTACACTTGATTAACTATGGCGTTCTAAAAACTAAACGTTCGAAACATCGAAAAGGCCGATACACAGAGGAAAAATTAATTTCTGAAATTTGCCTTGCTTCCGATTGCTTTAGAAAGTTTAAAGGTAGCCTGGGTATCCAGGCTATGATTATTTTTCGATGTTTCTGGATTATTGCCTGGCAGAAGACAGCGCGTGTGAACTTTGCCAATAAAATATCGCGCTAAAGCTTAAAACTTGCTGATCTTGTATTCATACAAGTCTAAGGGAAGATCTGAAACGACGGGAGGAGCATTTTGAACAGGCTCGTGAAAAAGTTTTGAAACCAAAAAAAAACTAAACCTTACGGATTAAAACATAAAGCCGACTATGTAAAAAGTATTCGTACAATCTCTAATGCAAAAACATTGGAACACAGTAATGACAATCTGCGAAAGAGCATTATGCGGTGTTCAGATGTGTGAAAAAGGCAAGGCATCGAGGATTAGTATTTTGCAATGAAAACAGATCATCAGAAGCTAGAGAGAGGAAAAAGAGAAATAGGGTGTATTTCACAATTTTGTTGATATTCTTCTAATGCATCTTGAATTCTCCTTAAGGTGATTAAGAGATTGTCCAAACCACTTTTTAAGTCAGTGTTCTTCTGTTGTTGTTTTTTATAATGAGTTTAGCGGTTGAAAAGGTTTTCTCAATAGTAGGACATATCTCTCGTGGGACGCAAACGCATGCCGTTTATTCAAAAGTATACAGGATTTTGAGACTTTTTGGAGAGGGTGGGGAGGTCCCTTGAAATAAGCCTGGAAACACCTCTTTATGGCCAAAAGACTGACGGTACAGGCGAAATTCCTAACCCCAACAATGGGTAAAAAGGGTATGGGTAAGGCGCTTAAAAATAATTTGTGGTGTTTAAAATTTCACCGGGAAATCCCCTTTGTCTCAAATATTTCATCCATGATTGCAGTTTGACTTTACACGATCAGTTTTAAAATAGAGTTGTCCACCAAAGGCCAAGAAAGTTCAGTTTTCAGAGGCCTTTCACCGCAGGAGAATGGTAATTGGAAGGTTTCCACAGGAATGAGAAAGTGTAGAGAGTTTATCGATCTTCCCTTCTAAGGCGGAGGAGTGACTGAAGTGATTTGGAACAAAGAGCAGTTTTGGAACCGTAAAGTCGAGATCAGTAAAAGAGCCGATTTACTGTCGTCCTCAGTCAGTCAGGATCTAGGTCAATGGAAAACTTAACATCTCATTTGCAGAAAAAAACAACACAAATATAAAACTAGCTTTTAATTTTTATGACGTATCTTTTTTCCAAGCAAAAAGGATGAGTGGAGACCGGCCTTTAGTGGTTGAACACGGAAGATGAAGCGTGCGAGAAATGAAGCAAACTTACCGGCGTTGGCACTTCACAATTCGATAAAATATTGTTCTTCTGGTTGCCAACGATTTCGGACCTCCAGAAACCCGTCACTTTTTCATAGGCTGGATTCACATACTAAACAATAAAGTTAAAAATAAAGATGAAAAACGTGGATTCACATACTAAACAATAAAGTTAAAAATAAAGATGAAAAACGTGGATTCACATACTAAACAATAAAATGAATGAACGAACGAACGAACGAACGAACGAACGAACGAACGAACGAACGAACGAACGAACGAACGAACGAACGAACGAACGAACGAACGAACGAACGAACGAACGAACGAACGAACGAACGAACGAACGAATCCAAGAAATTTCTCTCTAGCTATTTCGGGCTTTAAACTCAATGGTTAATGATAAAAATTCCATTTCGAGGCTCTGAAAATATCTCTCTGGGTGGATTTTGAGATCAAAGGATTTACATTGGCACAAACCGGAACAACATTTCATCCAGCATTCGAAAAATGAGATGAAAGTTCAGATTTTGTGTGCAAAAGCAGAAATATAAGGTTCACGTATTTGAGAAAGTCTATTTTCGAAAAAATTGTAGTGACTACCATCTCCCTTGGGAAATCAAGAATGAGACGCTCTTTTATTGTTGCTTTTACAAATAACCGTGACCGGGTAGCCCAGTCGGTAGAGCATTCACCTTACAATCTAAGGGTTGTGGGTTCGATCCCCGGTCACCACCAACTCAGCGGATGAGTAGCTTAGATTGGGTAATCTGATCCAGGCGGTAAGTTACTGGGAGCTGAGAGTAGGTGTGGTGCTCCACCTCAGCATTCGATCTCTCAGGTCTAGCGCAAATAGAAAAGGGGATAGACTCCCTCACTCCCGGCTCCGCCGACAGCCACCAGATGAATATACTTACTTTTTAATACTTTTTTACAAATAAAGAGCGTCTCATTTAAATTACATTTGAGAGCCAGTGCTACAATTTCATGGGCGAGTTATAACTCGAGCTTTACAGACATTTTACCTGGAATTCCGTCTTTTCTGTATCTACACATTGAATTTCTATAGCGTCATAAGCATGTTCGACAGCGCTAAATAAACACGAAGTCGCTCTGAAAAAAAAGAGAATAAAAAATACGTTTATCATCCGAGTAACTGAAAATCACTCGCAATTTTTACTGAGATAGTATCTAAAACAGTGAATGAGAAGGTAATAAAGTCTTGGTGATGAGTTACAAAAACTGTCAAATATACCTGAGATTGGCAGGTTTAGACAAAGTCAATATTCTAATATACGTTTCACATGCTTTGATTCCATATAATTTGCACGCAAATATCAAGTAAACTCTGATTGGCTGATAACTGCGCAAAATTACATGTTTAGTTGATCAGAGAGTTTGTTTGCTTTTGACATTGATGTAGTACAAGTTACATGAAACTGAAACATTATTAACTCGATACCCGATGGCGAATTATTTTGATTCACCTGTCATGGGCTTGGGAAAATAGAGCAGCAATAATGTTTTGTATAACGTATCGGCGTAGTGGTATAGTGGTTATCATCCTTGACTCCCGCCTGGGAGGCCTGAGATCGATACCCACCGTGTCTCTACGATTCACTTGGCAAGTGAACATACCTTCACCCGGGTCAAGCCATGCCATGTGAGAGGAATTGGGTACCATTAATCTGATACAAGAGTGTGGGTAGATTAGACAGACATTGTGACGTGCCGTGGTACTCATAAGGTTCGGCCTAGCGTGAGCATCGCTCTCCCAGTGTCGTTTGAGTGTCATGGTATACGCCATGGCTTTGCAGCTCGCGTCTGTCAAGTCGCAGTGTCTGTCAGCGCCGTGATTCCTGCTCCTTCGTGGGTAGGACCCATCCCGAATGCATTCGGAGGGCTCATATCTATCTAACGTATCGGTGGAATTAATCGAGAAAAAAAGTCATGGTGAATTTTCTGATTCTTTTCTGATGATACAGTACACTTACTTTAATTTACACTGGGATGAGACTTCGCCGTTATCCAACATCAATAATTCATTAAAACACGCCGTCACACTATAATCTTCTACAAATCTCTGTAAAAATGAAAGAAGGAGAGAGTGATTAGCATAACAACCAATGATGGCGAGATACAACCGAAGCTAGAGAGAAACCTGGGCAAGCAAAAGTGATGCCTAAGGATTTACGCTTATTTTAGAATGACTAATAGAATCTAGCATTTTCTGTTTTCTCGTCTTTACATTTTTTGAGTTTTGGCGACTACAGTCATTTTATCAACCTTTGGTATAGATATATGAATTTGAAATTATATTATCATAATGTTTTACGTACCCTATCGAAACCAGCTTTTATTAGAGGTAATATAGACACGTCTTCTCCTTCAGGTCTAAGAGAAAGAAAAGGTAATATTACTGACCAGGTGACATTTCAATGTTAATTTATTGGTGAAATAGTAGCTTACCCCTCTAAACAAAATTTTGTGTCAAAAAGTTTTGAAAAAATACTAAAATTACAGAGACCTTACTTAGAGCATCTTAAAAATCGTTCAAAAACGCTTCTAAAATTATTTGGGCATAAAAAAATCGAAATATTTAAGCGAAAGAATAATCAATCCCCCGCCAATAAAATTTATCGGGGACCCAGAAAAAAGTTTGATGGTTAACTTTTTCCTATATAATGTAAGTTTTCATATTAGTTCGGACACAGTTACCCATCAAACCTTATAATTTTTACTGGGTCACCCGGTATACTTTTGGCACAAAAGGAAAGTTCGCACGGACATCAGCTTTAAAATGGAATGGAATATCCTACCTCTTTGTGACCCCAACAATTACTGTATTTACAATGGGTCTCGTACCCCGAATATTTCTGAAGAAAAAAATGAATAATTTAATAAGTTTGTTCATATAACGGCAGAAAATATCATAACATATAAGGGTTCCAGGCCAAGAAATGTAAGAACATTCTAAGAACAAGGCTATGTAAAATCTGAAACATACAATTCTTTGGGAAGTTAAGATCCAAATTACACATATTAGAACATTTTTAGGCTGGAAACACTAAAAGTTAAAAACACCTGAAGGTTTCGAAATAATTTGATGTTCTCAAAAAAACATTATTTAACAGTTTATAAAAAGAAGATGAAAATGGCAATCGCCTGCAAGCACTTACCTACAAAGAGTTTCACCGTCGAAATATTGATTAGAACGTAAATCTATGATCACCAGCTTTAAAGAAAACAGGAGAAAAAAATATATCACAAGTTGTTCACTATAACTAAGCATATTAGCGGTTGAAAGCGACCCGAATGTTTCCCTCTTTGAAAGCAAGCGAGGTTAAGTACACGGAAAATGTACAGTATGTGGCCCCCAAAACGGCGATCAAATTTAAAATTTCTCTCAAAGCTAGAGGAAAAAAGGTTTTACAAAAATTTTTCTTGCATGCAAAACTTTAACATCTCTACTTTATTTCCCGACAGCTATTTTTCAAAATTTTCAATTTCAACAATATTTTTAAGATAGGTAGCTTTTTTCTAATGGCCCCCAAAACGGAGGTTTGCAATTTTAACGATTTCTCGAGATATCTTTAAGATATTAATACAAAATTTTGACCATAGTTTTGGAATGTGATTTAGAGGGTTTTGGGCATAAATTTGTTTGATAAAATTTTTACAGTACACCCCTGGTTGTCAAAGTGCAGGTTTGGGGCCCCCAAAACAGAGGTGTAGTTAAAATCAAAATATTAAGCCCAGTGGTAATAGGAGGAAAACTATGAACATATTTGTGTTTACCCTTAAATTTACGACCCGATAGATAGATAGAATTTATGATTTTTATGAAATATTTCAAGATTTTTGATATTGCAAAGTCCAAACTGAAAATTTTCAAAATGATAATTTAGATTTAACAACGTCTTAATCAAGTTTCTGAAAATCAATGTCTTTTGAAAATAGTTCCATTCATGTATGGAAAAAGCTGTGAAAATTTGAGAAGAAAAGCTTAACTGAAACTGAAAATATTAAGCTTTAAAGGTATTTTTCTCCTATATTTTGCAAAAAAATGACAGAATTTGCCATTTTTCCTGATTCAGCGAAAAATTTTACATATAATGTTAATTTTTGTTATAAGCTATTAACTCAACCTGATAGGAATGGAATTCCAAGATCTTTTGATGTTTCTCATATTTAGAATTTTCGGTTTTATCAATGCTGATTCTAGGGTCCCAAAATACTGGATGCTATATCTTTTACCCATCCTCTAAAGTCACAGATGTATCTGCATTTTCTGAACGACATTAGGTGTAGAAAGTTTCCTATACCCCATTTTCATAACTTATTTTCAATATCCAAGGAGCTAGAGTGAGTTATATGCAATTTTTATCTAATTTGGGTGTTAAAATATCTCCTTCATACGTAAATATGTTATTTTGAATCTGTCTCAAACCATCAAAAACATGCTCATTTTTTAGTATAACCATCATTCTTTCTAAATAAACAAAAATCGTTTAATTCTGATAAATCTACAAGTCAGAATCCTCATTTTAATGACCGTTTTGGGGGCCATATACTGTAAGTGAAGATAAGAAACGTGATGATTGACTGCAATGCACTGGCCGATTACATTTTCCGTTCGTGTTTGTGACTATATGAGTATACTTAACCTCACTACTGACTTAGGCCTGGGCTCCACCCACTTACCCTTCATCTTTCCCTTTAATCGCAGGCATAATTTGCAAAGTGAAATCAAGTTCTTAAGTAGCCAAATGTTCTACCGATACATAGTTGACGCACTCTAATTCGACGCTCTACTTTTCGATATGTTCCCTTATTATTCGATGAAAATCCAATTCCCATTCGTTATCGAATTAAAGAGCGTCAACTGTAATAAGACCGCTCGCTTATTCAATACACAATTGAATGATTGCGGAGCGTACTTGCAGTGTGGAAATCTGTTAGTTAATTAACACTGACCTTTATATACCCTGGACCAAGTTTCTCAATCCCGGCCAAGCAAAATCTTTGATCGGAGTTTTTTGAAAATTGGTACCCTAATGGCGGCACTACTCGATAGCGGTGTAAATGCATCGAGAGCACTAGATCTACTTTCCCTCGAAAACTTTTGATGATGTAGCGCCGTTAGACGTTAATTTTTAACAATGGCTTCGGGTACCAATTCAAAACAAACTTCGATCAAAGATGGCGGATATAACTTGGTCCAGGGATATATAAAGGTCAGTAGTTACATCATGCACACTTCTTTCAAAATGATGGAAATTCTACCTCTGGCAATTTCTTCAGATAATATTCCATGGCGCTTTCAGCCGTTGTGGCCAGCCGACACCGATAACTTCCTTTTTTGGCAGCATTCTCAAGAGCGTCTGATTGTTTATCTTTGCAACCGAACACTAGCAGAATCTATAATGAAATTGGTAATGTTATTATTACCTGGGAATCGCATAATTTTTGAGTAGAATTAACGATTAATCATGAGTAACAACGAGAAAACACTAAGATTATGTTCGCATATGACGGTTCCATTTCGCTCCGAAACGAAATGAAGCCATTATTGGTTACAAGTGACGTAAAATTTGAATCTAACCAATAGATGGCTTTATTTTGTTTTGGAGCGGAACGGAATCGCAACATCTGAACATGATCTAACAGAATCTATGATAAAATTGGAAATATTGTGCAAAATGTATGTACTGTAATTAGTTGTTCGAGATTACGAGCTATGGAGTAAGTTTTTTAAGGGTCTGTTCATATGGAGGCAGGCTGAGATGAGGTGGGATAGGTTTTCGAACGTCGCGTGATCTATTTTTAGTCATTTGATTCGTCAAAAACTGTGACGTAACGTTCGAAAATCCATCCCACCTCACCTAGCCGGGCCAGCCCACTTCCATATAAACAGCCCTTACGGTGTTACATAAAGGAAACATAAGACTTGCTTGAGTAAGGAGACATTCGAATTATAGAGGTTCGAGTTAAAGAGACTCTGCTGTACAAGGAATCGCACATTTTGAAGTACAGTTGACGAGAAAATTGTAATTTGTCTGAGTCTATGAGTTGAGGTACATTGCATCCAAATTCAACAAGATCAATATACAATAATACGACGTTCTTCGGCCGTGAAAAACTCGATTCCAAAATCTTTGAGTTGGTAGGTGTATATGTACGAAAGGGGAATAGGTTCGAGTTTCGGATCATTCAAGTTAATCTGTGACCGTTCAGACGCCCTTCAGACGTTAAGGTTTCCGTATCGTTCCGGTATGGTTTTGGTTATATATCGGGAGTGTTCATATTGGTTTCGGAACGTTTTGGAGCAAGAAAACGGAGCAGTTCCATTCTGATAAGAAAGTGGAGCGAAACCGCTTCGATCTGTTTTGCTTTGAATATATATATGTCTTCTTTTTTGACGTTTCGAATTATGACGCTCTCACTTGTTTCGTTTCGGAAAGATACGGAACGTCTGAACATGGTCTTAAGGCTGAAGTCATTACTTTACTGCGTTCACTGAAACAGACATTTCACACCAATCGAACCTAAGGAAACTCGAGACTCGGTTGGGACCCTCTTGTAAGTGCGAAGGGATATAATGAGTATAAGACTTTTGATAAGACTTTTAGTATGTACCTCCATTGGATGTTTGTATACTTTCATTGGTCCAAGTTCCAGCTCGCATTTGGTAGCCTGAAGAAATAGAGAAAAAGAAACCATGTAATCAACTAAGTTGATGATCGCAGTCTACAGAGTCACAGAGTTCTCTGCTATCTACCTGAAGGAAGGGTAGTGTAGAGCGCCACTCCTTCCCTTGATTTCTTCACTTAACCTTGACCCTTCTCCATGACAGCTGAGCATCAAGCAGAGAGGTATCAAGTACCATTTCGGAGGCTTTGGTATAAGCCGGCTGGGAGTTGAACCAACAGCCTTGCGCACCGTAATCGCGCAACGTCACCGAACACTCTAACCTTACGCAACAGATCTATACAATGTAACCGTTGTGTTAGACGATGTTATCGTCCGTTACCTTACAGGGAAAGTAAACGCGGGAAGATAATTACCCAAAGTTTACCCCAATTACGCAAAGTTTACAGCCGCGTTTTTGACGCGGTAGAGTTTCTCAGAGACGACCGCTTACTATACCAGCTGGAAACTGTCTTCGAAAGCAAAACCGTTTATGAATTTTCTAAGACTGTCTGAAAGTCCTACATTACTTGCCTATCCATGTAAAATAACGACTCGAACTTTAAAAGCTCTTTTGATAAATAAGTTTAACCTCATGAAAAAGTTTAAATGGACTTACACCATTCATGTGAGCCCAATGCATTATGGATCCAAAAAGCCATTTACCATTAAAATCTACATTTTTCCGAAATATTTTGGTTAGTATTGGATATTATATCGTGTTACTGTTTGAATGTTAAAAAAACTAAAAATAATTACATCATTTGGAATTTCTGTGTAACGGTCTCTATTTTACAGCCTTTTTTCGAATTCGATACTACATCAATAATTGTTTATAGTCACGTGGTCGGTACTCGAGAAGAAAATTCCATAAAATGAGTAATTTAGTTGATTGTTTCGAAAACTCGACACTCCTCGAATATCGAATTAGAGAGCATTCAAACGTAGTAATTGACAATAAAGCAATAATAATTCGATACTAAGAAGGCTGATTTTCCTCAGGATATTGAAGACGGTTGGACAAAAAAGTCATAAAATGGAGGAGGGGGGTCTTAAAACCAATCAAAGACGAATTCACTATCAAACGTCTATTCAACGACAGACATAAAGTAAAACTATGCTTCCGATACCCATGTGATAACCTTGAAGAGCCCTTTGCTATTGTTTTCTGCATAGTTTTATAAAGCAACTAATTTAGTGCGCAGTTTTCAGCCATTCAGAATTTGTTTCCTTTATCATATATTTTTTCGTACAAATTAAAACAAACAGTTTAAAGCGCATGACATGCGGTATCCCGCTAGCTGATAGATGACGTCCCTTTAAATAACTCTTCAAATGTAAGACCTTTTTATACACGGGTACAAACATTCAAAATAATACAATGCAAGCAGCAACGTCTAAAAATCACCTTCTAAAAAAATACTATATAGAAATAGTAGGGGATAAACGGAGAAAAATATTGTGAAAAAAAAATCAAACTAAAAAAAAAAAGAGTTTATAGTGATAACAAGAAATTTTGTACAAAAAAAATAAAGAGAACGAAAAAGAATGAAGAGTATTTGAAGGGGTCCAAAAAAACCTCCCAAATAAAAACCAGCTGATAATACTGTGAGATGTTAAACAGAAAAAACAAGCACAAAATATACACGTTTTTTATAAGAAGCTGTATAAGATTGTCAACATTTTATGAACAAGTTAAGAACATTATAAGGCTTTGCAGACTCTTAAAACATCCAATTTATTGAGAAAATGAAACAAAATATAGGCTTAAAACGCAAAAAGTTAAGAACATCCGAAGGCTCGAAATTTTTTGGATGTTCTTATAAAAAAACGTGTAGTAGAGATATGGTAGTACAGAGTTTGTAAATTCTTTTATGAGCAGACCCTTCAAATGTCAATGCAGTATTTTGACGCTTCATGTGTCCAATGAATTTTGATCAGAAATATGATTGTAAGAGTCGAACAAAACAGTCTATGAGTCTACTGTAAGAAAATCATATATTGTACTGTAATATCTGAAGAAAATGAGGTTTGACGAGCGAGATAAGCACAAATGATTTCAAGTTCTTATAATATGATCAACAAAAAATGAATGAAAAAGAAATTGGACCAAGTTTTATTATATTGAAAAGAATGTCTATTAAAGTTCAAGAAAAAGGGGGACATTTTGAAAATAAAACTATGAAAGGAACGGTTGGTTGCACGAAGGCAAAAATTCAAACACTGAAAACACTGAAGAACCCTTTTGAAGAGGTTACACGCTTTTTTTATAAGAATGGTGTTTTTTCATTTCATCATGGATATTCTTAACTTTTTGGCGAAAATCATCCAAAAATATTCTTACGGAATTCTCATAGGTTAAGATCGAAATTGGCAATCTACAGGTTAAAATGCATTAAAAATGGCATTCTTAGGTTCAGTTGCTAAATTCCATTATGGTAATATTCTTACCATATTCTTAATTTTTCATTTTCATCATGGACATTCTTATAAAGTGTATTCTTATAAAAAAAAGCGTGTATGAAATGATGTAAAATTATATGAAATTATGCAATCCATCTATTACTGTTCGAATGATGTAATAATATTTTCAGGTTATTCATGACCCCATACGGAAACACTCAATATTCCTAATCTACGAGCAGATTCTGATATTCTGCGCATGGCAGATATTCACTCTAAAGGACATGGCACCGTAAGAGAATCTACCCAGGCTGGCGAACCGCTTTAATCCTTTTCATCTAGTGTTGAAATGAATATAACGAGCTTTTAAGCGCGCTGATTGGCTAAAGCAAAGCAATCGCACCAAAATCAAAAGCCAATCATAATAAAAAATATTAGAACCCATCCGCTTTCACTTTTGTTTTAAAGCGAAAAGCTACGTGGCTTTGATTATTTTGGCTGAACAACCAGGTCACGTTCCCTTTAGAGCAGAGCGTGGTATGTACTGAATGGATAATCTGTTATGAGATTACAATAAACCGGGCATTTTCAATAGTTTTTCCTTCTGCTCCTCCCGTATAAAGGTCAGAATAAGCCAAGGCTTCCCGTTTCGAGCCACAACTACCTCCATTGATCCGCTCAGATCATAGACAGCCGAGCCGGCTGGCCGTGAAGACTTAAAAAAGTCAAAGATTACTTTATCAACGTAAAATATCGACTCTTTTATCTTAAAATCCCAAAAAAAAGACGAGAATAATTAGACTCGTAACAGCAGAATCAAGAATTACCTCATACTCGACAATCATTTCCGTGTTGGTTACACCATTTTGATTTAACGCTGCTGCAGTAGTAGCACTGTTGGCGTGAAGGGCGACACCATCCCCGCCTCCGCCACCGACGGACGAATTATGTCTTTGTTGCTGTCGGCTGCCCTTGTCAACGCACTTGGATTTAAATAGGGCGAAACAGCAAAACAGGTTGCCACATTGCGAACATTTCATTTCAAAGTTTGAAAAATCTCGATCTCTCTTTCTCTCTACCTCGATTTTCCAATGAGTAGAGATGAGACGTAGAAAGTACTGCTTACTACTCCTCCTGAACTTATAAGGAGACAAAAAGTCCAATAAAACAAATTTTCAACGTAAAAAAAAAGTCCGTCTCTACTGATGGAGTATACCAACCGGCTGTACATTCATGTCTCAGCAAATTAATTCAAGTCATTATTTTCTATTGTTCTCTTTCAGTCAGTCATTTAATATTATTATTATTATTATTTTTTTTAGCTGAAATGAAGAATTGTGATCAAAAGTAAGTCAAATTCAAGAACAGAAGCAGATCGAACGCTTTTACGTAGTATTGACATCAATCTTCATCATTGTCAGTTAATTGATTAGCTATTGCCGTCAAAAATACAAAATGCGCATGCGTATCGCCTGAAAAATTCAATCCCGCGCGGCGGAAAGTAAGCTCAATGAAAACCGGCTTTTAGAAGAGAAAAGGATTATGGTCGAATACGCATAAGAGGAGGGTGGTTTAATCATTTCCGTTAACCTTGCCAAGTAAACCTGGTAAATTTTCCTTGCCTCACAGCTGAATCGTGTTCTAGCCACTATTACTTTAAACCAACTACAACATCTGTGCTAAATGTAGACCAGAAGAAACTAGTTCTGCACCGAATTGTGGTCTATTTTTTTAAGAAATCGCGTTATTTTTCATTAGTAAGGGAAGGAAAAGCTCCATCTAGTGTTTTACGTACGATATCTTTAATTCATACGGAAGAACGGACAAACGAATCGAACAACCGCGTTACGTCCGAAAAGAAATCTATTGTAACATTATAAACAAAACGTGAGATTGAGGGCGTTCGTTTTTTGCGGTTTCACTGAGTACAGTAACACGGAAACAGTTGTGTAAAGTGAGAGACAAGAATTCTGAAATCATTGCCAAAACTTGAGACACGCCAGACATGCTCAGTTACATAAATATGGTACTCGAGTTTGGACAGGTTTGACGCCAGGTGAATCACTTTCTATAAAGTTGACATTCTCCGGAAACACAGCTTTCTTGTCGACTACACGGTTTTTAACAGACTTAGAAAGATCAAATATGTAAAGATGACTTGAAAATATTTCTTATTGCAAACTTATCAATCAAACGAGGTGAAATCATATTCAAAGAGTGCACGATAAACCAACCAGGAGTAGAGTTTCTTCAATCAGTTCGGTTTCAAAATATATTTTGATTAATGCAAACTTAGCAATTATAAAATGTGAAAGTCAACAAAACATAACTGGAAAATCCTGCATGAAGCTTTCAGGTTATGTACCCTCGACTCAATTGTAGTCATTAAGCTCTGAAAAATACACCGGTACAAACAGCAGAAAGAAAATAGCGTGCTGGCAAAACATCAGAATATATTACATTACAGAACAAGACAACCCATTTAAACTTTCATTCTTCTCTCGCTTGACATCACTTTAATCCACAGATATCTTATAAAAAACACTAGATAAAGCTACTCTGTATTTCACAAGCCACGACAGTTGAGGTTGCTTTACAGCTAGGGAGGAAGAAGCTCCATCTAGGGATTTATATAAGATATCTGTGACTTTAAACACCTTCTTGTGAGATATCTATCTCTCTGCAGCTCTCTGATTTATCCTGTCGTTAAATGATTACGTAATAATATACCTTTCTTTAAAAGGAACTAGTAAATTTGAACTGAGATTCGACTGTTCTTATTTTTCCTGATTTTCTCCATTTTCAAGCTGAATTAATGCTCTATGAACGAACTTCTTTCAACTTCTTGTCCCAGAGATAAAGTTTAACACATAAAAAGGAAAAAAAGCTTAAAAACTACCTTTTTCTTAGCCAGTTATAAAATCTGTAGCTTTGATTGCTCTTCCTTATCAAAAACATGTAAGCGGAGTGTAATACAAGACATTGCATGGAAGGGAGAGTCTGTTGCAACTTGCTCTGGTGAGTCTGGACAAAATTCTGTCAAAATTGACGAAATTTATGCTTTAAGGAGCTTCTTTTATTGGGACAGAAATCCTTGTTAAAGATTTCAACCGGATAGATTTCCGTCTATAATGGAAAAGTTGCACCACTGAACTGCACTGAATAGTCATTACACTTTTGCTCATCCGCCAACAAAAAAGTCAAGTTGATTTGTCCATTTTTTTCTTGATTGTAATACGTTCTTCTCGAAATGCAATCGCAAACCTCGTTATCAAGGACTTGTTGCTACGGCACTTCAACGTCGTTAGACATAATTAATGTTTTTAAGCGTTTGCGGTTTTGTATCGAAAAACTATCTTTTTGGAAAACATATTACATGTGTAAATGTCGTTTGGAGTAATTATTTCATTTGAAAACGAGGCTCCCAATGCTGTTGATTTATCTCGAGAAGAGTGTATTCCCCTTAAAAATCGAATTAGAGAGCGACTGTATAGGAAGTACATCTAACAAATTGTCCTGAGCAAGGTGTCTGCAAACAGGTTCAAAGCTTAACAATTTGTTGGTTTTTCCATTCAATACCATCTACAGTACTAAAAATCTTGTTTTTAATTTAAAACATTTCCATTGCAGATAATCAAGAAATAAAGAACTACAGTGAAATAAAGAGAGAGAGAAGAGAGAGAAGCTAACCCTCCGATATCATTGGATAGGGAAATCACATCGCTTACCAGATATTATACTCTGTGCTCGCGACACATCAGAGCAGCCGTGCTGTATCGATGATGATACTCGAACAGTACAGGAGAACCTAGCGTTCTCGCAGGTACTGAACATGAGTACCATTACCACACCACATTCAATGTCAAGCATATCTCCCCATACTCTTGTATCAGAGTGATGATACCCTATTCCCCTCACATGGTATGGGTTGACCCGGGCCAAGGTACATTCACTTGCCAAGTGAATCGCAGCACCTAGTGGGAATCGAACCTGACCTCCAGCACGGAAGTCAAGAACGATGACCAATACACACTACTGCGCCAGTGAAATAAATAGAATCACAAAGTCAAGAAAATTCGAAAATTCCTGCTGCGAGTTCTTTACTTCATAATATTTTGCTCGAATTTTTTCAAATTTTCTTTGTGATTCTATCTATTCCACTGTCTCATAAAAGCGGACAAATTGCATTTCCCAATTTTAATAAACTTCTCTCGAATACGAAATCAATGGTGTCCGCAAATTCTTGGTATTCGTAATTCATTTTATCAACGGAAACATCCGGAAAAGCCGGGATTTGACCAAATGTCTGTTACTAAAAATAGAAACACGGTGGTCAAAATCCAGCTTTTTTCATGTGCTTTGACTTACCATTAATCAAGAATTAAGTATCGGTCTAAAATAACGAGATGTCACAACTGCAAAAAAAATCATCGGGTATAGGAGGATTTTTGTTGTTGTTTTTAGTCTTGATTTCTTATCTTAGTATTCTCAAGGCCTAAAACTTTCAATTTTCCAATCCAAAAAATAAATATATAGTTGAAATCTCAGAAAAGTCTCAAATACAAAAAGATGTATCAAAAGTGTCCCAGCTAAAAAAGAAACCTGAAGCCTAGTGAAAAATAATATACAAGAAGAAAGGAAAGACGTGAAAAAATAGGAATTAAAATTAGAGAGAGAAAAAAAATCTTTCAGTTTGGAAAATTTGGGGGCTAATTTGGGACCTCAAACCTTGAAAAGAGGGAAAAAAGTCAAGTAGAGACCCTTTTTCAAACCTTTATTAGTGAATGACCTTTAAAAGCCAACTTGTCGTTTGATAAAGTACTGACAATAAACAGTTACATAATTTTCAAAAAATCTTTTTTCGAAGTGACTGAGAAAAGTTATTTACTACCTCGTAAACTACTGAAACCCTATTCTCTTTTTTATAAGAACAATTTTATAAGAACAACAATGATGAGTAAATTAGAAAAAGAACACACCTACGCACCTTAAATGACTGAATTTAAGCAAATGGTAACGATTAGAAAAGTAAAAATAAAGTACAATGCCTAAAATACCTCAATTTTCAACTTTGAAATAAAAAAAATAGTAAAAAAAATAATTCAGAGGTCAAAATGCCAAAACAAAATAGGAAAAAGCCGAGTCTAAATAGAAGATTACTAGTTCTTACAAAAAAAAAAAGGAATGTATCAGGTGTCAACGAGGGTACTAAGGTAATAACTTTGACATAGGCCATTCTTTAAGCCAATGCCCGAATTTAAATCATTAAGTATTTTCGGAATTTTAGTAAAAAAGCAACATGTTCACGACCAATCTCGTAATGAAACGCACAGGCTGAAACTTGATCTGTTCCCCTTATGGAGCTCAATGGTGAAGGCAAAATAGTAAGCTTCGAGATTTTCTCGCCCTTTCTAAAGAAATGCATCTCTAAGTTTTGATGAAAAGGTCTCTCTAAAGTCAACTTCTGACTGAACTTTTGCTTTTTGATAACTTTTGATGACATTGACCCATTCATTCTAAACGAAATTGAGAACTGCCATATACTAACAGGTCACTATAATCGAATAATCTAGTCAATCATCTACAAGCATTAACTGGTGCCAGGGCTACTCTAAGGGTCAGTCTTTCACCAAAACTTCTTCTTTCCGGGGGTCGTGATTTGGAGGTCAGTTCGGCACACATACCCAACTCTCCAACCCTAATACCCCCGTCCTCGGAATATCACATTACATGAGGTTTCTGGAATCAATAGGAGACAAGTTAAAAACCTATAATTGCATACAGTACCAGTATTAAAAACATTGATGCGAAGGAACTTCGAAGAAAAAAAACAATCGAAGAAATCAAACCAACAAAAATTAAATAAAAGTAGGGCCAAAAAAGAAACGTACTCAAACATGACAATTACTCAACATTTAATCGCTGGTCAACTTGTTATAACAACTATAAGTTGAACCTTATAATTTGATAGCGGTTAGAATTCCTATTTCAAACCATACGCTGATGATTTTGTGATAATACATATATATCGATAGTGTTTCTTTTACCAAATCTGTCGATGAAGATTGAAATCACATTTTTCACATTTCACCACATTTCCAATAGAAAATGTTTAACAACTGAACCCAAAAACTAGCAAAAACAATCCAACGAAAAATACACAACAAAATCAATGGTAAAAATTAATTGATAGAAATAAATGCTCGAATAATGCCACCATCTAAGCCTAGTGTAAAAACTGTCACTTTGTACACACTCATCCAACCAATGTCACTTTGAGTCTCAAATTGTTCTTATCTGTTATTACTTTTAGGGCAAAATTGAGGCTACATACCTAGTCAAGATCTAGACTAATAATTTAAAATTCCAGGTCAATAATCAGCTCCACCTAATTATCAAACACTAAAAGGTGAACAGTACTGCAAAAGAGAAATGCGCTCGTCAAAAGAGGCAAAATTATACTCCAAACCCTGTTCATACTATTTTAACTCTTAATTTACGTGAACTTCAGCCATTCCAGACTCACGGTTCTTCTAAAACTGTTCTTATTTTCGAGCTTCATTGTTCTTATAAAATTGTTCTCGTAAAAAAAACAGTGTAACGAAGTAACAAAAAAGCATTAATAACAAAATATAAAGTAGACAAAGATTGAGGATATTATGATAAAATGATGGAAAGGGAAAAAAAACACGAAACAACAAAAAATATTGAACAGAATATATTAACAGCAACTATATAGATAAGAGAGAAAAGTTGAAAAAAAAAACCACAGAGAAAAAACTCTCAAAACGTGAAAAAATCTTTTTCTTCTTCGACATTCTTCGATCTGGCTCTAAGAAGATATGCAGAGGTCTGTAACATACACCCCCCCTCTACAGCTCACGGTCGACCATCGATGTCTCCAATAAATCCTCTCAACTCAAGCTCTATCTACTAATATCTATTTTAACAGAATTTAAAATATCTATAGTATGTTTTCTTATTCTTCTTCCAGCTTCTTCAGTTCTTCTCTACACACACACAAACATACATTTCTCGTGAGGAAAATAATAACCGCAATACCATTTTTTAACGCTTTCATTTTTTCTGTTTCATCCCTTGATAAGTAGAGACCTGAGACTTTTGATGTCAAGCTGATGAAGAGCAAACAAATTTCAACCAGGAGGTACAACATCGAAGATCTTTCTTCACTACAAAGAATTTCATATTCTTAACACTGCGGCACACTTCTTTCTAAGGAACACAACACCAGTTGTAACGTAAAGAAGTCCTTTTCACTTCACCAGTATTACATCAACTGCTACTAACTACAATAACTTTCTTAAACAAATTTCCAATTTTCAAGTTAATGATTTTTGAAAGAAAAAAAAACAAAAGCTAACTTATTTTTCTCTGTTTCTCTACTCGCTCGTTTTTTTTTTTGGAAGCGAAAGGAAACAGATACAGTATATTGCATCTTCAGCCTGGTTTTCACTTTGACTTTATCTTGAACTTCGAAAAAGTAAGAAGGGGTTTATTTTCATAATCTTGTCTTTATAAAAACCAGGTACGCATATGTGACCCCCCAAGCGATTTGGAGTACATTAAAAATGAGACCGGTCTTGGTGCGGACAGATCGATAAAATGTGCGGCAAAAAAGCGGCGAAAAGATTACCGTGCGGTAAAATGATACCTTTGTATCTACCAGAAATTATCCAAAAATCTTTCCTAGAAATTCCATTCAAACACACTTGATCGGTCACTAAAGAGCACCATTAGAATGAGTGTGGTATTCAGTGCGATCATGGTGCGGACATTTTGTTTTTATTGTTTTGCTTGTTTGAACTCGAGGCTGAAATTCTTACGGCAATCGAAAGAAATATAAACAAACGGCGGGGACCGCACCATCGTCCGCTTTCGTCGGCACTTTGTCCGCACGGACCATACGGTACTGTGCGGTCGTCTGGCCGCTTTTTTCAACTTTTAGTCGCACAATTAACCAGTCCAAAAGCGGCTGAAGCATGATCGCACCAATACCGGTCTCATTTTTAATGTACTCCAAATCGCTTGGGGGGTCACATATACTTTATTTATAAGAAAAAATTCATAAGAACAATTTTAAAAGGAGCTGGTTTTAGCCAAAACCTAAGAGTGACTTTTAAGAACAATCTTTTTAACTTAGAAAATTAAATGGTTCAAATGTTAAATCTTTTTAAGAAAACGACCGTAGTGCAGTGGTTGAGCATCCGGCTACGATGCACAAGGTTGAGAGTTCAACCCTCGGCTGGGTCGTATCAAAGACTTCATAAAAATAGTACTCGATGCCTCTCTGCTTGATACTCAGCAGTTAAGAGAATGATCAAGGGTTAGTTGTGGAGCAATTCAGGGAGAAAGAGTGACACCCTCCATTAACTTTTGGTAGACAGCTATCGAAAGAGGAGACTTTGGGTCACCCTCCGACTGCGGTGTCAGACTTACTTATGAGAAAGTTTTGATGTTTACAGAAGGCTCAAATTTTATTCAAAAACTAAGGATAAATTAAGAACAATTCCAGATTTTCGGATGTCGGAAATGGCCAGAAAAAGCTAATTTCAAAACCTCATTTGCCCTGATGGTGCAAGGATTTATCAACTTAAACCTTTAAGCTTCTGCTCAACAGAAGTAAGCGAAACGGCCGTGGTTTGGGAGCCCAATTTACCCAATTGGTTAAAAATGAGTTTTAACCCAAAAATAGTTCTTAAAAAAATTTAAATTTCACCACTTTTCTGTGTTTTTGTGCGATTTCCTAGGAAAATCAGTGTTTTAGAGTCCGCAAAACCATAAAATGTTCTTAACTTGTTCTTAATATTTTGACCATCGAAGCCTTATAGTTTGTTCTTATAAAAAAATGAGAAGAACAAAGAAAATCATACGAAAAAATCAGAACATTCGAAATTCAATCCATGTACATGTAAGATTCCAACTAAACTACAAAGGACGAGGCATGTATGGAGCGTATGGAAACCGGGTCGCTCTGTCAATTAGGACTAATTAACGATTTAATGAGTGCTATTGAGCAATATTATGTGTTTTGGACAAGACAACAACTTTTATTCATTATAATAATCACTGAAGTAACAACAATAGTAATAGTCGTATCAAAAGGAAAAACTTTAAAGGTGTAGTACGGTGGAGTCTCTTTAACTCGAGCCTTTAAAACTTGAATACCTCCTTAAACTCGAATTAATTAGTTTCATGGTCCTCCTTTCAGTTAACGCTTTAACTGCCATGCGTATTTTTTAAGGTTCGACCTATTTGCTACGGAAAGAATGAAGGTGCGACCTATTTGCCAGAAGTCAGGATATGCCGACATGAGCGAACACAGAGTTTACCATCACTTTAACCTTATTTTCTAAAAAATATCAGAAAAATATCGCGGCAAAGAAATGGAAAGTGCTCAAGCCAGCATGGAAAGGGTTAACAATGTGTTATAAACCTTAAAAACCTCCATAACTCGGAAGTTCCTTAAAACTCGAACAAATTTGTGTTCCCTGTGCACGTTCGATTTATAGAGACTTCGCTATGTAGGTTTGGATCGGTAGTACACGTTTTTTATAAGAACAAAATATATAAGAAAATAAGGCTTGGATGGCAAGAACAAGTTAAGTACATTTCAAGGCTTTGCAGACCCTAAAACACCCAATTTCTTAGGAAAATGGGCAAAAATACTCAAAAAAGAACAAAATAAGAAAATGTTTAAAAACATTTTAGGCTCAAAAAGTTAAGAACACCCGAGAGCTTCAAAAATTTTGGATGTTCTTATAAAAATAACGTGTACATACGGATAAGTTGTACCATTTTACACCGGTTCCGTCAGAGTAATACTTATCGGGATTCAAACTGTACTAGAAAAAGGTATCTATAAACCCTGGTAGAAAGAGATACGTTGAGATTGTGGCTCCAGTTTACTTCAGGAGATTGTGGCTCCAGTTTACAAGGAGCGAATGAGATCAACTGCATACACTATTTGAAGCCATTCGACCAAAATAAATAAAAGTTTCCTAACTTTAAATCCGGCTGTTTATACTTTGCACCATTACAAACATACATCTCTACAATTTTACTAAAGCGCCACCAACAGCAGTAAGGCCCAGCAAGGAAACACTTATTCTAACCTTAAAAATTTCAAGTTTTAGCTTTGCCTCAATATTATTCCTTTGAGTCACATCATTTCAAAATGGTCTATAGCATTGCTGATCAAGAAATAGGGTGCTAGAGAGAGACATCATAACCACCATTATTGTAAAGTCTCAAATGACACGTTTTTTTATAAGAACATCCAAAGTTTTTGAAGCCTTTCCTAACAAGATGTTCTTATTTTGTGAATATTTTTGACAATTTTTTTAAGATATATGGTGTTTTGGAGTCCGCAAAGCTTTAAAATGTTCTTAACTTGTTCTTAATATTTTGGCCATCGAAGCCTTATGTTCTTAAACTATAAAAAAACGTGTAGAAAAAAATTGATTACTAACAAATAAACAATCTGGGGGTAGTTTCGGCGTATAATGGCTGACACGGATTAAAGGTCACAGAGTAGAGTAAGACTCATACATTTTTGATTGCAATAGAATGTAAACATTCGAAGGATAATACCGTAGGAAAAGACCCTTTTTGTTTGTTTATATTTGTCTTTTAAAACTCGTTGTTTGCAGCGATTTAAAAACACAGCAAGAAACTACCGATTTTTCCTTTCCTCTCTCATATGAGGGTGTATTATAGACTTCACTCTGTTTTATAGAGAACAATTTCATAAGAAGAAAAAGTCTCAGTAATGCAAAAAATAACAACAATTTAAGAACAATCCTGAGCCTGGAATGGTTGAGTCATAACCTAAAACAACCGATCTTTTCTCTCCTCTCCCATAATTATGGTATAGACTACACTCTGTTTTAATGAGAACAATTTCACAAGAACCCGCAAGAACAAAAAGCCTCAGCAATGCAAAATAAAAGAACAATTTAAGAACAAACATAAGCCTTGAATGACTGAATTTTATTAAAATTAAGGGTCATAACCTAAACTACTTCTTACGGTAGAAATAAGGACAGGATAACACAATTTCACTCTCAAAGTACGAAAAAATAAGAATAGTTTAGCTACAGTTAATAATGGCGAAAATAAGATGAAGTAACATTTCTAAGATTTCTAAGACAGAGCATTCTTTAATTCGACAAGCATTGCTATTTTAATTCAAGATCAAAGGAGTTTTCTAATCAGAGCTATATAAATATTATGGAGATAGGGTCGTAAAAACTTTAAATCATTTTAAAATATTTCTCAATTTTCAAGCAGTAATTAACGTTAATCAGTTTCTATTCTCAAAGTGTTCTCAATCTAACCAAACGTCTTTTACTCCCAAACGCTTTACTAAAAAACTCCCCAAAAAATATTCTTTCAAACTTTTCGCCTAAAAGCCATCCAACAAAGAAAACTCAACGAAATATCATCAAGATTACACAAAACAAGGAGATAGAGAGGAGCGATATTAAAATTTGAAGGTTGATACGAACGAATTGTTTTTTTGAAATTTGATCTTTTATTAGGTGAGAAAAACAGGAGAGTTTGTAATCGAAAAGGCCTATCTATTTTATGAAGAAGGTTAACTTTGAGAGAAATTTTGGTTGTCGTTATATGCACCTTCGAGGGACAGCACTAACCGTTAGTGTAAGGCCAGACGAAAAATTAAAAAAAGGGCATCTGAGAACTATTTCTCCTGGAACCCAGTTTCTAACTGTTGAATGTTCGAGCTTCATAAAACACTTTTTTCCTGTTTCGATTCAGAGATGATGATGAGATGAATTACTAAAATTTCAGAATTATTCTCACTCTCTCTTGGTGCAATTCAGATCACTGAATATTATAACAGCCTAAACTATATCTAAATATCATTGCAAATAGAATAAACTCAAATCAAAGCCTCATGAACTTTCCTGAACTATATCTAATGTCATCGCAAATTGAACAAACTCAATTTATTCTCACTCAGGTCAAACACAGACAATCCTCGTTCAAGCAGTTATAAAGAAGTTGACAGAAGTAGATTCTGACTTACATACATTCATACACTTGTGAAAGAGTTAGAAACAGCTGGAAAAAATACATTTTTTACACTCTTTTTTTATAAGAACAATGGAGGCTCAAATTCGCTATTAAAAATGAAAACAATTAAGAACAATGATGAGCCTGGGATTACTTAATTTCAAGCAATTAGGGATCAAAGTAGTCAAAAATTGGGTACAAAGCCTAAAATACCTAAACTTTACCCTATAAATACGAACAGGATAACAAATTGTAAGACTCAAAGTGTCAAAAAATAAGAACAGTCGAGCCTCATCAAGAATCTTCTGGTTCTTATAAAAAAAAGTGTAATAAAAAAGAAGGGAACTTGCCTAAAAAATGCAAATAAATAAAAAAACAAAAAGCCTTAGGGCGAGTGGGTAAGGCAACTAAACTAATACAGTGCAGTGCATAAAGAACTGTGAACGTCTACAGGGCCCACACCATGAAATTTAAAGTGGGGGGGCCAATGAATATAGAGTGTAAGGAGACGCAACCAAAAAATTCTACTTTGCAAAAAGATGTGGTTTAAGAAAAGGAACAGCCAAGGGTCATACAGACCGAGGAATACATTCTTACAAAAACAGGGTGTAAAATAATAAGAGAAACACAGAGGAGATAGTAAAGTAGAGGGACATTTTTGTAAACTTATAAAGTGATTTTGTTCAGAAACGATGAGGTGCCAAAAACCAAAATTATTATTAAAAAAAAAATCATAAAAAAAAAACCATTCAAAAGATCAAAATAAAAAAATGTATCTGACTACTGAGTTGTAGTAACTGTTGAAACACGAGATGGTTGATAAAGAAAAAGTATACAAAAGAGGGTATTATAAACTGGGGATGAAGAAGTCCCTAAAATCAAACCAAACATAACATGAGATGATCCAAATAAAACACTTTTTGAAGCTCTCTAATTTATATGACTTATTTATTGAATAAGGAATCGTATCGAATAGTAGTGTGTCGTTTACGAGACACAGTTTGACGGTGACTTTCAATATCATCGAATAAATGAAGAGTACCAAAAAGAAGAACGTCGAATTAGAGAGCGTCAACTGTATTTGAAAAATTATTCAGCATTTTTTAAAACATTCATGTATATACTGTTGCATCACAAACGAAAACAGAATAAACAAAATAAGAATTTCCTTTTCTCTTCGACCATCATCATCATCATCATCATCATCATCATCAACAACAACAACATATCTACAATGTGTGTTCTATAGCCTCTCATTGCAATCCATCAAGAGAAAAAGCGGATAAATGGATAGATAATTTTCATTGCAGAAGAGAAATGAGATTCTTTTTTACCGTAAGAACAAAGAACGAAGACGGACAAAAGCATTGTTGAGGTGAGATATTCCAGTAGATTACCAGCTAAAACCAGCTGAAATGGATGAACAATAAGAATAGAAGATGAAATAATTTATGTAAACGAATGCTATCAAGACGATTATCCAACACTAGGGAAAGTTGAACTGAAATAAAATACAAGACTATAATGAGTGTTCTTATGAAAGAAAAGTATGACATTCAAACAAGGGTATGATTAACAAAATGGTGAGAGTAAAATACCTTGGTAATTGATCATTAATTGGTACGACTTCTTTATTATAATGGATGCAAGAACATACTGCTAGTGGTAAATTATCATCATCCAAAACTTCTCTTTGAATAATTAAAACTAAACTTAATCTACATTCAACTATTCTTTCTGAGCCATAACAAAACTCCAGCAAGAGCTATACCTGTACATTAAGACCAACAGAAAACTATAAGATCTTTCTTAAACACGACCGAGCGAATGATTTCAGGCTTCTTTAAAGCTGTATAAAATCAACAAAAAAGGTTGAAAATAGTTTTCCCAATTTGCTCATTGGTATGAGCTTGTGGCAACGTTTCTGAAAAGACAGGTTTGTTCTTTTTGAATGATGCAAGTTAACGCATTAAAGCGCCAGGCCCTTTTTTTTTGCAGTGCGGACTCGACTGGATTGACGGAAAGGATAAAACTTCAACATATTCAAAGTTCTGTGTTTTTTTTAACTTGTTGACGAAACGAAAAAGTAGTTTTTGTGAAAATTAGGACTTTCTGGGCAAAGATTTATGATTTTCTTTCTGCTGAACAATGAAACCAAATGTAATAGTGTCAGCTTTGAACAAAAATGGGTTAAATAATCTTTCACAACCATAGATTTATAAAGCTCGAAGGGCTAGATGTCGGGCTTTAAGCCATCGCAGGCAAAAAAAAGTGAATATCGGAAAAAATATTGTCATTGTTTTCGAAAACCCGCAAAGCTTCTGATTGGTCAATCGCTGAAATTATATTATAATGTGATTGTCACGTGACTTAGGTAGGATTTCCTACCTAACCACGGCACACTTTTCAGCAAAAGCTTTACATCTAGTCCTTCGGGCTTTATAAACCTATGTCCCCAACTTCAAAAAGAAAACAGAAAAAGGTATGACACACCCAAAAATACTTTCCGACACCCAAACTAAAAAAAATATCACGTTAAAAAATGTCGGAAAATTAGAACTCACTAATACAGAAACAGCCATGACACTTCAAACTAAATACAATAGGAGATTTAGTATCCCATGCATTTTCAATAAAAGCGTCAGGCATTATTGAAAAGGTACGGAACTTAAACAGGAAGAACCATAGGTCAAACCAAGTTCCGGGTCATTTTAAGGGTTTTTACATCAAAAGGATCGGTAAAAAGAGGAAAAGAATTCGCTGACGATAATCATTAAACAATAGGTATTTAATAGACTGTTTAGACATTGGCAGTGAATTCTCTCATCCAAGTCTATACATCCGATTGAGAAATATTTTTCAAATTTTGGATAGGGTTTAAAAGCAGATTGACATGAGTGTATTGAAGAGTCAGTAAGAGAAGTAAATTAAACCCTACACATTTGAGCAAATTTTCGTTGTTGGAGTATATACAATAAAAGCTCTCCCCCCCCCAAAAAAAAAAAAAAATGTCGCAAAAAAGAATAAACTTTACTCGTCATTTACTCTTACCTTATAGCCTGATAGAAGCTGTCGCACCATGAAAATAAACCTCAATTTTTTTACAAAAAAATTATAAACCAAGCATACACACAGACTGGTAGAACCATTCATACAAACTCTGTCTTACGTAGTATGTTAAACAAAACCACACATACTTATTTAAGTCAAGTGCTATCTCCATTCAAGAAAAGTGCACTCATACTATCATTCGCTTTGTTAGTCCATTACCATGGTGATAATAAAATGCTATATAATCTCATCATTCAGCTCTCTAACAACGATATTCCCAATATTTCTTTTGTGACTTTGAAAGAGTACAAAATCAAGTATACACGCTTTTTTAAGAAAAGGGGCTCAAATTTGACCCAAAGTCAAGTACAAATTAAGAACAATCTAAGCTTCGTATTTCAAAAATGGCTATAAAGAATATACCGACTTTAGTCAAAATAACTCGAAAATCGCGATTCTTAATATAATAAGAACAAGCGATACAAGCCAAATTTCACATGTTCTTATAAAACTCAGCGTACTGAAAAGCCTTTAGTCAGACCGTTCATGATGAGTCTAAAAGATAATCATTCCTAGAGGATCGACAAAAGAATGCGTTCGAATTTACCCGATCAAACACTATTGGTTAACATTGAAAAGGTCTAACTGATCTCTTAACAGCAAATTAGGGGGATTTATATTTACTGGTCAAATGGACACAAGAAATTGATAAACTTTCTGATGATCAATAAAAGACATTCCATCACGTCAGCCAAATATTAATCAAATACAGAGGCTGCGTGAAAGTTTAAGCAATTACTGATCAACGTCACAACATTCACCAAAGAATGATGAAATCGGAGTAAACAAAAAAATAACAATGAGAATGAAATTACAACTATTTATTTCTAAGGCTCAAAAATGCATAAAATAATAATCAATTTTGCTTTAAAAATATAAGAACAATTTCAGGCTCAATATGCCAATAAAATAAGGAAAGCTGAGTCTCATACAACAAAATTACCAGGTTAAAGGTTCTATGTTTCTTACAAATAAGGGAACTGTACAAAAAGTGTCTGAATTCTTCTATAGTTTGCCAAAACTCTTTGTGACATGTATGCCTATAGCCCAACCTCCAAGGTGTATCATTTTATAGGAAAGAGTATTTTAGGTTACATAACTTAAGGCAAAATGACCACACTACGAGTGTTTTGCTTTTAAAATGTTTCTAAAAATAAAACTCTGTGTTCTGGCTTGAAAAAGATTTCTACAGTTAAGCTAAGGCCATTGCCATCTGGAACAAAAGCCAAAAGCTAAGTGAATGTTCTTGATTACACGTTTATTGTAAGAACTTCAAAATAATTTTTGAAGTCTTTGAATGTTCTCAAAGATTTTTTTATTTTCAGCATTTTTTAAAAGTAATTTGATCTAATTTCTTAGGGATTACATGTTTAAAAGTCTGCAAAGCCTTAAAATGTTCCTAATTTTTTTGTCTCAAAGCCATTTGTTCTTATATACTTTGTTCTTATATCAACCTCTTGCCAGAACAACTTTTTTTAACTACTGTATTTTGGCTCAGCATCAGTCCAACATGATTTTTCGAAACCCTTGGGGTTTTTAGGCTTAAAATGTTCTCAAGATTTTCTTTATAAGCTTAATGCATTGAACTTTTTGATCAGCAATAGCTAAGCAGATTTCTCATCTACTAGGACGGAGTAAAATATGCAGGGTTCCTTTAAAGGGACATAACAGTACTGAAGAAATTTGTAAATAAACTGTATGCAGCGGATACAAAATCAAAACAAATGTCACATGTCAAAATAAAAAATCAAACCAAATATGGCTAATTTTGATTGTTCATTTTAATGACACGTGGTTCGTGCAATGTTTACATTTTACTACTTTAATGTCCCTTTAAAACCCACCAAAAAAAGTAGAGCAATTAAAAAAGCACATTTAAATAAAGGTCGCTCAGGCTGTAGTTAGTTGCTAGGGAAGAGTTATACCCACACAATGTTTGAAATGATTAGAATTGTCGATTATTTTGACACGAAAAAAATATGATGTTGACACACAACCAACTCAATTAAATGTTTATTTATTGATTTCACACACAGTGAGAGTGACGTCATAAGAATGAGCGGTCTGAAAACCCCAACTGCGTTGTGATATTGACACTTTTGACAACATTCTCAATTATGGGAAAACAAAATATTCATGATATGCACCACTGCAATGTCTTCAGACATTACATCATGGACCCAACAGTTGATTGGTTGTAAGTGACGCGTAAAATCGGTCAATACGTCACTTTCAACCAATCAGCTGTTGGGTCCGAGGAAGATATTGCAATGGTGCATATCATGAATAGCATTAATACTTTGTCAAGTTGTCAAGTTCAACTATGGGTTTCCACCACCACTATTTGACGTCATACTCAATGAGAGAGAAAATTGATCTGACAATTTGGGTATACCACTACAATGTACCTTATTGGAACTGATTTTCGCGGGAATTAATTTTAGCGTAGCCACATCTCATTACTGAAGCTGACAGAACAAAAAGGATAGAACACCGTGTGTATTTCAATAAGTCTTTTTGTGAACTTGAAGCAATCTTAAAACTAAATGTAGCCAATTCCAGGTAAAAAAAGGGAGAAAGTCATCTGCAAAAACCTTCAAACTAACAAAAAGCTGTAACAAAAACGTACATCAACAATTAAATTAATGTATGTGAAAATTCTTCATGTGAACTTAATTTTGTCTTGTATTCCTGTGCCGACTATATCCAACTAACCCAGTTATCAAGAAAAATAACCATTTCCTTATAATAATCGATAATCTTTGTAAAATGTACGCATTCCGATCAGATGTTATTATCAGAGAACATAATTACCGTAAGTTGGTCTAATGTCGACAACCCTATTCTTATTCCATCAACTTTCTTTAGAAGGGACCTTCCTTATATTCACATTTCTGAAGAAGGGTGGCGGAATTAAAATAGGGTTGTGGACATTAGACCAACAACGGTATTGTCAATCATGGTCATTTATACTTATAGCGTATAGCAACCGGTTAAAAAATGGAAAACTAGAATCGAAAAGGTGCTCCAAACAAGCCAGAAATCCTATTCACCTCTAAAAAAGTTCACTAAAAAGAGAACGCAGAGCAGTTTTTACTTTTATGCGAGAGTCAGGTCTTGAGTTTCCAAACAGATCATTCCTTTAAAAACATCGCGTACAAACATACTCTTTTATCAAAGCATACTGTGTAATTAAACAAGTTTGTAATTAAGAGACAATGCTTTGACGTCAACGAGGGTCCTTGTGTACTAATAAGCACTGCATAATTATCCTTCTTCCTGTCTTTTCAAACCCCCTATGGTATCATAAACAGTTGAGTTAAGCTCCTCATTAATGGGATCGGGAAGATTCCTTCATGCATGGGAAGTATAGTAGATGTGAAATTGTAGAAACTGGTCCCAAAAATCCCAAATATGTGGGGTGAAACAAAATAAATCCTTTGCTGTAATTTATCATATAAATGAGTAGTGAAGGCATAGTCGGTAAACTTGACCAAGCATGTTAATTTTTATCATATAAACTTGTCCAAATTTTAATGAAAGTCTACAATTACACGTTTTTTTTTATTAGAACACCTAAAATCTGGCTGAGCCTGGGGAAGTGCTTATTTTTCTAGCAATTTTCAGCCTAAAATGTTCTTAAATGCGTTCTTAATTTTTCAAACTACTCTAAATCGAAAATATCATACAAAATGAAGAGCACTTAAAATTGGTAAAATTTGGACAATATTCGACTCTCGATTTTAGAAAATCCATCCCTAAGTTCGGTTAAAACTGCTTGAAAATAGGAAAAAATTGTAGTTTCTTGTCATTTTTTCCAAACTGAGGCTGGGCATGTTCTTACGATGTTCTTAATTTTTCGACGAATTTTAGTCTAAATGTTCTTATAAACTGGGTTCTAATAAAAAAAAAACGTGTAGCGGGAAGAAAAAGCTCTTGATAAACTACAAGAAACCACAAGGGGAAAGGGAAGAGAGAAACGTTGAAGGGCGAAAATTAAAAAGAAGTTAAGCCAAAAAAGTGAGGTACCTCTATATTGTCGCTATGTCATGCATAGACATATAAATGACTTCCGGCTTACATCGGAAAAGGCGGTATATATTCACAGGATCCAAATTAATAGAGCGGAAATAGTATCATAAAAGAAGAGGCCGATTATTTTGTTGTCAATCAACGACTGGCAAATTTACTACCTTGAACGCAGATTTTTATTTTTATTTACCCTTTTAAATAAAAGCCCTCATTAACGGACATGGAACCTCTTGGATAGCAGATGGGTGACTGAAGATTCCCTTCAAATCAGGATAAACAAACGCTGGATGTACCTTTTTTGAGCTAACCCATCGTCCAAAGTACTTAATACACTCCTTGATTTAAAAGAACAATTTTATTAAAGCAATGAGGCTCAAAAAAGCAAAAAAGCAGACAAAAAATCTAAGAACAAAGCTGGGCCTGGAGTTGTTGAATTTCAAGCATTATTTACAGGCAATATAAAGGTCAAAGTAGTAAAAAGTGCGGGTACGAAGCCGAAAATAATGCAATTTCGCCCCCAAAAAACAAAAACAGGGTATGATTTATTTAAGGCTCAACAAGCCTAAAAAAAATCTTCTGGTTCTTATAAATAGAAGAATGAACTATGGTGTACAGCAACACCATAATTGGGCATTACTTGCAAAGCCTGCATAATTACTTAAGTTCGTTATGTACCGCGAAAATAAAGAAGACTCGGAAACAGCAATGTCGATCGTCAGAAAATCAAATTTTTACTTTCTTGGCTAATGATTAACGAGCCAAACGTCAAACTTTGTAATTATAACTGTCTTAAATGAGGGTCACGACTAAAGTATCTGATTGGAATACCTCTGTTAAATCGAGACAACCCAGACGTCCACAGACAGTCTAGGCTGCATAAAATGAGACAGAGTATCATGTAGAAGAGTTTGAATCATTTTTAACATTTCAGGTAATGTTAAAGCTGGACAAAAAGTCCTCAAAATGGAGAAGTTTTGCTTTGAGTCTCCAAAACTTGGAACACGAGAAATAACCAAAAATAGAGTATAAACATAGTAGCCAAAAAATAAAAACAATTTAAGAAAAATTCTGAGTCTGGGATATTTGAGTTCCAACAGGTTTAAAGCAAATTATAAAGCCTTAAATTCTTTAATGTTGCCTTAGAAAAATAAGAAAATAATAATAACAATTTTATGCTCAAAATGCCAAAAAAAAAGAGAACAGCGGTGCCTCACCAAAACTTTGCTGGTTTTTATTTCCATTCAAAGCAGGGGGGGGGCAAGCAGTTAGTACACGACACCCATGACACTTAGTACCGTGGTGGGTCCATTTTTCAAATTTTCAAAATGCAGTTAGTACACCAGTGTACTAACTGCCAAAAGGGGTGGTGTATACAGAATTTTGGAAGAAAAAAGGTGTATTAACTGTTTTCAAAACGAGAATTTTCCCCCCACTGCGGTTGACCTACTCCATAATTTGTTAAAAGGGGTGGTGTATATTTTCAAATTTGCAAAATACAGTTAGTACACCTGTGTACTAACTGCCGAAAGGGGTGGTGTATACAGAATTTTGGAAGAAAAAAGGTGTATTAACTGTTTTCAAAACAAGAATTTTTCCCCCCACTGCGGTTGACCTACTACATAATTTGTTATATTTTTATTTGTTTGAAAGTAGTTAGTGGTAAAAACCTGGTAAAGACAGGTAAAAACGTAAAAATACACCTCATAAAACCTCCCTGGGGTGTGAAATTCACCTGGAATGCACCGTAGAGAGACGGATCCTTATTTTGGGGGGGGTGGTATATATATTGAGCAAGGTCAAAGACAGTTAGTACACGGTGTACTAAGTGACAGGGGGTGGTGGTGGGGTACAGATTTTTCCAAAAATCAGTTAGTACACATAGTGTTCTGTACTAACTGCTTGCCCCCCCCCCTGTTCAAAGTGTACATGCAAAAAGCTCATATTCCAATGGGTCCAGAAACATCGAACCACCAACAACTCCGGAGACCTTTGAATAAATTTCGGTTGAGAATGTAAAACTGTCCATTCTAATGCGTTATTTCAGAGCTCTGTGATCACAAAATAAAAGTTAACGAAATCTGTGAAAAGTTGTTTGCTCTTATTACAAACACAGCCTGTGTCAACAAGAGGAGCAATTAGTCCATGTAAGAAATCAGTTTACAATCAAAACACAGTCATTCCAACGGGCAAAAGAAATGAAATGTCAAACGCACTGACACGTTTTCATCATAAATAACAACATCAGATAATATTCCTTGTTGAACCATTTTGAAGGGGCCAAAAGAAAGGGATAGTTTGAAAAGGTAACCTCGCAATGTATCGGAATGTAGCCATTCTGTTGGTTAATTGTGTGGTTAACGTCCTCTGAGAGAAGCTTACAGGGATCTTGAACCCCAAAATATCGACTCTTTTTATCTTAGATTATCTTCAACAACGACAAAAAAATGGCTGAAATCCATAATCTATCTCCGCAGGGCATTTTTGACACCGAAATACCGTCGTTTTCGTTTTTTTTTTAAACACCGAAACAGCGATGGAAAAAGAGCCACCGTAAGGTCGCTATATCATCAAACCTGTACTTCCTGTTCCCTCATATGCGCCCAATAGAATAGCTTTATTTGGTTTTAGATCGAAACTGAACTTTACAGTGTTAGCAACGTAGCCTAAGGCCACGCTCACAAGCTACGTTTCCATTCACCTCCGAAACGAAATGAAGCCATTCTATTGGTTAAAAATGACGTAAAACTTGACTTTCACCAATAGAATAGCTTTATTTTGTTTCGGAGCGGAACAGAACCGTAGCGTGTGAATGCAAACTAAGGATTAAGTTATAACAAGAGATCGTTAAAATGGAAGCTTACCGTTTTCATGTGTGTAGCCACCATCGTTCAACGCAAGACGCTTCATTTGATCATACTGTGACGCTGTATGGTATGTTTGGGTGACAGACAACAACAAGGTCCCCAACGTAAAGATAAAACTATTTGAGCTTTGTTTTACACTGTAACTTTAATAATATGGATCGGAAATGTCCAGTGCGTTTTGATTGATGGTGATAATGAAGATATGAAAGGGGCTCAAAGCTTTCTCTGAGTACACTATTTTATTTTTAATGTAAGGATAAAAAGTCTTGTGACAATTTTTATGATGTGTGATTCTTATTTTGCATCTGGAATAGAAACTGTTGCTCGCACCATCTCAAGAAATTTTAAACACCCCTCTTTAATTGTAATTGACAATTTAACCAACAAATGCAAAATATTTATCCACAAAAATCTTGTTCAAATTCAAATCATAAAATCAAGAACGATATCAGCCATAGCCTCTTCTAAAACATGTACTGCACAACACCTAAACACCAAACAAACTACAGCTACATTGATTTTCAAAAAAACTGCATAAATATCTTCCAAAATTGAAAATGAAACGACCCATAAAATTCGCACAAAAATGCCAGAAAAACATTATTCAGTATCAAAACCCACAAGAGCCATTTTGAAAATCACCAAATCCATCTGATCGATAAAAATCCAAAATAATGAAATATAAAATAACCAACCAACCAGTATAAAACCACCAGTATCTTAAATAGCGAGTTTATGTATTCGAGATAAATCAAAGGAGACGGTATAAAGCAAAGTTGACATGTCACCAAAATCACCGTCCACTTTGCTCGACGACGGTAAAAACATCAAAATACCGTCGTCTGTTTAGGTGAGCAAAGGCGATATAGAGCCGTACATCAACTATCGACTTTGTTTTGTATCATTTCACTTACCGTCGCCCTCAATATCCTCCGATACATAAACTCTGTAATATTCCATAGAAAAAAACAAATTTTTAACGTCATCATAATCCACCATAAAAACTGTAAAATAGGATAAAAAAATCAACCTCACAAAAACAGTAAAACGCAAAAAAAGGTATAATTTGAGGGCAATCGAATTCACAATAGCAATCATAACTATCGATCAATCCAAATTAAAAAAATATATGATAAAATAAACAAAACCAACAACTGCAACCAAAACAACATACCACAAAAATCAAAAACCGTGAAACAGCCACCAAACAACAAACGATCTGACTAAAATCCCTGGACAAAACAACACAGCACGTACATTTCAAACATAAAAAGTCAACTGTAAAATGAAACCCGTTAGTAAAAATGCAGTTGAGTTGAGTTGAGAAAGAGAAACAACACAACAAAATGACTATCAATGTAACAAGAGAGAGAGAGAGTCAGAAGGAGACGATTGAGTGTCATCCAGCAGCAAAAATATGTCAAATAAAACACTTCCATAACTTTTTTTCACATTTTTAAATGAAAAGTGTTTTTATTATAAGAATATAAAGGTCATGTTTCTTGTTGAATAGCAACACGTCGATTTCTAAGCTCATCGTGGCAGAGCAGTCTGCTGTCATTGTCAATGCCTGGTTTGAGATCTACCGAAGATGCACCGCTCTCTGCGTGCACCACCGCAAAAGAGGCCCCTGTTCCACAGAATAGGAAGCCTAGCTTAAGACAGAGCATTCTTATAAATGATATATTTAAAAGAAAAACAAAAGATTCCATTACAAAATCATCCTAAGAGAGTATTGAACGAACGGATTTTGTTTTCAACAAAATTTGAGAGACGGAAAAACAGAACCAGAGGCATGTTACTTTAAAAGATAATACAATTTCCTACACTGAGTAAACATAAATCCGTTAGATGACACCATTTTAGTGAAATGCATCATGGTCGACATATGAATTTACCCATCACCCAAAGAGCTTTCACTAATAGTATACTCATTTCAATTTTGCTCAAACAGCACGGCAAGGTTCAATACTTTTTAAGGACGCAAATTTTATGTAGTTCATTTTACGAAAACACAGATATCTTTATTTCATCTCACTAGATCGAGTTTTCTCCCTTATCCAGTAAGACCAGTGTGAAAATCGTCTTCTAATTTATTCCATAGTGACGCCATGGCTATAACTCTTAGGATCTGCATCCCTAAATTCGAGATTGTATATTCCCTAAACCTCCAAAGTATGTATAAGATGTTTTCGACCATTTTTCTTAAAAGTGAGCTTATGCTATATCCACACCAAAGCTATCAATATGAAAAAAATAAAACAGAAGAAAGAAATGTCTTAGATTATAGACTCTTATACTTATAGTCAATTTCACAATATTTCAAAATTTCGTGAAAATAAGCCATTTTCACGAGACGCCATTTTCACTTGGAAGTAAAACCAGAAAAACTAAAAAAAATAAAATCTAGAAAAAAGCCATCTCTTTTTTAGATTAATTGGGGTCAGTTTCAACCATAAAAAAAACATCGACACTTTGACTTGATCAAAAACAACAGTCTGTCGAAAACTTGGAGGTCAATTTTCATATCATCAAGAGAGGCCATCTTTTTACACGTCTCACAAAGAATTGATATGATATGTTACACCAAAGTTACATGATCTTTCTGAAACATCAGGTTAAATATTTTTTTTATTGGAGCGTCTTTTCTGTTGATAACTAAAAGTGTTCTTATTTCGATATTTTTTAGATATTTTGGTCTTTTTTCCTACAAAATTATAATTTTTAAGAAGCCTGCGACAGCCTGCAAAGTAAAAGTGGCGTGAAAATGTCTAGGTAGCAAGATTGAGTAGACTTCTCATGAAGAAGGTCAACTTAGATTTTTGGGTCAAAAATATAACAATTTCTAGCTAGGTTTATAACCGACGAGTCAAAAGAATCGAATGTCAATTTTATATGAATATGTACATTACATTATATTCCAGTCTAGTATTTTTTTTAGAGTTCAATGATCATATTATAGCTTTTCTAATATTGCGATGAGAAAACACAAGAAAATGTCCTTAAACGATTTAGAAAATTGAGAATTGAGATTTTTATGACTAGCTCAACCTCCTACCAACACCTTCTTTGTAACTTTTCTTAAAATGACTGAAATGAGTCAAGAAAAAATAAATCTATGCAAACTGGCCTTGTAGAAAGAATCTGAAGGCTGCACAAAATGAACAAATTACTCACTGAGCTTTACATAAACCCTGCAAGAAGTACGTTTTATCACTACAGTATCACTACTCTCAATAGCATTGTAATACATCGAGAGCGCTAGATCTACTACTTTTCCTTGAACACTTGAAATGTAGCTCCGTCTGACGTTTGCCAAAGTTTTAACATTGCAATGGCTTCTTTGCGGGTACCACTTTCAAAAAACTCCGATCAAAGATGGAGGATATAATATAGCTTTTGTCCATGGCTTATAAAGGTCAGTGAAATTACTACGCAATCGACGTAAAATATCGGTTCTACCCAACTCTGCAACGCGACCAGTGATAAAAGTAAACAAACAAACATACTACACCTCCGTGTGTGGCATCAAAAACGACAAACACCAAAAATGAGAAACAAAAAATGATATGCATCTTCCTTAAAAACATATTTGAAGATAATCGCATGCTTAAACAATTCATTTCCTGGTTCGCTTGCTAGTAATAGAAAAACATTACTTGATTGAAATAGTTATTGAGAAACACAGTGAGATTATCTAAAACAGGTCGTTATAATGAAAAAATGAACATAATGCTAATTAATTATGACATATTGAATCTAAAATGCCTTAAGCAGCCTGCAACAAACTACAAATTACACCTCAGGAGCTTAACGCTTAGACGGGTAACATTGAAAGAACTTTCAACAAAAAATTCATGGGACCATGGGAATTCTAGCGAGCACCAACCAAAACCTTTAAAAGCCTTTCAAGTGCTTTGACGCAAATTCGATTTTTTTAGCTAGCGCAGAAGCAAAAAGTTAAAAGTGACGTACCAACGTACCAAAATGATGTACCAACAGGTAATGCAAACGCACTACCACTTCATCAAGTCTTGGAAAATCTAAACATTCCAACTAATACTTTTACCTTAGATGAGTTGAAGAAAACTGTAAAACTTTTTTCTAGTAACAAATCTTCTGGCTTAGACAACATTCCAACTATTTTATGGAAAGATCCTACTTTTTTGACACTTCTCCTCGAATTCTGTAACCACACCTTCGAATACCATTCTCCTCCATCAGCTTGGCTCACAGGGGGTATCATCCCTGTGCCAAAGAAAGGTGATCTCACCCTTGCTTCAAACTATAGGGGTATCACATTAATGCCAATCGCTTCAAAAATCTATAACAAACTGATCCTGAATCGTATAGTCCCATATCTTGATCCTTTGTTGCGAAAAAATCAAAATGGTTTCAGGAAAGGTAGAGGTACTCTTTCGCAAATACTTTCCATTCGGCGTATCCTTGAGGAAATGCGTAAATTAGACAAAGAAGTTATTCTCTGCTTCGTTGATTTTAAAAAGGCTTTTGATTCTATTAATAGAGAAAAAATGTTTGAAATCCTTAAACTCTATGACATTCCTGACAAAATTATTCTTGCCATCAGGGCGCTCTACACCTCTACCAAGGCAAAAGTTATCTCTCCTGACGGGGACACTGAAATGTTTGACATCCATGCTGGTGTTCTTCAAGGAGACACCCTTGCACCCTTTCTTTTTATTCTAGTTTTAGACTACGTTCTTCGTATTTCTGTTGATCCTTTAGACTACAAGGGCATCCAACTTACAGCCCAAAAAAGTAGAAGAAATCCCGCCACTTTTCTCACCGATCTAGACTTTGCCGACGATCTCGCCCTTGTCTCTGAGACCATTCAGTTCGCAGAAAACCTTCTCCACTCTCTCGAGAATGCCGCTAGTCAGGTCGGCCTTTTTTGTAACGAGGGAAAAACTGAATTTCTGTGCACTTCTGACTCCGTTCGTACTCTGAAATCGCTGAACAGTGTCAATATCAAAAGAGTAAATGATTTTAAATACCTTGGCTCCCACATTAATGATTCTGAACAAGACTTTAATATTAGAAAATCTCTCGCGTGGAGGGCCTGCAACAAACTAAACAAAATCTGGAAGTCTAATCTAGATAATAAGATTAAGGTACAAACCTTCAAAACCTTAATCGAACCTATTCTCCTTTATGGGTCGGAGACCTGGACAATGACGAGAGCCATGGAAAAAAGTATAGACGGTGTGTACAAACCTCCTCAAAAAGGTTCAAAATTTAAACTGGGCGAACCATCCGAACCTCAATCAAATATACAATAATCTACCACGCATCTCGCGTATACTCACCAATAGAAGACTTCAGTTTGCAGGCCACTGTTTTCGAGCAAAAGAAGAATTAATATCCAGACTTCTTTTCTGGTCACCAACGGGTCTAGTAAGACTAAGGAAGTTAACCTTCCTAGATACTCTGAAGAGGGAAACAGGTCTCGAGATTGAGGAAATAAAGACAGTCATGCAAGATCGGGTATTGTGGAAGGAAGGCTACGCAAATTTTCCGACGTAAGTCGAAAGATGATGATGATGATGTTTTTGTGTTTGGATTATCTGCTCTTGCAAGACTTCTTGTTGTTCATATTACTGTTGTGGCTGTGTTTGGCTCACCACTGCTGTTGGTTTCCATCATCAATTTTTTCCAGCTAGCTAGGGAAGTATATTTACTTTTTTGTTTTTAACTTTGCACATTTTCTGTAGTAGAAACTGTAGTAAAGGTTTTCACTCCAACAGAGTTGTGATAATACTCCTGTAGTAACACCATCTAAATAATTAATTGTCACTTTACATTCACAAGATGAATATTTTGCAATCAAGGACAGCACCTTTAGGCCTTAAAAATCTTGGTCAAAATGTTTGTTTCTTTAATTCACTCGTCCAAGCATTGTATTCGATTAAAAGTCTTCGGGAACGTGTTTGTCAATTTGAAATTAATGTCAGTACCCCAGTTAAAACAATGGCGATTAATGAATTATTTACATCAATGACATCTTCGGCTGTTCCGATAGAAACTTATCAACTACTTCCTTTCTTTGGAATTGGGGGATACGACCATTCCAGATTTGAGCAGTTTGATGCTCAAGAATGTCTTTTACATATATTGGAAATTATTTATCCATCAAATGCAGATAATACTGTGTTAGACGCTTCAATTTTTAAAATTGCAATGTTAGAGGAATTGCTTTGTAAAAGCTGTAAAAAAATTTCAGAGAAAAATATGTACGATTCTATATGCTGTATTAAATTTTCTAACTTATATAACAATTCCATTGAAAAAGAACTTTTGAAACTGATAAATGCGCAAAACGCAGAGCTGCTTGATGAGCCATATGTGTGTTCTAATTGTCCAATTCGTACGATGGCATTAAAATCAACAACACTGCTCCATGTTTCTGATTATCTGATTATTTCCTTGGGTCTATTTCGTTTTGATCAAGCAACAAATACTTGTAGAAAAGTAATTCCAGAAATTACAATTGAGAATCGAATTGACAATATTCTATTGGGAACTTTACAATTACAAGCAGTCATCTTTCACCATGGCGAAACTGCAAATAGCGGCCATTACACATCAGCTGTAAAATACGGTGAACAGTGGTTTTCTGTGGACGATGCCATAGTGAATCCTATTCACAACCCTAATTTTAACTGTAAAGTGAATGACCATATTGTGCCTTATTTATTAATATATAAAAAATCAAATGTTGTTACATCTTTTGCTAATCATACCTGTCACTTCTCTAATTTGCAATTAAATATTAATCAAACAAAAACAAATTCTCCTCTGATATCCTTTCCAACAAAACCAACGCTGACAACAACTACACCTAATGAGCTTAACAACAACCGAAAAAACAAAGCTGACCAAATTCTACAGAAAGAATGTGATTTATATGGGATTACATTTTTACCACCAAATGAAAATGAAACAACCACTGCCATAAGGAAACGAAGAAAAACAATGCGAGATGAAATTAAACACAAAAAAAATGTCCTGAAAACAAAAAGGAAGACTTTCACTTTAAAGTATGTGCTGAAGATGAAAAAAAAACAGTCTTTAAAAAACAATTTCCCAGTCTTGTCAACAATTCAAATATACCTCCTAATCAACCTCAAATTGACAAACCCACATTTGATTTTTCAATCACTTCCATCAATTCTATTTCAAAAAAGAGTAATCCAAAATATTATGGCAAAGCTATATGCACCTTTCCTTTGAAGAAAGTTTCAGTTGATAAGCCAATAATAAAAATAACATACCCAAATCAAGTTAAAAATGAGGTAAAGACAGAGAGTCCTTCAAAGAGTCTAAAAGCCAGGAAAGAGATATTAAAAGTGAAAAATGTAAAAATAATACAAAAAGGCATTCTAAAAAGTAAATTCCTTTTTCAAAATAATCAAAAGTATAAAAAGAGTATTGAGAATAACAAATATTATGTTAAAAAGAAACTTTCTCAGTCACATTCAAGTCAAAGCCAAAACACTGAAATTTTGAGTTCAATACCAGAAGCGGAACAGCCGATCGTCCAAGAGGGCAATGAAATATCCTCAGGTGTCACTTCTAACGACAACGTCTCCTCAGCCATTCATAAGAATCCTAAAGTCTATGAATCAATTAAAAAATTTGAAAATGGAGAAATGAGTCACACGTTTTTGAAATGCAATATATGTATGGAAATACATCCTCAATTCCACACATCTTTTGAAAATAAAGATAATCGTTTAGTAAATTTAAATAATATAAAACTCAATAAAAAAAATATCTGTCCAAAATGTGCCACAGACAGTAAAAAGCGCAAACCAAAAAAGACCTCAAGCAATGAAAATCAAGATGTAAAATGTACTAAGAAAAATAAATCCAATGATAAAGAAAATCAAGAGCTTAGAGCTGCAAAGTGGTCAGGTATTGATAGTCCTGAAAGTGATCTTGGTCCAAAGCAAGACATAATTAGGCATAATAACATGCACTTTGGTCCAATTCCAGAATGTTTGAAAAATCTTACAACTGTTGAATTGGCACTCATATCTAAAATAACTGTCTGTATGCGTGTTCACATGCTGAGGTATGGCATGTTGTCATCTAAGGGCCATTCTATAAGCATCCCTCAGAGGATGTCAATCGCCACCCAGTTACCTAAACTTCCTGAGCAGGTAGGCATTGTTGTCTTAACACGCAGAGGTAAAAAACAACAGAAAATCAAGCATTTCACTGTACAAAGACAAGCAGTTGAAATTGCATTGAAATGTTTGTGCTTTGGTATACCAAACGGTGGTTATAACACATTTAAAGCTAATACAAAAAAATATTGCGGACCAGACCACAAAAATAGAACATTGACTAACAAATATTTTGAGCATTTTCCAAACCCTTATTATTTTGATGTTGATATAATGTTTGAAAGATTGAGTGCTCTACCAGCAGAAAGGGAAGAATATTCTGGATTAAAAACTGTGTTTATGGAAAACAATGTACCTGAATCTGAACTAGGCCCGGCACCTGCCCAGTTTGAAGTACCCTTCTCGCCTGACGATGAAAGCTATACAACATCAAGTATCATATTACCTGCTGAACCCAAAGATGTTAGTGAAGAAATTAAAACGATTGTAAAAAACGTGACAGGAAGTGAAGATATTGCCAACAAGTTTGCACTAGCAGAATGGAAATACGCAGATGCTGAACCTTTATCCGAATTAAAAACTCCTGGCTTTTTTGCGCAAGCCTTTCCATCCATCTTCACAGCAGCTACCTGTGACTTTACCCATAATCCTTTGGTGACAGTCAGTTTGGATGAATGGATAAAGCATATTTACTTTCAAAAGGATAACCGTGTCTCTAAACATCCATTTTTAAAATTTTTTCTGTACAATCTATCACTACGTAAAAAAGCTTTAAACAATGGCAACTTTTTAGTAGCGCAACAGCTAACCGACAGTCACATTAGCATTGATGAACTGAAAGAGCGTTTTAACAATAATGACGATTCAATTGCCAGAAAAGTTATCAGGATGGGCTCCAATCTTGTCAATTCTGACCCATATTGGAACAGATGCAAAAGAGAATTGGATGCTTTACTTTTCTTTAGAAGATACTCAATAGGGGATTTACCAAGCTACTTTCATACTAATAGTATGGCAGAACTCCACTGGGCTCCACTTAAACAATTTTTGGCTAAATACCTTAGTTCTACATGTGAGATCACTTATGATAACATTTTAAATAAATTGAATACAGATATGCATTATCTCAGAAGAACAGTTTTACAAAATCTGCACATTGCCACTTTATATTTCGAGACAAGGACAATAAATTACTATAACACAGTAGCCAAAGAGTTGTTTAACTTAACTGATTATTGGTTTCGCTTTGAATTTGCCAAATCAAGAGGACAAATTCACAGCCATGGACTCCTATTTTCTGAAACTCAAGCCAAAAATATCGAGCAAGCTCTTGATATAGATGGTTTATCTAGTGACCAAGAAAAAGCTGAGACCTTATATAAATGGCTTCAAACACATGAAGAAGACACAGATACCATATTTTCACCAGGCTTTGTTAGTATGCACCCTGCAGGTGGCTCCCAAGAAAATGGCCAAGATGGCTCTAAAGTCTGGATTCCAAATAAGGAAAAATGGGCAAAACCAGAGGGTACCCAAGAGCCTCCTGAAATTGACCCACTGAATCTTATAATGACAGAATATTGCACCACCCCAGAAAAAGTTAGAGAATTGTATCTTTATCTTGTGAATCGAGTAGCATTACATAATTGTAATGACTATTGTCTGAAAAGAAAAAGAGCTGACTCTGATACACGATATTGTAGGGTCCATTTTGGAAAAGAAGATCCCATAACAAAAAAAACACCAGGAAAAGAACTACATCCTTTCGCCCCAATTCTAACTGGAGATAAGCATCCACGGTATGAGGGCCCCAGAGACCATTGCAGGATGATAATGAATGTAAAAGCTCATTTATTATCCTGGTTGGCCAACTGCGATACTCAGGCTCTGGTTGATCAAGATTTGTTAAATTTACAAAAATATATCACATCTTACGCATGCAAAGGTGCTGCCGCAACACAGGATTTGGTCACTATCTATGGTCACCTTTTAGACAGTGCAGATCCCAATGCTTCAGTTAAGAGTATCGTATTAAGACTGCTTAATAGGATACTTGGTAAAATTGATACACCTGCTGCTTGTTGTGACTTTATCAATTCTGGTGGCAAACTATGGCATTGTACTAGAAAGTTCCAATCTGTTGGTTTGAGTGGTTATAGACCTCTTACCAGTAAGCCTGACGGTGAAAACTTCACTCAAAAAATTGCTATCGATAAGTTTCTAAGTAATGAGCGTAGAGAAAAGAATCCTACAATGACCTTATATGATTGGGTGAGAGAATGTTCTTGCAGAACCAAATGCACTGCTGATCACTGCCCAGTTTTCACAGGTATCCAAGTGAATCCTGTCTGGCCACTCTCAGAAGACTACTGTAAAGGTAAGCTCATGATGTTTTCACCTGGAGTATGGACAAAACCTGAAGATTTGAAGCTAGAAGGAGAAACGTTTGGTGAAGCTTTTGCACGCTTTCTTGATACAGATCAATGCCCACGTGTTGTTAAAGATAATGTGAAATCAGCGAAAAAGAGATATGATGAAAAAATGGAGAGAGAACGTAAAAGAAGGCACAAGCTAAATGAACAGCACAATGATAATGCAAATCAAGAGTCACAAGCTGATTCCCAATACTCCTTTTCCTCCAGTACCTTTTCACAAGATTCTCAAATGAGGGAAGTTAATGTAGCTAATGAATTGTTGAATGAGCTTCACGATGCTAATCCCTCGAATGCTGTTGATGAAGAACTTGAGGTTCCATTACTTGATGGAGGACCAGACTTTGATTGGCATGAGTATGCAATGCAATGCTTAGGACAAACTTGGCCAGATAATGTTGGTTCTTGGTTGGATGATATGGATGCCGAAGTTGAGAAACAAACTGTCAATTCGTACGGTAGATGTGACTTGCCAAGAATTAATCTACTTTTAGCCAACGAGTTGCAAAGACTTATAATAGCAATAAATCTAGAACGTATGATTTTACTCCAGAAAGGGGAGAACTATGAACCGTTACGATTATTGGTACAGGGGACTGCAGGTACAGGTAAAACTTTTGTCATAAATTCACTTAGTTTTATAGCAAGGAGATTACGTCAAAGAAATAATGCAGTGTTGAATCTGGCTCCTACTGGAACAGCAAGTTTGCTTCTCCCAGGTGGTCGGACAGTTCACTCCATCACACCTCCTCTTTCGAAATCCAAAACAAATGATCTCAAGTCAGCCCAAATGAGTGATTACCCATTAAAGGGAAAGGCTTTGAAAAAGCTTTGTGAGACTATTGGTTATAAAAATAAAGGGCTTGAATTGGCTGTTTTAAATATGGATGAACGAAGCATGTTTTCGAAAGGACTCCTTGGATGGACAAGTGAAAGATTTTCTCAAGCCACAAATAATTATGACAATACCTTCGGAGCGATTCCAGTTGTGAACTTTTTTGGTGATCTTGGCCAGCTGGGGCCAGTTAAAAAGTTAGATCTTCATCTCCGCCCTGCAAAGAATGCTTCACCTGATGAGCTTGCCGGGTTTGCCATTTACCGAAACTTTCAAGACGTCATTGTTCTTAATCAGACAATGCGACAGAAAGAGTGTGAAAAAATGTTTCTTGAAAGGTTATTAAGAATTAGAGGTGGCAGAATCACCCAACAAGACTGGCTTGGTGTAAATGCCAGATACGAAAAAGAGCTTCCCGAGGCTGAAAAGATAAATTACTGCCCCGGGGGGGGTACTAGGGCAAAATGGGTTACGGGGATGCTCCGCTGGTCAGGGTACCTTTTTTAACCTCCACGAGTCCCAGGTAGGGTCGCAAAAACACCAAAATAGAAAAATTAGTCCCTCGTAGGGTGCCTATTTTTGGAAAATTCGGGGGAAAAGTAGGAAATTTGAGAAAATTTTGGAATTTCAGTCCCATTCAGGGTCACTTTTTTCGCAAATTTCAAGTCCCACGTAGGGTCCATTTTTCGAACCTCGGCGGAGCACCCCCGTCGGTCGACAAGGGTAGTACCCCCCCCGGGATTACTGCAATGCTGAAATAACAATAACATTGCATGAAACTTGGCGTGAGGTGAATAAAGAAAACCGAAAGAATTTAGCCAACTTAAATGTTCCTGTTGCCACAATACCATCTACAGGTCGAGGTTATCATCACAAGAATGGAGATAAACAAGTAGGTCAAATACCACCTAAAGCCACAATCGCAGTTAATTCGAAAGTTATATTGACAAAAAACCAAAAAGCGTTTACCCCCTATGGCTTACATAATGGTGCTGTTGGTATTGTGAAAGCAATTTTATATGAAAAAGGCACATCACCTCCACAATTACCTACAGCAGTTATTGTTTACTTCCCGAGGTATACTGGACCAGCTTGGGATATTAACAATCCCAAATTTATCCCGATTACTGCAGTCCGCTCAAAATGTGAAAGTGAATGCTGTAGTCGAACTGGTTTACCATTGATGCCTGGTTATTCCCTCCCAATAGCTAAGGCCCAAGGTATCACTGTTGGAAGCAATCAACCTGCTGAATTCATGAGGGTGAGTATACAAGAAGGTAAGTACATGGAACAGCAAAGTTTGGGAATAACCTATACTGCTTTATCAAGAGCTGAAAGTGAGGATCGATGGTGTCTAATTGATAAAATACCACAAGACCGGCTTCATTACATCAACAACCATCCACAAATGCAGAATCGCCATCAAGAAGAAAAGCGACTAAATGAACTATCTGCTAATACTATTGCCAGGTACTCGCATCTTTTAAATAAATCAAAGTATCTTCAGCTGCTAAATGAATTTGATGTACTTTGCAACGATGGTATCATAACCAGTGTATGTACCAGTGGAAATGCAGCTTGTACCTGTGTATATTGTTCTTTGAAATAATTTGTCAACCGTATTGAAAGCAAAGATGGACCGATTCAAAATACTTTGGGCGTACAAATTTAGCGAACAGAAACTTTGCTTTGGCAAGGTCAAATAAATGTAAAATCTACGCCATTTTACTTTCGTGAATCCTTTCGTTAAAACGAGACTTCTCAAAGGAAATCGAGTTAGTAGCAATTATTCCTTGAATTGGATACAACAATATTTTTAACTACAAATATTATTTGAATTTGAATTAAAATTTATTTTTATCTTTAACAATTACATGCATAAGCCACAAAAGTTTCTGTTCGCAAAAGTTTGTACGCCTTAAGGATGCAATTTTAATGCACAATAGTTGAATGTTCCTAGTACTTGACATTCCTAGTATTTCTTTTTAGCTATGTTATCAAAACAACCTAATGTAAATGAAATTTGGTTTTCAGATTTCATATCATCCTCCCTGCATAAATAAGCTAACATTTTGAGATAAACTTTTTTACCCCCACTTTAACTCCTACTTTTATAAACCGTTTCGACTTTGGACCTTTGGAATTAATATATAATGAATGTCAAGACCTAGTGTACATTTCAATTTTTGTAGTAAGTCATTAGCTATTAAAATTCTTTCGCTTTAAGTGTGCACTAATCTTTGTTTTGCTTGCCATTTATCGACCGTTACTAGAACACTATATTTTCTAAGAAAAATAATTCGAAGCCACCTGATTTCAGAGGTACAATTATTTTGGCATTGCTGAAATCAAAAGGCTTTACAGTATCTTTGTACCAAAAATTAGGTTTTTAGCACTTAATGGCAAGAAAACTAAGATTAGTGCTCACATAAGGGAAAGGACTATAGTAATAAACAAAGTAGCAATCCAAAATTGGACATGACTTTATGGCTTATTGAAACGAATATTGGTAGAAAAGATCGCAATAAGACGATAAATTTAAATTATCTGGCCACTTATATCGCAATAAGACGATACTTATCAAATTACAGCTAGCTGGAGTCGGGACGGATGGCAGACTATATCGCAATAAGACGATAGATATAAAAGTATATGTTGGCATACTATACATCGCAATAAGACGATACGTATTAAAAATAAACTGCCAGCTAGCCGGAGTTGGGCATCACCAAATGCTAAAGTCTGAACAAGGGTGGTAGGGAGGCAGACTATAAATCGCAATAAGACGATTGATTTTAAATTATCTGTATGTTGGCAGACCATACATCGCAATAAGACGATACATATTAAAAGTGACAGCTAGACGGATTCGGACATCAAATTTTGGATACCATCCCTCTATTTGACTTCAGGTTTAAAAAAGTAGTTGTAAGAAGTAAGAAACGGTAACTCTTAGTTATTACATGTTTTACTTTTTTCGGTATATCCTTCAATTTTCTCGCAAAATAAAAAACAAATGCAATAAATGTCACTGGTTTAAGGTCGTTGCAGTTTCTAATCTTTCTTTGAACCCATTTTCCTTTGAGATTATATATCACGTTTTAAAAGTTAGCCTGATTTCTGCTTTGTTTTTTCTGATTCAATTAGATTCAATATGATGGCCGGAGAAAATCGAAACTGTTTCATCGACAACCAACGATTGCACCCAAGAATTATGAAATAGGTAATCCCTTGATATTGTTTGTAATCTTTTCTACAGTTCCTTACCCTGATGTTTCATATCTTCAAAACTATTCAGTTTAAAAATCTATTTTTTTTCATTATTCAGGTGATTAGTATCGGAGAATTTAAAAGACAAGACAAGTATATGTAGTGCAGTTTATAAGCATATCAATTTATTAGCTAAGAATAGTTTGATTTGATTTTTTCTAATAAAATTTTACCTGATATGTATTACTTGTTATCTTTGATATTCCCGGGAAATAGATATTTATCATATCTTTCAAACATCAATGTTTCATTGAGTTTTCTGTTTCTTACTATTTAAAAAAACTGATTTATTATTGAAACCATTATTTTTAATATTTAATATTATTACTTTTTTTAACTGTTCCGAAAATGTCGAAAGATTTACTTGATTTAAAGAGTAAATTACGCTGGCGGATAAAATATAGGCCAATATATCTAATCCTAATATAATGCTAAAACTCAGCATATGTGTTATTGGAGCTGATTTGAGTAGACGTTGGACGTGTAGGAAGTTAGAAGCAACTTACAAATTCAGTACCAGCTTTATAATAAAAGAAGTTCTGTTTTCTTTTCTTTTTTCAGATCTAATATATTTGTATATAACAAACAGTAAAAGATGTCAACGTCACAGGTTACCGACTCTCAGATGCTGTCTCTCATGTCGCAGTTGCAGACAATAATCAACGGTGGTAAATAATATTCTATATTCGGTTGATTTGTCAGTAATATTCATATATAGGTGCTGCCACCCAAATCTCCTGGGTGAATATAGTTGGACAGAAATTCTTATTTGTTCACATATATATCAAAGGTTGTGTTTGATGCTAACAGTTCATGAATTTTTATTAAGGTTTTCGAACTTCTTAATATCCCCTACTGATATTGAATTATTCCCTTGACGTTTTCATTCTACTTATTGTCCCCCCTTCTCACCAATATCGTTTGACATATTACTCAAACCCAACAATGCATTGATAATACAAAAATTACCCAGAGGGATCATCAGCTTTTCGGCTAAAAGTCTGTTACTGAAAATGATTCCTTTTTATATTCTTTAGCTGCCGAACAGTTAAACATGCTGCAGAGCAGGATCTCTGGATTTGGTAGGTATATTTACTTTGATAAGTGAGGAAGACTTTTAGATTACCCAACACATGTGAAAAAAAAACAGAAATTGTAAGTTTTTTAATCTTTTTTCAGATGGGACTGGAAAATCACTGGATTCAATTCCACCGGGCGTTCCTGTCAGTCAAATCAGTAAGTAAATCTCTTACCTTTAAATTTGAAAATACAATTATGTAAGTGTGATTTGAAAATGTTTTTGATAAATTACCCAAAACCAATTTTATCAATCCTGTTATCGAATTTATGACTGCACTTAATCTTTATCTTTAACCCTTTATCTGATCATACAGGTCACAAACGATTTGTTTATTTTGGTTGTTTTTAAGACATATTACTTATGTTTCTTTCATTGTTTCATAAATTACCCCTTTAAATTTGTCTTTTCAGCTTTCGCTCGACAACTATTCGTCCACCGGGCACAATCCGTGGCCAACGCCGACACCAGCGATGCCGGCCTTGGCTATTGGGTCAACGCCGATGGGATGTTGCCCCCACGTCCAAAACCCGAAAGACGGTTTTACAACAACGATCGTGGGCGTGGGCGTGGCAGTCGTGGTGATGGGCGTGGTGGAGCTGGGAGAGGTGGTGGTAGAGTTGGGCGTGAGCGGACCAGGTCAAAGTCACGAAATCGTTCGCGCTCAAGCTCCCGATCAAGGTCACGGTCCAGGTCCAGGTCACGTGGTCCGTGCTCGGAGTGTCAGCGTCGTAGGCGCCAATGTTATCATAGAAAGTGATAATATCTATTTCTAGCCAGTTATGAAATATTTTAAGACTTCAAAAGAAAAAAACCGTATTTTTACTTTGTTGCGTTGCTGAAGAAATAGATATGTTACTTTTTATGATAGCATTTCATTTTAGTAGTTTATCTACATCAATTAGTACTAATCGTTCGTACTTCGAGGGTCTTCATATATAAAATCTTTTTTCATCACAGTGTTGGACTTATACTTTCAAAATATTTCATGCTTTTGTAATTGCTTTAAAAACAGATTTTATGGACTCGGTTTAACTTTGTCCTTCTTCATTATTCGTTATTAATCATTTTTCTAAGTACTTCGGTAAACAACATAACGTTAAAAACTAACTTATACTCTATATATACTGTTTATACTCTGTATATACTATGCTATACTGTTTTAGCATATTGTAGATATTTTTCTATCATTATATGTTATATATTATATATTGTAGATCGTTGTTTGTGATTAAGCCTACGATTGGCAAATTATATCAAATTCAAAAAATTCAAAACTTTAACTGCGTTTCTTTCTTTCCTGTTGAAATTGACACAAAGATTTTCAGATTTTTAAGATCATCATCAGAAAGAGTATGTAACCCGACATTTGGTCCGAAGGAATGTTTTTTGGTTGAACCATTAAATTATCCGAAAAATTTAAAAAAAATGATAACACCGTCACACTGGTTTGTAGGGGTCAAAATGCTAATTACCGTTACCATCTGATTTTAAAAAAAATTCCAGTCTCTTTTTTTTCGTCAAATCTCGTATAATACCGTACTAAAAAAGGGCCAATTCCGTCACCGTAAAAGTACAAACCCCCTAACAAACAAGATATTTAATTCCTGTAACATGAACTCTTTGCAATGCAAACAGAGTGGAGGAATGTGGGCGTTCTGGAGCGCGCGCAACCCCTTTTATATTGATAATTGCCCCGCAGGGGCTTTTGTTGCTTCACGTAGCGGACTTGCTCGCCAGAAAAATATTCATGTTGTTTCTTCAGATTTTTTTTCGTGATATTTTTTTAACTTTCGTGCATTTTACACAGAGCATTTGTGAAAGCGAGAAATCGAAAGTCCCGTTTGCACTGGCACTGCCAGCCATACAGCTTTAAAGGTTTCACAAACAACAAACAGCACATAAGATTTTTGCTTGGTGGTTAATATCTTTTTAACGTAGTTGCTCAAGACTAGAACTGGATTTAGTTGAGGGACATTGTTTGCTACTGAATGAATAACTATCAAACTACTGATATTGGATCAAACCTTATACGATTGTCAGAATAATGGACAGATGGATGACATCTTCAATGTACAATGACAGTGTCACACAGTCTGACAAAACGATGGATTATGGAGTATTTGATGCTATTTTGTGAATAATTTTTTCGAATTTTTTACGCCAATACGCAAGTACTCGAACAGTACTTCGATGTGTATGTACGCCAGAGATTTTCAGCCCTAGTTACCTGAATTCCAGACTGGGACAAAACATTTCAAGCTTCTAAGAAAAGCTTATTATTACACACGCTATTGGAGTAATTTCAATTTGAATTGTTTTGTCACATATTATGAACAGACTCGAACACTCTCTCTACTAATACCACTACTGCACACTGTACCGTGTTGATGTTAAACGAACGTAGGAGCGTACTTTGCTCAAATCAAAACTGAACAAACTTTTTGACTTTTTAGAACCAGACGTCCAATAGAATACAAACACAATGTTGTACCCACCTGTGAAGTGAAAAGTTTTTAACCATGTTGACGGTGGTTACAACGGGACACGGTGTCTGAAATAACAGTCATTTCGTTGAAGAATCTCCGCTTTCTTAGTTGCCAGGGAAGTGGAAGTGGATTACAGCGATAGAAAAAAATTGTGTACAGTGGCGGATTAGATGATGTTTTAATATTTTTATGGTGACCAATTTTCGCTGAACCTGAAGGACCCTTTTCAGATTTTCTTAGGATTTTATTTTATGGTCTTTTGTAAATAAGAACAGAGGCTGTCAGTGTAGACCTAAAGCTCCAAAACAGCATCTAATAACATGAAAACCAGAATATGATTCTTCAATGGGAATCTAAACTATAAAGTGCACTTACAAACATCAATTTGTCAGATCTAACAAAATTAATAACCGCACTGTCATCATTGACAATAAAATAAACGATTTTCTGTCAAGAGCCTTGTAAACATTCCAACAACTTCCATCGAAATGATCTATCGCAGCTCAGTCTACCATTTTTAGCGCGGTCCGAGGATTGAGCCGAGAACGCTCCGCGAACTCCTGCGCGGGTGAAAAAATTCAATCTGTCAATCATTTTCTCAAGCGAAGAGTACGCGAAGCGATTCTAGCTTTACGATAGTGCCGCGGGACATCAATGGATAGTATTCAATTATCATTATCCCTTTATTTTCATTCCTAGAACTTTTGCAAAAAAAAGGAAAAATAGAAAAGTTGTATTTTTTACTGCTCTATTCACATACTGAATTTGAAAGATCTTCTATGTGGCGTTTTTTTGCAAACTTCAAAAAACTGATTTTTGTCCTGCCTTTGCGGGACTTTGGCTTAAGTGCTTGAGTGCAGCATTAGGGTACAAAGTCCAAACATGCGTTTCCCGTAATTTTTGTGTGAAGAGTTAGGTCTATACTGGCTGTGAAATCCGGCAAATTTAATCCCTGAAAATTAATACCTAACCTTTATTAAAATTATCTGATTCAACTGCCAATTTTGAGAGCAACTACCTTAAAGGAAGAAATTTTGGTGGAAAGAAAATTTGGCGGATTTGGCCAGAATCCACCAAATTAAGTTCCCGCCAAATTTCTTTTTTCCGCCATCCGCCAAATTCAATTCCTGCCAAATTAAACTTTTTGAAAATATGAACTTTTTGAAAATATGATCTTTTTTAAGGTGTTTTTGCCTTTTTTTGCTGTTTCTACGCCATTTTAAGGATAAATTTTTCAGCAAACGCCAAATTAAATTCCCGCCAAATTTAGTTTTTTCGTCCATCCGCCAAATTAAATTCAATCTAAAAAACTTTTTCAGCCATCTGCCAAATTAAATTCCTGCCAAAATTTCTTCCTTTAAGGTATCAAATTTATATCTTTAGCTAGTAACCATGAAGAAATTTTATTCAAGCTAACTGAAAACTTTTTGCAGAAACACGTATAAACATTGTTAAAGTTTTTCAGATAATTTTCAGTAACCTTTGATACAAATAAATTATATCTACAGTATGCCACCAGTCCAAAGTTACTTACTTTTTAAATGTCAAATCAAATGAATGAAATTGTATTCAATTTCATTTTGGAATTCACCTTTAATCTGCATTATGTATTCTTTATGGGAAGGGAGCACTTTCAGTTTCACAGTATACATTCTTATGTTTGGGTTTTCAAAAGATTTTTATCTGGTGATTGAAGAAAATCAACTTTGATATCATTCTAGTTCTTAAACATGTTGCAAAACTTGTACAGTAATGGTTTTAATTCAGGTCACTTTGCATCAGAAAGTGTAGATTTAACATGTTTTTTTTTGGATTAACACTTTCGTTATGTATGGATCTTATTGAGGAAATTTTAACCGCATAGGCTCGTGTTTTTTAACTTTAAACAGCTCTAGTAACATTGAGCACTTTTTTATGAAGACTCATTTCACCAATTTATAGTATGATTATGATTCCCTTGCTCTCTTCATGGCTAAGTTCCTCTGGGCTAATATCTGCTATCGGCGGGGCATTCATAGCGACAGCTAATTGCTAGTACAGTTAATACGCAGGGAACGAGGTTGGGTATCGTTCGGTATCATTCCATTGAAAAACAACGGTTTTCTGCCTATTTTAATTAACCTGATAACAGATTGTGTATTTTCTGGCCCAGTACGCTGAAGCTCTAAAGACGTGGACGAAAATATACAGTTAGTTTTTAGCGATCTTTAGAGCTTCAGCGTGTCGCGTTAAAGAAACTCCACAGCTGCTATCAGGTTAATTTTAATGAAAAATACGAATAGTAGATTCCTACTGTTGAAAATCATCAACACGTCATTAAATCAATTGAAAAATAGAGAAAAAGCAGCATCACTCAAAGCACATATTATAGCAAATTCTTAGACTCTTACGAGAGTTGTTTTTTCGATTTTCCAACCTCACCAAAAGTTTTCACGCAAACCAAAAGGTCGAACCTTGGCTCAAACAGATACAACTTTCCTGGACATTGTTTATCGACGCGACCGGGTTAAAATAAAAATCTTCTTTCAGACTGTTGAGTTTTGCAATCTTTTTAAAATCCAGTTTTATAAGAAATATTTCATTTCGGAACAACAAAAAAAAACTAAGCTAACTAAAAATTTACAAAAAATAATATTGACATAGATTGAACCTGTAGGCTTGATTTCAGGAGGAGCATGCAACATGATAGTTTTCCTGGGTGCGGTGTCTCCATGCCTATAGAATATACACCATCCCTCAACGATTATTGCTCTTCCCAAAGGCTGACTTATTGGGAATGTTTATTTTTTGAGATGTGACCGCTCCGGAGATACCCTGAGTATCAGAGGTCAAGTTTTCAAAGAGAAAATATTAACCTCTGAGGACGAGGTTGGGTTCTCCAATCGGAAGGCGCTGCATTGCAAAACGTTCGAAAATTCGAATTTATTCGCGCTGTGATACTCACGGTACTCCGGAGAGAGTACTAGTAAATCATTAAAAGAAGATTTCGGGTAAATCTTTTGCAACGAGAAGGGTATCTCTTATTTAAAAAAAGTAGAATAGTCTTAGCTGATAGTCTAGATTCATTTGTTTGAAAAGTATATATAGCATACGAACAAAAAAATTGGGAACAAAAATTAAACACCGTAATATAAAAATCATAAATACAGAAGAAAATTGAGTTGAAAAATCGCTTTTCCAGGCTAAAACACTTTTATAACATAAAAGTAAATGTCTTTGTATCCCGCTTTTGCCAGGAAAATCCAAGTCAAGCTACTTGAAATCTTAATCTCGATCATTTCTCGGAGCTTGATTGTAACTTACTTGAAGCGATTCGTAGTTGGAATTTTGTCAACATATAAATTAATTATAATTTGGTCTTATTTATTTAATTTCAAAATTTAATATTATAAATATTAGATCCTATAATCTCTATGTAAAGAAAATGAGAAAGAAACTGAAGACATACTTTGAGTTCGTTTTTTTAAACTTCGAATGAGTGATAAGAAATATTTTGCGTGTTGTTTTAGGATTCGAGTGGTCAATAATTTTGAGACTAAACGTGAGAGAAATTTTGGTATGTCCCTTTTTTCTCATATAATTTCCTTAATTGTAGGACACTTTTGATTCAAAATTATATTTAAAAAAATATTTCACACAAAAAAATCATTTCGTGTAATACACTCTATAGTAAAGAGTCTTTGACCTAAGTAGAGAATAAGAATTGTCAAATTTCAACAAGTACACACCCTGACCTGGATACATGTGTGATCCTACGATAACTTCTTCTTGTGAATTACGTCGAAGTACAGGTAATATTTCATCCTGATCAGAGTTTTTAATTTCAATATTTCGTTCGTTTTCGCTTATAATTGTTGGGTCGTTATTTACTTCTACCGAGGATTTGTCTTCGTTATTCGTTGCAGTTTTCGTCGCGTCGTCATTATCCGATTCATTTGATTTGATTGAAAAGTCTTTTTGTGTAGAGCTTTGTTGTTTTTTGGACCATTCAAAGAAAACGCCGAAACCGACATCGTAAGATTCTGTGGCGAACTCCCAAAACAAACAAGATCCTAAAAAATCAATAAGCCCGTTAGATCATTTACTTACAGGAGAAGGAAACTCTAGAAAATTGCGATCAATATACCTGACTACAATCAAAATTTATAAACACCTTTGGAAACATTTATCCGAGTGGTCCTTTCTGAAAATTTTTTGCAGTTGAGCTTAGACACAAAAAAATTCACAAAATTCTCAAAATTCACAAGCGAGTACTAGGCAGTACAAAAGCTTCTATTCACGTGGCCTATCTAAAGATTTTCTTACCATTTTCGTGCGTTGGTACCCTTATTGTAACCGTTTCACCGCGACCAACCACGATCACAGAACTTGCGTCTCGCTTGACGTGATTTATAAATTCTTGTAATTTCGGACGCGTCCAAAGCGAGGCTGGAGCAATATTGCGTCCGTTCGAATCACCGTTGACGAGAGTTGGTGCAAGCTTAGTCGTTTCCGATGGCGTTTGCTAAATTTTGAGAACATTCATAATTCAAAAATAGTCCTTTAACATCAAAAATAGCAAAGTTTGGGAAGGGCAAATACTTTGGATGGTTTCGTTCTCGAATATTCCGGATTTAGATTGAACTTTCTTAGATGTAGATAAAGACTGGATGGAAAGGGAAAGCAAATTAATATTTTATTTACTCAGCACAAAATGGAACAAAATAAAGCAATATGAAGATCCTGGCTTGATCATGTGTTTGATGTGATTTAAAAATGAAATAATACCTGTTCAATTTTGTTTGCATTTTCTTGCTCCCTAAAAAGATGAATGAAATTACATGATGTTATAAAATTACAATCACAAAGAAAAGTTCTATCTCGCAGATTTGGTTGCCATTCACGAAAGTAAGTCCCAATTGAAAGGTCTTATCCACGAATATTTTTTTCAAATTAAATTCCAAAACAAGTCAAAAGACCACTTTTAACATGTTTACCGCCATCAAAGAAGCGCTAATAATGCGTATTGCAAAACCAACATGCATAGTTTGGCAGTAAAATGGCAAAAATAGCACAACATCGTGAAAACAGTATCTCACAACAGAGTCATCGGCGAAATTAAGTTCCCACGAAATTTTAAAATTTCACGGATGAGCTCAACCGCGAAATTAATTCCATTAAAGTGTTTAACAATTACCATCTTCTCAACCTTTCGAAAAAAATGAGATTAAAATGCAAGAAAGAAAACTCGCGTGTTAGACAATTTCTTCGTGCACGCAAATGGAAAATGAGGTCTTACACTCGTTTTTTCTCTTCCTCTTCTTTGATACGCAGACGTTCAGCTTCTAAGGCCAATCGTATCCTTTCTTCTTCTTCTTTCCTGATCCTATCTGCTTCTTCTTTTCTCCTCCTTTCTTCTTCCTCTCTTCGTAATCTTTCCTCTTCTTCTTTCCGTTTCCTTTCAATCTCCGCTTCGATTAAACGCTTCCTGGCCTCAACAAAAGGTACGAATGTTTGTGTGTTTTTCTCTAAGATTTCACAGAATCTTTCTTTAGCAACGTCTGGTGCTGTGTCTGCTAAAGCTTCCCATGCTTTCCTAAAATAAAGTAAGACGGTTATATCAAGATATTTGGCACGAATTTTCAAATAATGTGAAAAAAAAAAAAATTTTACTACAGGGTTTATTTTTTAACTGGGAAATTTTAATGATGTTGTTTGATCACATCCCAACTTTATTTTGAGTTCATTTTCCCAAGGCAATTTTGCCTGAATTAATTTTCTCGAAGTTCGGCCAGTCTTTTGAAATTTAATCCTCGCGAAAATTTTTTTAAAAAAATCAAAGAAATTAGGTGAAAAGTAGCCTTATTCGCAAAATATTGTCCACGCGAAATTTTAGATCTTCGATTTGCGAAAAAGAAGATAATCGCCTACGTGTTCGTTATCATTCAATCAGAAGGAACATATTGATTTGCTGTTTGCGGCATTCTCTACAAAAGATTGCATGGATATTAGAGCAGGGAAAGCAATTTTATTACAATATCTGTGCTTTCAGAACCATCATAGCGCATTTGTATTATAATATCAAAATTAAAAAAGTTTCACACTCATTCGACGAGGTTTTTTCGATAAGTCCCAAAACAATTACTTTCAAACTTCTCGGGTTAATTACAAAATCACAAGGATGCTATGAGGTACACCTGTTTTCACAATCCCCTGCATAAATAATCCTCATAAAATTTCGACACGAAAACATTGAAACGCCTTCACTTAACTAAAAGGTTTGGAGTCAGTAAAACAAATTCCATTCAAGGATGTTTAAGCTATTGTGCCTAGTGGCATGTATTTTGCTCACCGAAGCGATTGCGCCATTCAACAGGGGCCAGTTCCACGTTATACAGCATTATTTGGAAGATATTTATGACAGACCACATACAAACACGGCCAACATCAAATGGTTTGATACAAACCTTAAATCACATGGTTACGTTGAGTATGATCCCGCACGAAATGCCATCGTAGTCGCTTTTCGTGGAAGCTACACTTTTATGAATTGGGTCAATAACCTTAAGTGGCACTTGTTCCGTCTGGAGATTGCAACGGTTGCAAGGTTCACAAAGGGTTTCTGGCAACATATAGATCAGCACGAAACTTCGTCCTTCAAACAGTCGAAAATTATCGTAAAGCTCATCCTTCGGCTGAAGTCTACGTTACTGGTCACTCACTAGGCGGTGCTCAAGCCGTCTTCCTAACAGTCGATTTGTACAAGAGAGGAATCCAAGCTAACCTGATGACGTTCGGTGCTCCTAGACCAGGCAATCAAGCATATGCAAACTATGCTAATAATCTGATCAAAGGTGTAAACTACCGAATCACCTTTCGATACGACAAGATCCCGATCCTTCCATTCCGGATAATGGGTTACCGACATGTCGGCACAGAAGTCAACTTCAACAAGATCAACAAGTACGACGTAGAATCAAATTTCAGTGATAAAGCTGTTTTGTTCTTCTCACTTTTAAAATACAACTTTCTTGATCATAAGAAAGAACGATATTTTCAATTATCTTAAAAATATGAAAGGACACTATTGGGTACCTACCTGATTTGTTAGTATTCTATACAATCTTATGCTTTATCATTACATATAATTATATTTAGGTCAAATAATTGTACAAGAGACCATGCCTTTCATCTTAAAATTTTGTAAGATTAATAGACTACTCGAGGCTTTCACTGCTTTTAAAAGTCGTCTTCAAATTACTAAATTTGAAATTTATTCTTAAGGTCAACGCTTGTTTTTACCAGCAGATTTTAATGACTTCTAGAGAATAAACCCAGAATAAATACTTTAATCGTAGAAATTTTAGCGAGACTAATTTTAGCGTTTTAGCGAGTTTTCCATATTTTCGCTAAATTTTATCTGCGCGAAATTTCTGGTCATATTGGGCTTTTCCAGAAAAAAACCGTATACCCCTTTTGAGGAGCTCCATCATTTTGTGGCTGGAAATGCTGAAACCCCCTGGAATTCCAGGCAATTTCAGGCTTAAACCCCTCTGGAATTCTGAATTTTAGTAGGATTTAAAAAGCTACCCCCATGATATTCCAGTTATTTTTGACAGATTTTTGTATCTCCCTATGTAATTCCGCCACATATCAAACCTTGCCCCCTTGGAACGGAAATGGACCTCCTCAACAGGGGGTATACGGTTTTTTTCTGGAAAAGCCCATTGCCTTGATACATTTTTATCAATAGTAAGGGTTTCAGTGCAAAGAAATGCTAGAAAACGAATTCAGTCAATAATGTAATACGAGTATTCGCTTAAATTTATCTACGCAAAATTTTTTGAAATGGTGATTCGCTATAATAAATCCAAAAAAATCAAGATTATCCTGACTCTAAAATTAGTCTCGCTAAAATTTATACGATTAAAAAAGTAAGCAGTAATTAGCAGTTAGTCATTTTTAAAGATTTTCATAGCGAACTATTTGCACCAAAAATATACATTGCAAGAAAAACCATTTCATAATTACTGACGTTTATTAAAAACAAACCTTCAAAATGTACTTATTTAGATATCATAATATCACTTTTAATATAACTTTTATTTGACCAGCTTGTGGCTTTGTCTTGAAATTTATAACTAAGTACACCCACATTGTGTTGACACAACCAGGTCTATAAAATAGTCTAAAAAGCTGCTCAAAAAGACACAAAGCAAATCTAAAGTTTTGCAGAGGACAAAATGATGCTGACGAGGATTGTCTGTATCTTGTTGTGCGTCTTTTCGACTGTTGAGTCACACCAACCTTTCAATCGAAATGAGTTCCGCACTATGTTGGGGTACTTTAAAGATATTTACCTCGAGCCGAAAGACACGGCTAACAGAAAATGGTTCGAAACACACCTCCACTCTTACGGCTTCGTAGCATACGACGCAGGTAGGAACCATATTGTCATCTCATTTGCTGGTAGCTACTCAATCCTGAACTGGATCCATAATGTTCAGTTAGATTTGGTGCCATTTGACGGCTGCAGCGGGTGTAGTGTTCATAAGGGATTCCTAGCAACATACAAATCATCAAAGAACTTCGTCCTCGAAAAGTTTCATACTTTCCGCAGAGCTCATCCAACAGCTAAAGTCTACGTCGCTGGCTACTCACTAGGCGCTGCTCAAGCTGCATACTGCATTGTTGACCTCTACAAACAAGGCGTACACAACGCTAACCTGATGACCTTTGGTGCCCCTAGAGCAGGGAATCGAAGATTCGCTGATTACGTCAATAGCATACTGAGAGGGATGAATTTTCGGATCACATTCAAAGATGATAAGGTTCCTATTCTTCCAGGCAGGTTTCTTGGCTACAAACATATCGGCACCGAAGTCAATTTTCGCAAAAACATTTTTGGACATGTCACATATAAACTTCGTAATAAATATGAAGACACGGTAGACTTATTTCGACTTTATAATTTGTTAGACCATATTAGCTTGAACTATCGTAAATTGTCATAAGTTATTTTTTCTAATATACTTAAATTTTGTGATAGTATAAATTTCAAAAGACAAACAACAGACAAGCAACTGTAAAATATTTGATCTATTTAGAAAATTCCTCCTTCAAAAAATCGACTCAATCTAGTTTCATAAGTATGTACACTGTCTGCACCCCGAAATATTGAGTTTCTGAATTTTGAAAATTTTCAAATCAATTAAATATTATCCCTCTCATGATGATGTTATGGTTGAGCCTAAAGTCTGTCTCGAAATAATTTGCAGCTGGAGAAAAAAATGGCTGTAACTTTTGATAGAATTCGAATCAAGTTGCGATTTTATGCTCGTTAAAAAGATATTCGTGAGTGGAATATTATCAAGTAAAAAAATTGAGAAAAAAAAAGGAAAATGAAAATGAAAAATGAAGAAGAAAAAAATCAACTTTTTGTAGAAATGTGGTATAATTACCATTTTCACAGGAGTGACTCTTCAATCTTAGATCATCATCAATGTGAAAAAATTTTTCAAAAATATTTATTCAATCAAAAGATATCAAACAAAGTTTATTGCTGGTTGATCGACAAAAGGCTGTTTTTTGTCGTTTTTTACCAGTTTTTACTATTTTATAGAGTCAACCAGAAATAAACTTTCTTTGATATCTTTTGATTGAATGAATATTTTTTAACTTTTTTTTGACAGTGATGATGATCTAAGATTGAAGAATCACTCCTGTGAAAATGGTAATTATACCACATTTCTACAAAAAGTTGATTTTTTTCTTCTTCATTTTTCATTTTCATTTTCCTTTTTTTTCTCAATTTTTTTACTTGATAATATTCCACTCACGAATATCTTTTTAACGAGCACAAAATCGCAACTTGATTCGAATTCTATCAAAAGTTACAGCCATTTTTTTCTCCAGCTGCAAATTATTTCGAGACAGACTTTAGTCTCTTTCATAGCTCGAAATATATTCATTTTAGGTTGAGGGTAATCTTAGACTAAAGCACGAGATACATTTTAACATCCTCGGTTAGAGGATACAAGCATCAAACTAGGCTACGTCATATCTTCCTTTGTTTCGAGCGTAAAACTCCTACTCAAATTCGGGATATGAACACTGCTCTTGTTTTGAATATTGAAATTCTCCGGATATATCGCATGCGCACTGAGGTTTCAATGAAACAATAGACAGCTTCGAAACTTAAGCCAATCAGCTGTGTTTTAAACATTATTTTATTTGAAATCTCTATTGATACACATATTTTGTGAAAGTCAAAAAATTGAGAAACAAAAAATTATACCTCCTATCGTTTCCAATGACATCAAAATATCCAATATCAGGGAGCTTAGAATCACTGTATCGTCCACAAGACACTTGCTTCCATAAAGCGACGAGCTGAATTTTATCCCCATAACTCAGCGTCAGTGTGTCTTTTTCTGAAATGTACAAAAATAAATAAATAATGTAATTCTTGTCAAGGAAATGTTCTTGTTCCTTTAGATTCCTTTTGTCATTCTGCCCTGTGCAAAAAAGAAAAACAGCAGTTAATAGCAAAAAAGCATGATTTTCTTCACTAAAATTTAGTCGAACTTTCAATACGAATCAGGAGTAATTTAAAAAAAAAGGCAGTAGCATGTGGAATAAAAGTGTATAAGATTTTCATTAAGTCAAACCAAAGTAATTTTTTTCTGGTTTTCTAATATTCTAAGTTTTCCTGTCAAAAGGGTGAATGTCACCCACAGCCTCTTCCACTTCAGAAAGTTCCATTGGTTTGATTTCAGATAATTTCTTTGATATGCAAAATGCATGCACGCATGCATGTTAAAGATCTTTTTACACAACAAAATGAATTTGTGCAGTAAAAACATGCCTTGACTACAATCACCCCCATAATATTTGGTATAAAAAGGAAATTCCCTCAAAACTTTAAAACCGCAAGTGTTTTTTAAGTGCTTTAAAGTACGTTTGGAAAGTAAAGTTTTAACTCTTGAGTTTTTAGACTTAAGAGCTTAGAATCTCAGGATCTAAATGCTCAAAAATGTTCCAATATGGCTGAGAATCTAGCCTGGAAGCCACTCAACCCCTCCGAAATCGAAAAATCTAATGAAACAAAGTGGAAGTACTGAAATTACAATTTTCACTCAATTTTCACTTTTCACTTTAAATTCTGATGCTGATATATTTTGAGTAAATAGACCTTTTAACATGTGCCATCTTGGATTACATGCCAAAATACAGGAACGTAAAAGCTATGGTTGCCTTTAGTGTTTTAGTTAGAAATAGGGAAAACACATGCAAGTTTAAACAAAGATTATAAAGCCAACAAAGCATCTTAAGGAGAAACATTAAACTCACTAAGGGGCCCTCGACAAAAAACTTTCAAAATTAGTACTAGGACAAAAATCTTTTTTTTCCAGCCAATTTCTTCCTGATTTCGCCCACAAACTTCACTAAAAAGCATGCAATTTGACTTGCTTCCACCTTTGCGCACACATTTGCAACTTTAAAAGTACAGTTTTAAATTAGCTTTGATGAAAAAACTCTTTTTACACTAGCCTTTTCTTGCCTTTTCTTTCAAAATGTTGCGAGTTCAACACGATGACGAACATGATTGGAGAAAATTGTGTTTTCGAAGAGGTAAAAGTTTGTTTTGAAAAATTGTGGCTGATAAGAGCAAGAGAGAGAGGGGGTCTGAAGCTTATCAGCCCAATGCCGATTTAAAAATTCGAAAGTTTTGTGTCGAGGACCCCTTGGGTTTATTTTTTTAACAATAAAAGATCAAACTTCATAATTGAAATGAGAAATACTTACAAAACATTAAAAAAAAATTAGAAATCTGCTCTTAAAGATATAACATTTTCACTGTTTTGCCATTAAAAAATTCCATAAAGACAGAGAACACACACGAAACTTTCCAAACACACAAATTGAAATCAGTAATTATGAAGTTGCACTTTCTTTGACCGTGCAAAATATCAAAGCCCTGTTTTGATCAACATTTCAAGTATTTTTCTGCTATAAATCAGGGGGTTCAGATCAATGTTTTCATTCAAAATATGTCTTATACTGGTACTGTGTTATTCCCAGGGAGTTAGTCACACTAGGAAATCAAGCTTTCAGAAAAAACAACATCAGTCAACTACATCATGTATTTGCAACAACAAGGATGAGAGATACCTGAATCAAGTTCAAGATCCCAAGGCTATTAATTAAAACTTGAAAACTTGAAATGAAACAAAATGTCTGATTGCTAACGTGCATCCAAATTCTGCTATTTAATTCCCAAGATAGCGCTTTAGCACATGTAAATAGGTCAGCATGTTTGAGGTCAGGCAAAATTTTCAGGAAAAAGCTTATCTGGCTGTCCCCTGTAAATCTTCTTCTTGGGAAGTTGTTTTTTAAAATTAATTTTCAAGGTTGGCGCGGTTCAAATTTCTTCATCTATAGCTCAAAATTAGCTAGGCAATTTTTCCTAGTTTTTTTAAAAATTATATATCTATATTTTCATGAATGCCTTTAGAAGTTTGTGGCACATTTTTTTTGCTTGAGAGATAAGACAAGAGAAAACGAAAGAGCACTTTTGCAGCAAGCATTAATCTTTCATGCATACTCATTACGACGGAATGTTTGTGTGACTAATTGCCAGGAGAATGGTTTACTGTCATCCTAGCTAATTATGAGAGGATAATAATTATATCTAGATTTTCAAGAGAAGCAAAATTAATCCATCTTCTACTAGATAAAACTTTGATATAATGTCAATTTATGCATGTATATAAGTTTTATATTAATACTAAGACAGTCGCATCTTGTTTAAAAAAAGTTGAAATGTTGAGTCAGGATATCCAGGCTAACTCTGAGACAGACAGTTTGGACTTAAACTTGTATATCAAGATTACGGGATTTCGAGTACGGGTCGATTTTACTTTTGTTTTGAGTGGTTTAATTTTCAATTTCAAGCCAACATCTTAGCAACAGGGTGCTCGCCCATAGTTACAGGGGTTTGTGCAAAAAACTAAACATAGAAAATTTTCCAAATCCCTCATTTCGATTAATGTAATGAAAAATAGAACTATTTAAGATTTGAAGTTCTTCTTGAAATTCAATGATTTTTTACAATCTAACTCTCGCATCAAATTCCCGCTTTCTTCAGAAAATTGAAGATGAGAAAAAACCTAAACCTTAGGATTACGGATTGAAACAAATATATGAAAGGTGGGATTTTAAAGAGCTGCCCGTTGTGCAAGGCATTGAGAGGCCACGGGTGCCAAAAAGAAGGGCCGAATTGCAGCAACCTCATTGGTCCAGACCTGATCAATTGAACTTGTCGAACCAATCAAACAATCGAACTAATCAAACTCCATTGGACGATTAAAGTTCGATTAAAAAATTTAATTGAACTCTAAGATTTTTTTAAAGATTGCGAGTGTTCGATTAAGTTCGATCAATGGGTTTCGGTTCGATCAGTTCGATAAACCAATTTTGTTCGACAAGTTTGTGCTGCTCCACCACCATATATTAGCTTCTTTTCAAAGCCAAATTCGGAACGTAAATCGGGAAATTACTTCCGATAACGGATTACACACTTTTCCTGTATCCTTTTAACACCAGAGGCGGTTTGTTGGGGCGTAGTATTTCGCCACTCAGATCAGCCGTGCGCAAAATCGCAACGAACTTTATTCGGGATGGACAAATATCCGGGTACAATAAACGTTAAGCTATGAAGTCCGGAAACTGTTAAATGGCAATCGAGTGCCAGGATAAAGTTTTTGCAAGCATAGTTCATATAAAAAACCCTGGTCTTGAAGCCTTTTGTTTTTTTCCATTATTTCTAACTTGAACTTGCGTTGAAAAATTAGTTTGTTTTGCTCACTACTTTTTGATCATGTGATTAAATCTTAAACCTATCCCAAGGGGAGTACTTGGTAATGTGATCAAAAACTGAGCAAATCGTTTTTCATCTTTTGATAATAACAAAGGAAAAAACTAACAAAAAGTTAAAACAATAAGCTTCCAAACCAGTTTTTTTTAAAGGACTATATGTTGCAGGCGAGGGATTTAATATCATTGAACTAATCGAACTAATCGAAGTTTTTAATGACCGAACTAATCGAACTGCCATTGCTTCAAAAATTGTGAGTATTCGATTAGGTTTGATTAATAGACCTTTTTTCAAAGAGGACATCCTGTTGAATAATACACCGTTTAGGAGTGTCGACTGCGCACGCGTCAATCCAATTTTCCATTGTTTTGATTTTAGCGACCACGGAAAATTCACTCTCCTCCGTAAAAAAACGGTAGGTAAACATCTGGTTCTCATAAGGAAACATAGCAGAAAAACGGTAGGTAAAGAACTCCTTTTAATCATAACTTCTTTTCCTCTTGATGAATTTTTGTGAAATTTTCAGGAGAGACTTATAAAATTATCATTGATATCATGTTCAAATATCTAAATCATTCTCTTTAAAGGAGAGAAAAAAATTCACAATGTTTACATTCCTCTAACCTTTCACAGTACTGAAGTGCGCATTTTTACCTACCATTTTTACCGGCCTCTGCAATAGACCTTTTTTCAAAGAGGACGTCCTGTTGAATAATTATGTAGTCCAGCCATAAAAACAATGATAGAGCCATGCATAATTACTGTATCATGCATATTGTAATAATTATGCATGGTTTTATCATTGTTTTTCTGCTGGACTACATAATTATTCAACAGGGTGGCCTCTTTGAAAAAAGGTCTATGGAGTACCGTGAAGATAGCGAGACTCCTAAACGGTGTATTATGTAGTCCAGCAGAAAAACAATGATAAAACCATGCATAATTATCACAATATGCATGAGGACCCTGCCGACGCACCAGACTTAACGAACACCGGACACGCGAAAGTCCGGTGTAAAATGAGAATTTTTTTTACCACCGGACAATTTCTACACCGGACTTAAGGAAGTCGGATGTCCGGGGTCGGAGAAAGATATTTTTTCCCACCGGACAATCAAAACACCGGACATGACCAGTCCTGTGTGTCCGGTGTTTCTTATTTTTTGTCTCATAAATGTCCGGCGTCCAAAATTCCCTGTATGCAACACCGGACTGACACCGGACTTATTGCGTCCGGTGTAGCGAAAGGATACTTTTTGCCACCGGACAAATACACCGGACAGTCCGGTGCGTCGGCAGGGTCCTTATGCATGATACAGTAATTATGCATGGCTCTATCATTGTTTTTATGGCTGGACTACATAATTATTTAACAGGATGTCCTCTTTGAAAAAAGGTCTATTTTTTTAATCGAACTTCAATCGCTCGATGGAGTTCTATTAGTTCGACCTGGTTCGACAAGTTTGATTGATCGGGTCTGGATTGGTGGAAATTTATAAAAGGACCCTGCCGACGCACCGGACTTAACGAACACCGGACACGCTAAAGTCCGGTGTAAAATGAGAATTTTTTTTACCACCGGACAATCTCTACACCGGACTTAAGGAAGTCGGATGTCCGGTGTGGGAGAAGGAAATTTTTTCCACCTGACAATCAAAACACCGGACATGACCAGTCCGGTGCGTCCGGTGTTTCTTAATTTTTTGTTTCATAAATGTCCGGCGTCCAAAATTCCCTGTATGCAACACCGGACTGACACCGGACTTATTGCGTCCGGTGTAACGAAAGGATACTTTTTGCCACCGGACAAATACACCGGACAGTCCGGTGCGTCGGCAGGGTCCTTTTATAAACAGCTGGCAAAGAATCGCCACAGAGCAATCAGAGAGACCACTTTCTTTTTTGATGCTTTCGGGTGTTTTTGCAAATTTAGAAATTTCAGCACCCTACAGCACACAACTGTCGGGTGCACCGGCAGAGGGTTTTTAATTAATCCTGATATAGGAGTTTAAGTTTAGACTGACAGAAGAACTTTTAACAATGCATCAAGGGTTTCTAGACATTTATCATACAAAATGTTTACAAAGCCTCTGTAAGACAAATTGAACATAAGAAAATAGCAAGACAAAAAACAAAACAAGCACATACAAACAAAACACAAAACAACCACCAACCTTTTTTGTAAAATTCTAATCCAATTTTGTAGAGATCTGGCAATGTGAAACCATATTTGAAGTCACCGTCAGTTTTTTCTTCGCTTACTGCTGACGTATTGACAATAATTGACATATCGTTCGTTGAATTGGGTGTGTTTTCTGCATTTTTATCCTGAATTTGATCATTTTTTTCTGGCACCGCTACTTCCTCCGCCATCTTGAATCTTGCGATTGCACTTTCGTTATTGAGTTTTCAGCAAATCTCCACCAAAAGTTTAATGTTAGTTTGTTTTATGTTTGAATAAATCCAATAATCACGTGACCATAATAATCAAAACATGCACCGCTTCAATGAAAACTTTTCTTGTCGCCACTGCCACGTCTGATCGCAAGAGAGGAATTTCACGCATGCGTGGTCGTGGGAAAATCTAAAAATAAATATTCGAAATCAAAACAAAAGTGTCTCAAAAAAGTTGCCGCAATACATTCAAGAAAAAATTCTTATAAAATAAAGAAAATTTATTGGGAATCAAGGCAAAAAGGTAAGAGAAGAAACATCTGCTTTTAACGTGATGATTTTCAGATATCTTTTAGCGATTTCTCTTACTCTACTTTTAGAGAGTGTACTTTGTGTATTTATATTCGGCGAATTAATCTGTGATTTGTAAGTGTGAAAAATATAAAATGGATAACTCATTTTTATTCTTACGCTTTATAGGTCATTCCTCAATCCGCCATGGATTACAACTTATTTTCGAAATGGAGTGCAACACTTTTACTTTGCACTATTCTGTCGTCACTGGAGAAAACTGAATCACATGGAAGTCATCAACAAGGACAACATAATCGCATGGATAGCAGACACGTTCATGATGTAGAGTAAGTGTTTCTATTGTAATTTTATTCCTGTATCAAACCAATAACTTGGTCAAATTCCAATACGGAGCTAAATACGAGTCCTCAAACCGCGCTTCAAACAACGTTATTAACTCTGCTTGTTGATATTTAGGCCCTTGGTGATTATTTTAATGACTAGGTATAAACATCTTTTCTTTTTTATTTTGTTGGAAAAACAACCCTTATAAGCTTTGCAAATCAAACAATCTTCTGATTTCAGATAGAGAGGATATCAACCAGAGAGTAGGGGAGTAGGGGCAATCAAATATAAATTATCAAATGCTGTTTCCATTATCATCGCAATGAATTAACCATTACATTTCAACAAAACAACATGAGGTTTTTAAAATACTTATCGGTGAAGATTTTTAATTCGTTACAGTAATTATGCGCAAGCTTTAGTGAGAGCAAGAAACTAATTGAGGAAAACACGATTTTAAACATTTTAAAACAATGAGCATGATAATTTAATAGCCGCAGCTATTAATAGCTTTGCCGCAATTCGGTTGCTACACAATACACCGTACACGTTTTTTTTAAGAAACACACTTTTAAGAAACATGAGGCTCAGAATGTCTAAAAACTAAAAAACATCTAAGAAACATGCTGAGGCTGAGAATGAGAAAATAACATTTTTTAATTCGGTTTTTTTAAGAACCTTCCAATCAAAACAAATGTTTTTTTCTTTGCATGAAAAATAGGCTGACTATCTCAAAAAGTTTAGAAACGTGTAAGAAACATTTAAGGCTCAAATAGTCAAAAGGCCGATTTCTTAAGAAACATCGAGGCTGCTCGGTAAAACTCGTTTCTTAAAAAAACGTGTATGTAAGGCTCCCAGCGAAGAAGGTCAGGATGGTAGAGGAGGCGATCGATTCGAGTTGATACTGTTGTACTGATACTTTAATTTTTATAAGAACAAATTATATAATAACGCAAGGCTTTGATAGCCAAAATATCAGGAACAAGTTGCGAAAATTTTAAGGCTTCGCAGGCTCTTTCTTTCATCTGGTTGGCTTATCCCTAATAATTATCATTATATAATTTCAATCAATAATCTATCAGTTATTTCGGATAAATATGATAATGCTTAAGTTTTACCAACTTTTCAAGCCTAGTCATGCTTATAACCCTTATAATCAAGATCATGGTCGAAATCTATTGAGAATTAAGCTTATTTCCTCGTTTTTCGAAATTTGGAGTTCGGGCGAGAAAGTCGATTTTGGGCCATCTCTCAAATTTAATCAGATATTTCAATTTGGTTCGGGTTTATAGACCTCCAGGCTATATTATGAGCCTTATTTGACCATTTTTGAACATTTGGATCCTCAGATCCTAAGGTAAGTAAGTGTTTTAAAGTCTAATGTTAAAACTCAGAGTTAAATTTCTACCCTTCCAACCTACTTTACAGCACTTACAAATCGATTGTGGTTTCAAAACTTCCCGGTGGATTTTCCTTTTTTCTCAAATATTACGACCATGATTGTACTGTTGCACCTATATAAGTGTACTCTGTACCAGGGTGTATCTTAAGTTTATCACTTCGTAGTACACTCTGTGCGCATTGTTTGTTTGATGAAAAAAATTCCCGTACGGAGAACTCTGCGATGAAGTATGATTTATAAAATAGCAAAACTTCTCTTATCGCCTCCTCTCTCTTACCAACACTCCATCACAGCGGTCGGTTTGAAAAATCTCAAATGAGAAAAGACAACAACAGACCCTCTAAAGCAATGAATTTTGAAATTAGCTGTAGATACTGGGTCTGTGTACAGACAACTATAAGTGTGGCTTAAAGTTGTACTCCTTCAAAATTACAACACGTCAACTTTTTCTCCACCAATTTCCAGGCACATCAACGAGCATTTACGAGATCAAATTGACGTCAACCAACAGAAACCGATGAGTAACGAAGATTTACAGTTCCATTATTTCAAAGTTCACGATAGTGATAATGACGATAAACTTGATGGTATTGAATTAGCGACAGCAATGGCGCATTACCACGATGAAGAACATGCAGAAAAACCTGAAGACTATACTGAAGAAGTAACTTTCGATTCATCCTTTTAGTGATTTTAAAATTCAACAGATACCGCATCTTCTTTCTCGAAGTTGCTTTCCTTGATGCTTGCAGCTCTGACTTAGAATATCAATTGCGAAGACTCCAAATATGTAGAGATATATAACTTTAAAATGATATCGACAGTATCGAAAGCGATCATTCCTGCAATCTTTTTTAAACTTCCATTTGATTCTTAGACATCTCTATTTATCAATTCAGTTCATTTATAGAATTGATGGCTGACATGCTGAAAAAAAAAGATTTTAAACAACTTCTTTTGTTTCCAGGAATTAGCGAGTATGGTTGATCAAATTTTAGACGAAGATGATTTAAATAAAGACGGATACATTGACTACCCAGAATTCATTGCTTCGCAACAACGTGAAGAAGCTGTGACTAAATAGAATCATGTTTTTGGCTGTCACTAAGCGTCTAAATAACGTCCGCCTAACATCCATTATATCTATACAGTCCGAGAAGAACTTAAAAAAGTTGTACAGCGTTGTATGTTAATCAATAATTTTCTTCAAATTATATGACGGGACATTCAATAAGTTCGATGTTAGGGAGGGGCAAAAAGCGAATAGGTCCACTATGAAAGCATATGAATGTCGTTATTTCCAAAATCTTATTTTGCCAAAAACGAATGAATTTTTCCAGTCTGATGGTATAATGTGGTTTGATATTTACACCCCCTTCTCACATACCCACTGGGATCCCTTCCCACTGGAAAATTTGGCCAAAATACGTCCCCAGTGGAAAGTTATACTCTAAATTTTGTCCCCACTGAAAACTGCTAAAAATAGTAAAAAACAATACTCGCTGCAAAATATTATGCTTTTCCCATTCCCAAATAATTTTCTGACTTCATAGAGAATATGGGAATATCAATTTCATCAAGTTTCGAGGGTCTGTTTGAAGGGGGTATATATTTTCAGCTTTTTAAAAAAGGTTTAAAAAGAAAGTTGGATCTTTTTGCATCTCCTTCTTTACTAAAGGACTGTTTTATAGGAGATTCTAATTTATAATGTATTTTGTAAATATTAAATTTTAGCTCAAATAATTAATTCAAAATATTAGATGATATTTTTAAAGACAGAGTTTGCCTATTGTATTTTTCTTTTTAACATTAACTTGTTGATATAGACTACTGTAAACACTAAGCTTGCTAAACCATCAATTCTTTCATATCTTACGCTAGAAATCAAATTTAGATTCAAAGTCATCAAATTCACCAAAGAAACATCAGAACCCAGATGTACTAGAACCTGGATCGCACAATGTCATCATTATCAGAAAATTTGTAACACACAGAGCTTTACAGAATTAACTTGCAAGGTTAAGATGAGATGCAAAATAACTCGACAATTGTTCATGAGAATCTCACGTGGTATCTAAAGATTGCACCATTCTTAATTTGACTGAAACAACAGAAGTCTGAACCTTCAAATTCAAATGATCATAAACATCAAGTATGTAAAGAGCAAAAAAAATGATACACTTCTTACTGAGTTGTGCTTGATTCGTGGGACAAATCGCAGTCACCACTCAAAATAGACTCAAAATAGTTCCCCCAAAATTAAGTAAATATTCAATATCAGCAAAATGATATATTTCAAAGGCTACTATCCAGATTTCGAATAATTAATGTACAACAAGAACAACACGGCCTTCAAACTTTTAACTTATGAGAATCTGTGAAACAAGTTTCCTTCAAAAAAGAATCTTTTCTCTGACTCCTAAATGTGGAACAGTAATCACCCACTTATCTCTATCTCTATCGATTCCTGATTAAATAAAAATATGTTGCTACACTCTTTATTGAATTTACATTACTACTTATTCGTGTTTTGATTGGTACATCTTCATCCAAGATCCTGGATGATTGTCATGTTAGTTTTGTTTTCCCTGAGTAGTGAAAATCGGGATTTGTCTTCATAGCGTGTATTCATACAATGTGTGTTCACTGTGTGATACACAAAATGATAATATGTTTTTTACAGTCCACTCTCTCTAATTCGATCTTCAAAGAACTGGAAATTTTATTGGAACTAGAGGAAGATTTGAATTATAGAGTGTATTTCATGACTTTCCAGCTGGGGCGGTGACAATTATTTTAATTCGAATAATAGAGGTTCAAATTAAGAGAGAGTTGCCTGTATCATGGACTGTGCATGGAAAAAGACTTATGCTCCTTCTTGAGGTAACCAATGAATAAAGCGCAAATTTCAGCGGGTCAAATCTACGCTATGACTTTTACAACTGTTTTGGGTATTTTTGTAGCTATTTTGTACTTTATCATGAACATTGATTATTATTGGAGATTTAAATGTAAAGGTTAAATCACATTTTAACTTTATTTCGGCCAGCACGCCATAACGCCCTAAAAAGAACGTCTAACCTTCTTTTTGTAAGTGAGCCTGTGCAAATTCTAGCCAGACATTTTTTTCCACCCACCCGCCCTACAAAGGTTGCAGGCAACTATCAGGATATTTATTGTTTATAAAAAGGGACAATTTTACCCAAAACATTTCCTGTATAGTTAGCCAATAATGAAATACGAATCTCAATTTCTTACCCCTCCGTGCCAATGAAAGAAGTTAAACTGCTTGTTTCTTAAAATATATTCATAATATCTTTCTTCACTATGTAAAAATGCTAAAAAGAAAAACTCTATGCTACAGTTCAAAGTGATGTATAAAATTCGATGTCTAAAGACAAGTCACCAATCTATCTTTTTCATAAAATTTTGAATAGCATCCATTACAATAATCCACTTGACATATGGCATCAGGTCGACCACGACATTTGGCTTTCTTACATGGATCCTCGTGGCACGTGACTGTCACCATGTTGCCAGGACAACCTGAAAGTGATGATAAAGTGGAGTGCTAACCAAACCATCTACAATTTAAAGGACTTTGACTTCAATTTTTATTTGGTTGAGTCACAGGAGGCTCTGAGGCCCATTTTCTCAACTATAGACGCTTTCAATTAGCGCCCCGTCAGCAACTTGAACTGACTACCCGATTCCCCTCACATGACATAGGTTGACCCAGGTGAAGGTTCATTAGGGTCAAGTAGGGTCAACGACCACTATACCACAGTGCCTTCAATTTGCCCTCCTTGTGTTTAGGAATAATTTGGGAAATTTTGGACGCAAGATTCCTTCAACTTAGTATTTATAGCAAACTTCGTGTTACTGACCAAATTCGATTAATATTTTTTAAGCTACAGACGCCCCCAAAAAGTTAATCACTAGACTTACGTTTTTGTCTTTTACACCGACAAGTTTTGCAATAATTGGAATCTAACTCATTCCCAAAATAACATCTTTTTTTGCAATTCGCTATCGATGGACACATCTCTGTAAAAATAGATCCAAGGTTATGGTGTGTAATCCGGCAGTCAAGACATCTATCCGTTTATCTTATTGGGGGAGGGAAGGGTGAGGTTTCACGTTTGGCGGAGGAGCGGAACCGGCCCTTCTTTAGAACGGAATGGCAGAATTCGACGGAGTTTCGGAAATTAGGTCCTCTGACAAAAAATTGGGCAATTTTATTATCGACGGAATTTAGCAACAGGTTTCGCAGAATTTCGGAATCGGGCAAAAAATATTTTACATAGTCAGTATTTCAACAAGTTTTCTGTTATAAAGCTAATAGTTCGTGTGATTTAACCCAAATGTAGGGGAGGGATATTCTTTGTGACACTTGTGCCAAGTACCTTCCCCCAGGATTTAACTCTAAAATCCACTTGGAATCGTAGACTGTTGTATACAATGAATTCTTACTGGACTTCTCTTTACATTTGCATATACGACAACCAAACTCATCTTCTTGGTAGCCATAGAAACAATTCAAATTACAATGCAACAATGGACATGCTGGAAAGAAAATTATATTGCACGTGGAAAAAAGAAAATATGTAATCAAAAAGCGAAGTGGAAATCATGGGAAATCATGCAATCTCTGCAAGCCTTTATTTACCCTTTTCCTGGCTGTTTCTTATTACACTTCATGTTTTTTTATAAGCATAACGCTTATAAGTATATGGATCTCTAAGGGTCTCAAAACGTGAATTTTCTATCTCTCTAAGGGTATATTTTCGATTTTTGGTTCGGACGTACCCCGTAAACCTAATACCTTTCACGGGAGCAAACACGAGCCTGAAGGAACGTAGACACCAATTTTAGGCCAAATTTAATTTTACTTTCAAGTTAAAGATGCGTAATCTAGCCTACATCACGAACGAAAAAAACTTTGATTTGGACTTGCATAAAAGATCGCTAAGAGAAAGTGTAAACTTTGAGAAAATGGAGTACAGAATCCCCAAGTTCGTGGGAAATGTAGGTAATTGGTAGGTGGAGGGCACTGTAAAAGTTTGACAAACATTCAATTTCAATTCCACGATAAGTTAACAGTAGCGTAGCCAAGAGGGGCGCAAAATTTGTGTAGGAGAGCAGATTTTTATGACGCTGTAATTATCTATTCATGGTATTAAAAGATAATTATAATAGCATAAAAATCTGCCTTCCTACACAAATTTTGCGCCTCTCTTGGCAACGCTAACTGAGTTATGAAATAAATAAACACGATTACCTCTCAAACGTTTGCATTTACATAATGTGCAACCATGGATATCCTTCATAAAACTAGACAGAAAGCATTTCTTCTTGCATTTTGAAAGATCTGGACAATCTAAAAGAGAGAAAACGAAATCTTAGATCAGGTAGCTTGTGGGTATCAATGGGCTATTCTAGAAATAATTTGTATCCCCCGCCTTATGTAGAGAAGGTCTTTTTTAGAACAAGGAACCTCTGGATTGTTTTTTAATTTTTCATGACCTCATTACACTAGCAAGCATCTGCCTTTCCTTGGACAGGAACGCAGGAAAAAGTGCTTATAAAGTGTTCTTATAAAAAATAGAAATTGCCACGGGAAAATGATTTGGGAAGTTGTATTCGACGAACGTAGTGAGCCCATTGCAAGCGTAAGCTGCAGCGAAAAACAACGACATTGTTTACTAGTCTAGGACCTCTTTGGATATTTTTCTCATTTTTTGGACCAACCTGGATTTTTTAATTCCAAACTACCCTAGACGTCACACCTCCTCAACATAGGAGGTACAGAACAATTTCTGGAACAGACCAATATTACCCTGATTCACACAGAATTCTTTTGTCCATAGATGACACCTTTTCATTTAAGACACCTTGACCAGCTCGAAATTGTATATAATTGAATGTGTAATTGTACCGATCAAGATGACAGTTAACCGTACCTGGTCTTTCTTTGCACACACAAACCGGACAAGATGATCCATCAAGGACATAACCAAAAGGACATCTTTTACATCGCAATAATGGACACATATAGCCACCTAAAAATCGTAAAAGAAAGATTTACAACTTTCTGGTAATACCCCCTGTCAAGGAGTTGTGCTGCATTAATAGCTGGCAAGTTGACAATGTTTGAAGCCCTTTAAGCTTGACTCTAAAATTACATGTTAGACAGTATACAGTTAGAAAAAGTTCAATCCTAACATACAGATATGAGAATGAAACCTTTCCGCAACAGTGTTTATAATATCAAATAGGGATACTAGCCATATGAGCCGATATACAGTTGAGTCTCCATAACTCGAACATGCATGGGGAACACAAATTTGTAAGAGTCAAGGAGAATTCGAGTTACGGAGTAAGGGTTATAAGGCATTGTTAAGTGAAGGGAACACAAATTTATTCGAGTTAAGGAGACGTTCAAGTTAGAGAGGTTCGAGTAAAAGAAACTCCGCTGTACAAAGTCAAAAAAACTCTGGCAAACAGAACATTGTAACCGCTCTTTGCCAAGATATCTCGGGGATCTGGGCCGTTTTCTAACTTTATCTAGACTTTATCTAGGTTAAATGTGTTTCTCACTTCTAGTATAGTTCATTGCGATAATGGTATCATTCAAAAACTGCAATTCTTTGGCTGTAACTGTGTGACTAATATTCTTCAAAAAGTGATCTTTCACTTTAGAATTTACAGCTACTATTTTTGTATCATTATGATCAACGACCTTCGACCTAGATGGAAGCTTTAGAAACTGGTGAAGCTGTGTGTTGTTCAGTTCGAAGTGACGGTGATTCTGTTGGCTCAGTAGTATCGTTTTGTTCGTTTCTAAATCTGTCTTTGGTTGTGAGATCTCCAATCGATCGGTGGCATTTTTCGAATTTGATTCAATCGGTAATGCATTCTGAAAAAATAGATTTGTTGAATTTTACCACTTAAATTTTCTCTAAAGTCACCTTATTATGAAAAAAATTATCACTTCGAATGAAGGAACATTTTTTTATGTTTGCCAGCTTTGGCAAAGACTCATAGTTGAAATGTTCATCACTCCACTAGCTTATAAACTTCCCAAAAAAATACATACCACAAATGCTGCGGAGTAAAAAATCATCAAGGCGCTAAAAGGCGAAAGACCTTGAGACAAAATCATAGCCCAAATTTAACCGGGAGGAGATCGACGGCCCCTCCTTCGACATCGCAAACCACATCGAGAAAAAAAAACGCATTTTGCAACGGTTTGTTTATTGATACCATTGCAGTGTACATACGTAATAAATTATCAATAAATTATCGTTTATTCGATCAAAAATATCATTCAGCTTGTTGAGATCGTCTTTGTTATGTATTCGTGGATCCCGTTCCATTTGGAGTAGAGAACTGAATACAAATGATATTGAACTGACTAACTCTCGTTCAAGAGTTAGCAATAATTAATGTTTCTTAATTAATTTTTTTTTTTATAAATTTTATTGAGTTTTTATGAAATTTTCAAGTTTCTGTTTCTTTACAGCCCGGCGCAACTACTTAGTTGTGCTATTACATTCTTTTTCAATCGGTCATTTTCATTAGACCCTAGGTTAGACTTATTGTCACTTGCTGCTAGCTACAGTCTAGTGCCACTAGCGGTTATTGTTTTCAATTATTTATTTTATTTATTTATAAAACCAAATTTACTCTAATTTATTGCCCCTATTGTAAGTATATATGAAATATAATCCGAGTTTGCTAATAATTAAAAAAAAAAAAATAAGTAAATAAATTATCAAGAAAGTGATGTCTCGCGCGATTTTAATGCTATAACCCAATCCTGGTACACCGGCTTTCCAGGTGACTAGTGATGAATTTTCAAGGATAATTTCTTCTCGGCTCACGCCATTTTAAGGCTTAAACATATCAAGCATATTCCCACCAAAACTCGATTTCATAGAATAGATGTTTCTTTGAGTCTCTGAGGTAAAGTGCAAACTTTTTCAGATCTCGAATAGTTCAATAAAATCAATAAATAAGTTCAATAACTTCAATAACATGTTATCACTTCGCAGTGCCCCCACCCCCAGCGGCTGATTTTTTTTTTAGGGGCGTCGAAATACATACAAAGGGCGCTAAAAGACGAATTTGATTACGAATTTCGGCGCCCCTTTGCTTTTTTACACTTTAGAATTGGCAGTTTTCGGCCGAAAAGAGAGAGAATACCCCAAATTTTCGTGCTCGCTTGGCTCGTAATTTTACAAAGATATTTTCTGTGACTGTTTTAATGCTATAGTTGGACCAACAGTACAAAAACTTCAATGATAACCATATTGGAAGTTTATCATGGCTTGGATCACGAGATTTACGTTTGGCTACGTTTCGAGAGACTCTTCTCCCATCATCAGGCAATGATAATACAGTGATAATAATTCAGTGATAGTGTGGGCAATTTTATTTAAGAGTCAGCAATGAGCGTGCCTGGAAACTATTAGATTTTTGTGCTATTAATAATCTTGTCATTACCAACACATTATTCAAAACCCTGAAAATTTTCGATTTACTTAGGTTTCACCTAATGGAACCCACAAAACTGTATTACTGATAAGCGCATCAAAAGTAACACAGCCGGTCATATATTACTCTGCTGATATAGGTAGGATCTGACTTTTCTCAAAATCTTTGTCGATTTTCACTCGAGTTTTGTCCTAATTTGTCCGATTTTTATGCTAGCACAACTGGAAAAAGGATTCACTTTATTCCAGTGGTGTTCTTGAATGAAAATTTCTAAAACAATGAAAAACTAACGACAGACGAATTTTTGTTTAAAGCATTATTAATATGACAAATATCTTGTGGGAGCACTTACGATGGGGTTTCCAGCGCAACTAACAAAAGAAATAGAATTTCTAAACGGCTTAAAAACTATATTGTCAGGCAATATTGCAAAAAATCGAGCTGACAATATATTGTGGACACCTTTTCAATATATTGTCAGCTCGATTTGCAATATTCCAACAATATAGGGGGTTTTTTACAGAAAGAAAATTCCTTTTTATAATAGATCACCTCTTGTTTACTCCGTACATTACGGACCGCAATCTATATTGTCGAATATTGCTCACCAATATATTGTGTAGTCTAAGTAGCCCTTGCTCTGCAAGTAGCACAATTTTTGTCTGACACACTTTGTTTGCCCACCCTGAAGTTTGACACAAGCTCGATAAAACTTTTGCACTTGGTCGCCGCAGGTTGATTGATCAAGATGTGGCTTTAACGATATTTCAATTTCTGTGTTTAGAAAGGCAACATAAGTTAAATAAAAATTATCCAAAGGTTGAGGTTATTAATTAAAAAATTAGGGCACTAGGGCACGGGAAATTTTAAGGCACTAGGGCACTTGAGACACTAAAAAAGCTGTCAATTACCGATACCGAGTACCTATCGACTTAATCCCGAAATACCGATAAGAAAGACCTCACATCGCTAAAAAATTTTAGAACACGTGAAAATTTTAGCACACGTGAGAACTTTAGGGCACGTGAAGATTTTAGGGCACTAGGGCACGTGAAATTTTAAGACACTAGGGCACGTGAAATTTTAAGGCACTAGGGCACTTGAGGCACGTGAGGCACTAGAGGCACGTAAAAAAAGTTAAGGCACTAAGGCACGCGAGGCACGTGATTTAGCAGACTCGCGGAGGAGGTCAAAAGGGGTGTTTCTAAGTCACTCAGGCGGGGCGATATGGGTCGGGCGGTATTAGATAGGTTTTCGGATTATCAAAATAAAAGCTTCTAAATAGCAAAAACTTCACTAACAAAACATTAGGGAGGTAAAACTGCGAAAAATGAGATACATGTTAGTCTAAGTTTTAACTGCCGCTGTTGATACAAGACATGGCATCCGAAGGAGACTGCGTATCACTAAAAGGAGTAAGAAAGCCTGTTTCACAATTTTTCATATTTTCAATTTCTCGGAACTATGTCACTTGGGTTACTTGACCTACCCTAAACACGCCTCTGGTATGTCTAAAAGTTTCAGCATCAAAATAATATCAGAAAAATATTAAATACAAACTTTTAGTAATATGTATCAGCCTGTTTGCTCAATTTTTAATTTTGAAAATTGCCTTTTCTTTCGATTGAGCTGGAATCCATTTTACTTTTTTATTGGGTTAGATCGTCTTGATTGATTGACTCATGAACATATAAACGACTGGATGTCTATCTTTTGTTGTCTCGTTGCCGCCTGTATTTCAAATTGGTATAAAATATCCAACAATATTCCGTCACAATTTTATTTCTTTGAATTACTTAGGTAAAAGGATTGATAGTGCTTGAACAGTACTCGTAATTCACAAAAGAGGCCCCCAGCGGTTTGCATGTTTGCGTGATGGCGTGATTGGGACTTTTTTCTTGCGTGATGGCGTGATTAGAGATTTTTTTTGGCGTGATGGCGTGATGAAGATTTTGGCGTGATGCGTGATAGGGTAAAAGTTTGAGGCGTGATGCGTGATTTGGGCTATTTTTCGCTATTTTTTGCGTGATGACAAATTTTAGCGATTTTCGTGATGCGTGATGGATAAATTTTTTTGCGTGATGGCGTGATTAGGTGCCGCTTGGGGGGGGGGCTCACAAAAGAATTATTCTCAATTTTTTTCATAAGTTCGCAATATATTTAATCAACATTTTTCAACGCTGAAATGCAGAATTTCAACTGCGTAAATACTTTTGAATCACTTTTGCCACTCCAATATTTTTTTTTATGATTTGAAAATAATAGTTTGCCAAAGTTGAGAGCCTGTGTCATAAGAATATCATAATTTGAATCCCATACTCTCTAAAATTATTCCAGACTTTTGAGTTAAAATTTAGAAATATTAGTCGGTGTTTTGACAAGCTGACGATGATTTTGCCTCTGTTATCTTTGTTATGATATAGATAAAAGGCTTGAGAAGAGTAGAACAACAGAGAGTCGCGTCGGCGAACTTTTGACGCTGTTAGCAAGATATTCCCAAGAGGTACCGTGAGCAGGTAACTTGCATCAGTGGAGGCTAACATGCATAGCCCTCAAATGAATAACCTGCCTGGTCATTAAATAGTTAAATCAAAACAAACCTGATCTACGAAATTCGCGGAAATGTATATCTCCTAATCATAAAAGTGATGTCATCCATATTTATGTCTAATATCATCATCAAAATTCGAGATTACATGTCAAGCAACCATCGAGAAACATCTGAATTCCCACCATCTCAAAATTTATGATCTAGCATGATTTTTTATTATCAAACCACGTACCGTGAAAAGCACAGGCCGAAATCATATATCGATCTGTGCCGACCAATTCAGATTCTATTCAGCGCGCAATTAACGCAGAGAAAAGTAACCATGACGACAATCCAAGATCTTGGATTAAGTTCAAAGTTGATATTTTTATTCCCGTCGTTGAAAACACAATTTAAAAATGTCATCAATGCTTTTTAAAAAAAGTCAGTGATAGAGAATCATAAAATAAAGATCTGCCTATTATTTCGATTCCATTCAAGTAACATTACGTACTAGTAATCGTATGGTTTGGAGTGCAATTAACGATTAATCACGAGTAACAAAGGAGAAAATAGTAATTTTCACGGTATTTTCATCTTTGTTACGAGTGATTAATCGTTAATTGCACGACAAAACATACGATTCCGAGTTAATCGTCAGTAACTAATCATTAGTAAATCATAGTTTTTTTAGAAAAAGGGAAAAGAATAAGGGGACAGAAGTGTCCCCCCCGCCGAAGAGTGCAAAAACTGGTAATGGTGCAATTAACGATTAATCGCACTTCTCTAAACCAATCAGATTCGAGTAATTTTGCACGGCTGACGATTACATAATTAATAGTTTAGTAATTACTGTTATACATTTGGGAATCATGTAGAAGATTTCTTTTGAAAGAAACTCATTTCAATTACACTTGGAGGTTTCTGGGGGAATTCGTCAATGGTTATATTGATACAGTCTGTTAGACATTAAAGGGACATTAAAGTACTTTAATCGTAGAAATTTTAGCGAGACTAATTTTAGCGTTTTAGCGAGTTTTCCCTAGTTTCGCTAAAATAAATCTCGCTAAAACACGCCGAATCGACAGATCGCTAAAATTTATCCGCGCGAAGTGTATTTATTTACGTTTTCGTAGAAAATCAAAGGCGGTCAGGGGCGTTTAAAAAATTATTATTACTATTACCGTTCTGTAAATTAGAGTTTTTGAGAGTTTCGCGTGTTCATAAAAATGGTAGATTTTGTTATTTGCATCACACGTCGTTCAAACCTGTTACAAGTCGTATTCTCGAAACTTCAATCTTCAAGATTATTAAAGTAATATGGCACCTAAGAAGAAGGCCCAAACGCATTCAGCAACCATCTCAGAGACGGACGATTTAATGGCTGTTGTTGATAAAGGTATTTTGACATCGGTAAGACAAGGGATACAACCCCAATTAGGGCTCCAACAACAAGGGAACCAACAAAACCAAAGTTTACCACAACAGCAAGGGGCTCCATTAGCACAAGGGGGCTACAATAGTAGGAAATACCTCAACAAGGTAATTTTTTCGAACCTATAGCTTTTCAGCAAAAATTTTTCAATCTCCTTGAAGACAAGTTTGACAGGGCAGACGAAAAAAGGGGAAAAGATAATTCTTTTTTAGAAACTCAAATCAATACTATGAAAAATAAACAATCTGTATATGACTTTGAAAATATATCAAATAAGCACCAATACAAGTTTGTTCAAAATATAAATAACGAGGCAAAAGTTTTATCTTATGTGCTCGATAAATTTGAGGATCAATTAATTAAACGCAAGAAAATTATCAAGTACGTAGGTAGTTCCATAGAAGGGTGGGACACAACCAATGAATATTTGCCCAAAGGTTTAGCAGATGATTCGAATAACGATTCCAAGCTTCGAGAAGCAGAAGGTAGGTTCATTTCGAAAGAAAACACAAACAAGGCCTTGCCAGCCAAGTGCTGCCCAAAAGATTCGCACCATCTCATCCAAACCAGGTTCAAGGATTACCAGTGATGCCTCAGCCACAGTTGATACAACAAAATTTTCCTCAGCATGAAGTGGGCATATAAAAATTTTCAAGGGCCCTTTTTATTTCAGTCCACAACATTAACCAGAGCCATCCAATCAGGTACTTAAACCCACTTAACAAATGTTACATCTGTGGTGAACCAGGACATCGGAAGCAGCAGTGATCTAAAAAATCAGGAGATGGATAAGGCTAAGAATAATATATCATGCTTTGAAAAGAGTTTAATGGTAAAAGGGAGTTTGAAAAAAAAAAAAAAAAAAAAAAAAAAACACGTTCAGCTTTGGAGGAAAATTTTTAGAGGCTAGTCCTCATCAAGTATTGGCGTGTTCAAGGAATCAGAATAGCTTGTTTCTTAGACGATTGTTTGTCAATAGATTATTCAAGCGAGAGGGCAGTAGAAAATTCAAATTTTGTGTCCGGTTGTTTAGAAAAAGCTGGATTTATAGCTAACAATGAAAAGTCACAATGGGAGCCTGTAACTGAGATTCAATGGTTGGGTATACAGGTCAATTTCAAAAATAAAACTTACTCTGTTTCTGCTTGTTTTGAATAAAAGATCAATTAGAAAATATGAAGTACCACAGTTAAAAATATTTTCAGATGCTAGCGCCACGGGAATTGGAGCAATTTTAAATGATTATGTTTGTTATAAAAATTTTACAACAGATAGGTGAGGGGAAAGTTCTACGTACATGGAGTTATTGGCTATTAAATATGCCATGGATTCATTTGACCAGTTTTTAGACAATAAACCGATTTTGTGTCATACAGATAACATAAGTACAGCCATAATCGTCAGGATTTGCAAGAATTAAAGTTTGTTACAACAGTTGGCAAATGATGTATTTATGATTTGTAAGAGAAAAGATGTCAAATTGACAGTGACTTGGATTGCTCGAAAATACAACGAGAAAGCAGATGAAGTAAGTAAAACAGTAGATTATGACGACTGGTTTATAAAACAAAATTTTGCGAATGCGATACAAAAAATTGGGGCGAAGTAACGATAGATTTATTTGCCGACAGTGTCAACATGAAGTGTGACCGGTTTTGTTCCAAGTATTTTTGCCCCGGAAGTTTTAAGACACAGATGCTTTTTCCTTTCATTGGACAGGAGAATTTTGTCATATTGTATCACCCATCTATTTAATTCCCAAAGCAATTAAGCATTTTCTAGCTTCTAAAGGGAATACAAAAGGTGTTTTGGTCGTGCCTTACTGGACTTCAGCAGTATTTTGGCCATTCCATTTCACGTTTTTCTAATTGATAATCACGTTATTCAGATTTCGTTACAAGGAGGAACGTTCTAATTCTAACAATTTTACTTTTAGAGTATTTAACATCTACACAGATTTTAGGAAAAACAAACGCGTCGATTACATGCTCGACAATCAGGGATGAGGTGAAACAAATTTTGGAATTCGTGGTTTATCACAAATCGTTATATTGGTTGCACAGCTTAAGGTCAGCAGCTGTGTTCGCAGCTTCTAATTTCAGTATAAAGAAAGGATTTTTGACGAAACATGGACTTTGACGTCCGGAAAGTATCAAGAATAGATATATATCAAAGAATATGGAAGTTTATTATACGTTTCTAGAAATAAAGGGTTAATTAGCGTTAATTATTATTAATTTATAAAACTATTCTTCCTCAGTTCAAGCAAAAGCACACTTTGTCTCATGCTCTTAGTCGACAGGATTTGGTACGGCTCCTACTACTGCTAGAATACATTAAATCTGTCTCGAAATCGAGATTTCGGTTGTTGTTTCATCGTGTTTTCAATTTTCATTGGGTCTTTGACAAGATTTTAGAAGAATTAGGAAATAAATTAATTTATTTTCGTTTCGTAGATAAGAAAATAAGTGTATTTATTTACGTTTTCGTAGAAAATCAAAGGCGTTCAGGGGCGTTTAAAAAATTATTATTACTATTACCGTTCTGTAAATTAGAGTTTTTGAGAGTTTCGCGTGTTCATAAAAATGGTAGATTTTGTTATTTGCATCACACGTCGTTCAAACCTGTTACAAGTCGTATTCTCGAAACTTCTCTTCCTTCCTTTTTTGTTTTTGGAGAATTAGAATTTACGCTAAGTAGTATACGTTTTCAAGTTGTATACGTTTTCAGGTTGTATACGTTTCGGGTTACATACTTTTTCGGGTTGCATACGTTTTCATGTTGTATACGTTTTCAGGTTGTATACGTTTTCCGGTCACATACGTTTCGGGTTACATACGTTTTCGGGTTACATACGTTTTCGGGTTACATACGTTTTCAGGTTGTATACGTTTTCGGGTTGTATAAGTTTCCAGGTTACATACGTTTTCAGGTTGTATACGTTTTCGGGTTGTATACGTTTTCGGGTTGTATAAGTTTTTAGGTTGTGTACGTTTTCGGGTTGTATAAGTTTTCAGGTTACATACGTTTTCAGGTTACATGTGTTTTCAGGTTGTATACGTTTTCGGGTCACATACGTTTTCAGGTTGTATACGTTTTCGGGTCACGTACGTTTTCAAGTTGTATACGTTTTCGGTTCACATACGTTTTCAAGTTGCATACGTTTTCGGGTTGTATACGTTTTCAAGTTTATATGAATGGTTTCAAGTTGTTTTATTGAATTTTTAGGGCTCGAACTGCGACCCTCCACGGTTTTTGTTTCTAGCAGCCTAGTTCTCAGAGACAGTCAGGGCACCCAAATTGGCGAACCGGGGCTAGAAAGTGTTTTCATCCGAGGGGGTCAAGGAACGAGAGTAGCTGTATTATTTTTTAAACGTTTTTTGAGGATTTTAGACTCTTAGGGCTACGAATAGGATTAGGACTAGGATTATGATTAGGATTAGGACTAGGAATAAAATTATAGTTAGAAATAGAACTAGGGATTAATATATTTTTAATATTTTATAAGATGTTTTTAGATATGAATACGACACAGGATTTGGTACGGCTCCTACTACTACTAGAATACATTAAATCTGTCTCGAAATCGAGATTTCGGTTGTTGTTTCATCGAGTTTTCAATTTTCATTGGGTCTTTGACAAGATTTTAGAAGAATTAGGAAATAAATTAATTTATTTTCGTTTCGTAGATAAGAAAATAAATTTCTGGTAATATTGCCGTGATACATTTTTATCAATAGGAGGGTTTCAGTGCAAAGAAATGCTAGAAAACGAATTCAATCAATAAAGTAATACGAGTATTCGCTAAAATTTATCCACGCGAAATTTTTTGAAATCGTGATTCGCTAAAATAAATCCAAAAAAAATGAAGATTTTCCTGACTCGCTAATATACGCTAAAATTAGTCCCGCTAAAATTTCTACGATTAAAGTAGTAAAATGTAAACATTGCGCGAACCACGTGTCATTAAAGAGAACAATTAAAATCACGTGTCCAAGACAAACTTGTAAAACAATTGAACATTCAAAATTAGCCATATTTAGTTTGATTTTTTATTTTGACATGTGACATTTGTTTTGATTTTGTATCCGCTGCATACAGTTTGTTTACAAATTTCGCAAGTACTGTTATGTCCCTTTAATATGGTAATATTTGCTCTTCATCTTTGATTCTTTCTACAGTGATTAGATTGACACATGCACGATAAAATTTCTTCACTTGGTCCTCAGAGGATGATATGTACTTTGAAAACTCAACCTATGATACTCAGGGTACCGACCACGCTGTTTTATTTACCCGCGATTCTGTCGCCAAGTAACTCGCCAAAAATACTCGCGCGGCAAATATGAGATTCTAAAACGGTAGAGTAGAGCTGCGAGCGGAAACATTTGGTTTGAAATTTTGCTGCTTTGGTTGGTCAGGCATTTGATGGCTATGCAAATGTCCCTCCACTGATGCAAGTTACCCGATCTCACTACCCTGAGTATCAGAGGTTAAGTTTTCAAAAAAAATAGTAACCTCTGAAGACAAATAATAGAAATTTTATCGCGCATGTATCAATCTAATCACTGTAGAAAAAATCAAAGATGAAGAGCAAATATTACCATATAAATGTTTAGCAGACTGTATCAGTATGCAGTTTACCATTTACGAATTCCCCAGAAACCTCCAAGTGTAGTTGAAATGAGCTTATTTCGAAAGAAATCTTTTACATGATCCCCAAATGTATAACAGTAATTACTAAACTTTTAATTATGGAAATGTCACTTTAATTGAATCGAAATAATAGACAGACTTTATGTTATGATTCTCTATCACTGACTCTTTTTACAAAGCATTGATGACTTTTTGTAACTTGTGTTTTCAACGACGGGAATAAAAATATCGACTATGACGCTCATCCAAGATCTTGGATGGTCGTCATGGTTACTTTTGTCTTCGCTGATTGCGCGATGAATAGAATCTGGATTCGTCGGCACAGCGTAAATATATGATTTTGAGCTGTGCTTTTCACGGTAGATCTCACGGTATACCATCAAATTTATTGTTTCATTTTATGTTTTTAACGAGGCGGCAACGAAGCTAGCAGTGCTGGCTGCGTTTAGACCAGCCTGGCATTTGTAATTGCTTGCAGTATTCTTTGAATTCTATTGTTCCGCGCAATTGTTCGGTTTGTCAAATGCCTAATGATGCGTGTTGGCATTTCGTTGGCATTTGAAATGTCATTTTGAGCAAAGGAATCCCCTTTTCTGGCATTTCAAATCAAACAAAGGAACCAAAACAAAGAGAAAAAATGACATTTTTGATTTTTTAAAGTTTTTGCACGTTTTTTATTCAGTTCTTTCTATAGATTGTAAAATTTGCAAGATTTGCCATAGCCTAGCCCTTACGGCAAAAAGTTTCAGTCTTAATGACTGCAGTTTTTGAGAAATTCCATGCTTTTCATTGTTTGATCTGTCAAAGTTGAACTTGAGGGAATCACCTTTTCATTATTGACTCTAAAAAGACGATTCCTTAAATGACATGACAGAAAATACAATGGAAAAGCTATTAAAATCGAATCCCCCATGAGCAAATGCCAAATTACAAATGCCAGTTGGTCTAAACGCAGCCGCTTTCTACAAAAATAGAAAGGAGATGGATGTCCAGTCGTTTATATGTTTGATTGACTTCATTTATATGTTTGATTGACTATATGATTGACTTCAATAGGCCTTTGGCTAGGCGTTGTAGTGATGGGTGATGCTCAAGAACCACTCTTTAATTATAAGATTCATATTACTTTATTGGTGCATTTACTAACTATATCAACATAGATAACATAAAATACTATGCTAAAGAAATATAAACCTCTTTAAGTACTCTAAAAATACCAAAAACATGATAAAAATAAAAACAATCAGAGTGAAAGCAAGTCTGACAAATTGCTGAAAACCGCCATATTTAAAAACGAGCAATGTTTACAAATGCTTGGTTACGTCTACGGACTTGCGGACTAGAATCTTTAAACAAAAGGCTAAGTTTTGTCTTAGCGAGTGAGTCCATCCGTCTATCTTTTAGAATATTCGAAATATTCTAAATTTTATTCTTTATTGCTCGCTCGACTCGAAGTGTTCTATATATCGAAAATATTCACTCCTGTAAATTAAATTGTATGGCAACTGAAAAATATGTTGACACTACCAACACTGCGAGGCCTTTACGCCGCTTAGGTTTTCTTGTTTTATGTTGTTTACAAACCTTCTTCTGGCATTTTATATTCCATTTGATGTTTGAGATCAAACCTAGACTGAGACTTTCCACCCAATCCTTATCAATATTTTGATCTGAGTGAGATAAATTTCAATCTTTTCTCGTCATCGCGTCTGGTCTTATCTGCAATCAATTTCTGTTTTAGTTTGGTCTCTTAGTGTAAATTTTTGAAAACTATCTTAAGGGCTCTGACCTTGGCTAAGTTCGCCAAAATTAGTTACCGCCAAAATAAGAAGTTCCCTTAAGTTTCAGTTGTTTTTATTTCCTAATATTTACTATTTTACTACAAAACCAGGACTTTGACAATCTAAAAATTTTAACTCTGGCATCCCTATCTCATTGTTATTATATCGAGTTAGCCACCTTTATTATCTAGACGAACCACATCTTCAGGCGTCCTCCATACTCAGCTTTCTTATCCATTTATTACCAATATAGCCAGATAGCTAGACTACTCCAATCCTAATTGCCACCGGAGCGAGCCTCAGGGCGAGCGAGGAGACAGCATAGTTTCACGCAAGGATATTGGACAGGAATCTCGAATTATTGCACTTCGTTGTTTGTTGTCAGTATTTTTGTTCCGGCGGTTGATATGAGATTCCGTAATGTTTTGATGCATACGCCCGGGCGGTTATATTTCATTTTCAATTGCTCGTCTGTTTTGGCATGCGCGGCGGACGTTTGTTGTTTGGTTTTATGACCGGACTTTCTAACGTTTAATAATTGTAGATGAAACGCAGGTAATATTAGCGAAGAAAGTCACCTTTTTTTCGATTGCTGGCAGCCTTTCTGCAGTTCTGGGTTTAAAAGTTCTCTAGCAGTCTATCAGTCAAATAGCATTACTTTATACAAAAATTTGATTACAGTTTGTAAATTCAAACAAAAGACAAGAAAAGAAAAGTAAAAGAACAAGCTGAACAACAAAATAAGACAAGACCCGATAAAAGGGAAACTCCGATAAAAGGAAAACTCCGATAAAAGGAAAACTCCGATAAAAGGAATAAATTGATAGACACAGCATTGAATATTGCACATTTCCGAAATTCAAGCAGAACGTCTGTTAGCCGCACTTACTCTTGCGCTGTTGATTGTTTTCTCGAAATATGTTACCGCTTACTTCTTCCAGAAATAAAAATTAAAGTATCGTTTGAAGAATCAAGTGATTTTTTTAATTTGCTTCAAATAAGTGGCTCAATGGAAATTCCGTTTGAAAATAACAACATGAAAAGTAATGCTTTTTGACTGCTGGATGAAATTAGAGAACCGTTATGGTTAAGGATCGTTGAAAATTGTGGTACTTTTACGAAAAGAAATAGTGATGCAGAGTTCCAAGAGAATTTTGGAAGTAATATTTTCAAGAACTTATCAGAAGGGGAAAGACACATTTTTGAAACGAGCTTTGTAATTCAAGGTACTTGTTATAATTTAGAGATTATGACTTGGGATATTTCACACGACGTTCTGGTATCATTTTGAGCTAACGTGTTGAGATATTTCACACGAAGTCCTGGTATAATTTTGAGATTATGACTTGGGATATTTCACCATGCGACGTCCTGGTATAATTTTGAGATTATGACTCTCTTGGATATTTCACGCGCCGTCCTGGTATGTTTTTGAGATTATGACTTGGATATTTCACCATGCGACGTCCTGGTATAATTTTGAGATTATGACTTGGGATATTTCACACGACGTCCTGGTATAATTTTGAGATTATGACTTTGGATATTTCACGCGACGTCCTGGTATGATTTTGAGATTATGACTTGGGATATTTCACATGACGTCCTGGTATGATTTTGAGATTATGACTTGGGATATTTCACACGACCACGTCCTGGTATGATTTTGAGATTATGACTTGGGATATTTCACATGACGTCCTGGTATGATTTTGATATTATGACTTGGGATATTTCACGTGGCGTCCTGGTTATTGAATAATTCAACTCAAGATTGCGTATATACCGTCAACAGCTCTAACTTGTGAAAGCCTACCTGGTAAGGGTAGCGTATGACTTTAGAGGCTCAGTAAAATGATGGCCGTATTGCTGTCCCATGTTTTGTCAGACTGTCCCAAGTTAGAGCCGTTGACGGTACTTGGAAAATCTTATGTCACCTCCTGGCTAGAATAATATGAGATTTGTTGGAGAACAGCTTGCGATTATTTGTGACCATGATTATATAATTCTTTAGAAAATCTGATAACAAATGTAGAGGAGCATATAACCACATGCATTTATAATCTTTTTAGAGATTGTTTGTGAAAAATTAGATTTTTTTCTTTAGTTTTAGTGTTTTTTCAACCTAGCCGAGGTTAATAGTCTTTTATCGTCAACTTGAAAAACATTAAAATGGTCACTATATACTTTAAAAACTATTTAGTTGTTTGAATTGTTTTCTGTGGTGTTGGCTTTACTGTTGATTTTACAATTTTTGATTTTGAGAGACTTTGACCCTATTTTTTGAGAGACCTATCATTAGGGCTATATTTTTTTTGCAGTTCATAATTTCTTTGTTTTTGTGAGAGGTCACTTCTAGCAAAAATTACTTTAGGGCTAATAATACATTCCTTTTGAAAGCAAATTCAACACTATGTGTTCGTTCTGTTGCGGTGGCACTTTTAACGGCAGTTATGGCTAGTCTATCATTACTAAAGTAGTTGTCCTCTTCGTACCAGTTTGAATCATAGCATTTTATATGCTATACATACATAAAATATATAAAACTTTTTTGTAAGAAGAACCAGTATATTTTTGGAGATCAAGAAAAGTTTAGCTACGCGTACGCGCATATATGACAATGGTATCCATCCTTTATATCCTTTATTTATGTTCTTTGGTTTACAGCTTGAGCTGCTGTTCCAAAAATTACCGTCAAAGTGAAAACTTTTCTCATTCCCGTAGCTTTACCGGGATCATTCCGCTATTTTTTCTGGGAATACCGGCTAAAAAGTACATACATTTTAAAAAGTTGTACAAACAAAAGGGTGCTACGTACTGAGTAACTGAATAACAGTTTGAAGTTCATTCTTAACTGTTCGGAGTTTTGGTCTTTATCCGCTGAAAAGTTTCGAGTGGAAAGTTTCTCTGAGAATGAGAAAGTTTTACATTATATAGACACTTTATAGTTACACTACTATGACTATGACTAAACACATAGTTTTCAAAAATATTTCAGTGTTTCATCTATAAAAATGGATAGTAACAAGCACAGGCAGCTGAAAAGTGAGCCTTTAAAAAGCCAATACCTTTCTCCTTTTGAGCGCATAGGCTACATTTATAATGTGGAGTGGTGCAGCGAATTGAACATTTTGGGAAGAAAAGAATACTTCGATAATCAAGAAAAGGTTGAAAGCTGCGAATTATTTGATGATGACGTAATCGTTTGTGGAAATGGTAAAACAGGTACTTATGTATTTCTTGAACAAAAGATAAATGAGTGATTGAACTTTCCAAGAGTGGATGGTTTCCCATTTGTGGAAAAATATCTTTTGAGGTATGATTTGCAACCCCATTTACATTTTTGCGGTGAAACATAGATTTCGTAATCCGCGCTCAAGTATCAAGTTTCTACTTCATTTTATCTCCCACTGGCTGAAGAATTTTCACCGGCTCACTGAGGTGGGTGTGCTTTATATTTTCGGAGAGACTTATAATCACTGACCTTTATATATCCCTGGACCAAGCTATATCCGCCATCTTTGGTCGGAGGTTGTTTTTTTAAATTGGTACCCGAGAGAGAAGACAATTGCAATGTCGAAAATTAACGTCTAACGGCGCTAAATCATAAAAAGTATACGAGGAAATATAGATCTATCGCTCTCGATGCATTTTTACCGCTATTAAAGTAGTGCCGCCATTAGGATACCAATTTCAAAAAAACTCCGATCAAAGATTTTTGCTCGGCCGGGATCGAGTAACTTGGTCCAAGTATAAAGGAAAGTGCTTATAATAATGTAAAAATAACTTTTAGGTATTTTGAATTTCATTGAAGGTTCCAATTGGTGCGAAAGAATTGTTTGGGCCCTGATGTACGACATCAAACTTGAGATACAGAATCCACCTCCAGTCAATTTATTCATGTAAGAAAATTTGTTATTATCAATTAATTAATCATATAAAACAGCCTTTTGACAGTCAAACCTATAAGAAACTTTGTTTAACTCTTTCTGGAATGCCCGTAAATTTTCTAAATCACAATTATAAAAACGGATCTTCATCATTCTCACTTCCTCCTCAAGCTAATGTATTTTAATGTACTTTAATGCATTGTGTAACCCTCACTCAAATAAAGATTTTTAAAATTTATATATTTGGATGGGTCACAGGCAAGAAACAACAAAAATTTATTTATTGATAAATTTTCTCTCTACTCTATGGTAGAACATCTTCAGATCTATCATAACTCTCATAAAAAATCCTATCATAATATAACATCTACCCATCTACCCTTTTTTGGATTTCCGAAATCCCGCTAAGGGTCGGAAAAATTCAACTTTTTACATAGGCAAAGCGAGATACCCTGCAAAATTAAGGGAGTGTAGACGTTTATGACATATTCATTATCTTTTGATAAAACAAAGACAATAATTACGGTGTCGTAAAAACCGCTCTCACCCATAAATTTTGCAGGGTTTCTCGCTACGGCTATGTTTTACCCACGGAAAGACCGAAATTTGGTCAAAATTGGTCAAATTTGTCCCACAAAGGGTCGTAAAATTCACAAAATGTTCCTTTGTTTTCTCCTTTTTAGTCCCGGTAAGGGTCCGAGGATCGAAAGTCAGGCGGCACCCCCCCTTCAGCTCGCAACCCTAGTACCCCCCACCCCCCCCACCCCCGGGAACATCTAGCATTTACAAATTCAGACATTTGATTAAAAAATTATTTTTAATCCCTAGCTAGAAAAGTTTTAATAATTAAGGGCATTAAGTTTTAATATCTGAAGAGTTTTATAAAAGATTTTTACCTCCAATTTAGCGCGTCCAATTCAATTTTCCCCTAATCATTAACGCGTATTTCGTAAATGAATTGTGAATTTCGTAATTAATTCTTCTCTATTTTTCCACGCGTAGCGTCCAGAATAATTATTTATTGTTTCGCCTTGAATTAGAAAATTTACTGGTAACTTTTTTAAATGGCCCGCTGAAAAGATAGAGCATTCAACGAACCCAAACGTGACTCACTTTACTCCTCCAAAGCTGAGATAATTATAATTTCTATCAATTATAATTATAATCTCAATATCTTTTGACTGAATGAATATTTTTGAAATGATTTTTTCTCAGTGAGGGCAATTTGGCAAAAAGTCCACAAAAGATTCATTTTTCTTGTTTTTATAAATTAAATCCCTAAAATCAATCCTTATAGTGCATTTTTTTGCAAATTTTCTGTTGATATTAGAGTGAAAACAATTGGATTTTCCAATTATTTGCTATACACCTTTCCCGAATTGTTTGACTTTTTTGTTTTAATGTTTGAATGTTTCTATTTAGTTTCATAAAATTGTATGTCGCAAAACTAAACAAATAAAAAAAGAATTATGAAAAAAGCACTTCCGGTTCTTGAGTTATTTTGATTTGAAATTTCTTTATAAACAATAGAATTACATGGAAACGAGGCCGGGCTGTATGTTTTAGTTTTTATAAGGGATTTCACCTTGAACAAAAACAGTCATAAAAATTGATAGAAAAAAGCTTTTGAGCTCAAATTTTCAGCATGCACTTGTCTTTATAGGAGGAATACAAATATATAGTTTTCAATATGGTTTGAAGACCTTCGAAAAAAACAAACAATTCGGGAAAGGTGTATTGAATTTCCTATTTCCACTTTTTATATCGTTTACATCGGGAAGAGGGTTTTTTATACAAAAATGGGTGTTGCCGATGGGTGTTGAGTAAATGACGTCCTTAAGAGTCAATTTTTAAAACTTATAAAGTCTATTTACAAATCAGAAAATTTAAAAGTAATGTCTTTGAGGGTCGGAAAGTTCATGACGTTTCGGAAAATTTTATAACTTTTAGGGAAACATTCACTATAGATGGGAATATTTTCCAAAACCGAAGAAAAAATTCTAAAAAGTCTCTCTAAGGTTCAGGGTTCAGATGTACGGCGCCTTTTACATTCTGTTGACCTTTAGTGTCCTTTTAGGTCATTCTTTATACCTGTTCATAAAAATGGAATAAGTTGTCAGATACATTACCTTGATTGCCTCCCGGGGGGCGGGGGGCACTAGGATTACGAGCTGACGGGGGGGGGGGTTTGCCGCCCGACTTTCGAACTTTGGACCCTTACCGGGACTAAAAAGGAGAAAATAAAGGAAAATTTTGGGAATTTTACGACCCTTAGCGCGACAAATTTGACCAATTTTGACCAAATGTCGATCTTTCAGGGGGTAAAAAATTTTCTCCGACACTTAGTGGGACTGAAATTTGATTTTCTGATTTTCCGACCCTTAGCGGGACTTTGGAAGTCCAAAAAAGGTACCCTTAAGGGCGGCACATACCGTACCCTCCATTTGCCTAAGTACCCCCTCCCCCCCGGGATTGCCTCAAAGACAAATCTATTATTTTACTGATCCTTAGGGTAACTCTTGGTATCCATCCCTTCAATACGGAAGAGGAATTTCTATCAAAGCTGTCAAGACCAAGACTCTTAAAGACTCCTTTGCCCTATGAACTATTACCAAAGCAATTTCGAGAAAAACGTACCAAAGCAAAGGTGAGGTGATTAATTGTGTGAGGAATGCAACCAATGTATTTTAAGCATTTTTCCCAGCATCACAAGGTTACGTAAAATCGTTAAAAAAAACTGCTAGCACAACTATTCGTAGCATAGGTTTAGCCTTATACTCTAGAATCTGCAACTTATGTACCTAAAATTAAAATGCAATATCTAATCTAAGACAAGAAAGCCTAAGCGGTGTAAAGGCCCAGCAGTGTTAGTAGTGTCAAAATATTTTTCCATTGCAGAGTCAATATACAGGGTGTCCCTAATTAAAGTATCGAGTTTGAACATGCGATTGAGTAGAAAAGTTTGTGTGTGTTATCGCTAAATTATAAGAACGTTCTCCATCACACAGGCTTATTACAAAAGGTAGTTACAACGTATAAATTAATCGTAATGACAAAGAAAAAAGAGGGAGAGCTTAAAATACAATTTTGTGAACACGCACATAAAACTTTCTACTCATAGTTGTGTTTCGACTCGATACTTTAATTAGGGACACCCTGTACAGCTTAATTTACAGGAGGGAATTTTTTCTATATATGGAACAACTCGAGTCGGGCGAGCAATTCATGATATTCATGACGTAATCTTTTATACGGAAGCACCCGAGATAACCCGGAACTAGTGGCAATTGCCACTAGTTCCGGGGTATCTCGGGTGCTTCCGTATAAAAGATAACGTCATGAATATCATGAATAAAGAAGTAATTACTTTAATTTTTTTGGAGATAAATATTTCTTATAGCTTCAATTAGAAAGATTTGACCATATCACTCGGAGGTATTAATTATATGTGGTTTTTTCTTACGCATGCGCGTAATATTAAGATCATCAATTTTTAGCCTTGACTCGTTAATTGATACTTGCTCACATAGGCCCCGACAAAATCAAATCTTTTCGACCAGGCCCATTTCGCTACGCGAAAAACGGTGACGTCAAAAACTTTTAATATTATTAAAATGCGGAGTAGGGGCTAAAATGTTCTCTCGTTAGTAATAATTCTTTAACATACCTATTTTTCTATTCAGATTATTTACATGTATCGCAATCCAAGAGATGTTTGCCAATCAGCTTTCAATCACTTTAAAACACTCCATGATGATTTTTCTGGAACCTTGCAAGATGTGGTAAACCTAATGACCAACGATGTGGGAAATGCATTCGGTCCATATTTCAAGCATATTTTGGGATACTGGAATCGTCGTTTGGATGAAAACTTACTGGTCATTTCCTATGAAGAAATGAAAAAAGATTTCTCTGGTCACATCAAGAAGATATCTGATTTCTTAGACATTGAAATTTCAAATGAGGATTTGGTTGCTTTCACCAATCGTTTTTCTTTTGAAACGATGAAAGCAAATGCTGAAAAAATGCTTTCGTTCAATGCTAGCCAAGTTAGTAACTTTAGTACCTTATTTTTCATAATTAAATCTGTTTTGTGTCTAATCCAGGGGTATCATGTATACAGGAAAAAATCACATCAGATCACACGGGTGTAAAAACTTAAATTCCGAAATCGAAATTTTCGAAAATCAAATTTCGCGTGTAATTTTTTAAAACTGATTAAGTGTGATTTTCTTTGAATTGTGATTTTGATATCACTGCGGAATTTTCCAAACATTTGATTGCACTTTTTAACCTTGACGTGTGAAATCGAAATAAGCACTCATAACCCACACAAAAAAGTTTTAATGAAAATCACATGTGTCATTTCTAATTTCCGCTGACGAATTAAATTTTGAGCGTACGTATACGCAGGGTGTTACCAGTGCTCTTGAAACAAATACGGCGACTTCACTGAGAACGTAAAGCAAATCTTAATTTGAATTTGTATAAGTGCTTAAAGGCTTGGGGACACGAGAATTTTTTTTTGAGTTGGTGCAATTCAACATGCTCCATCCCACCAACACAAAAAAAAGTAATCTTTGCTCTTCATCTTTGGTACTTTTGATAGTGCTTAGACTGACACATGCACGATAAAACTCTGACACTTGGTTGCCACAGGCTATATTTCAAACAAGACTCAAGATGCCCGCAATATAAAGATCTTAGACCGTCGCTATGATCATTTTTCTTTGTGTTGAATAATCGATGAATAGAATCGCTATTCGTCTTCACAGGTCGAAATTCGATTACGTCATCAATTTTGAACCTCCTCCGATTTCGATGACTCCAATATACAATTTTGTACCCTGAGCAACTTTCAACACTTTTTAATATCATTGATGGACTTAGTATTTCCAATAAAGGCTTGTCTTAAAAGAACAACGTCGTGACTAAATTATTCATAACAAAACTTTTTTTATTACTATGTAGAAAAACTACAGTTCAACTGTTGACGCTGCCTTGAAAGGAAAAACAATGTTTAACAAAGGACAAATCGGATCATGGAAGGCTTTGTTTACACCAGAGATGACTAAACAAATGGAAGAATGGGAAACAAAATGGCTGAAAGATACCGATCTCAAATTAATTTATGAATAGTGCTGAAAACATGAAATAACAGGTTTAAACAGATTTCTTGAATAAAAATGATTACCCATAGACGGCGGATAACGTAGATATCGAAATACGGTTAGAAGAGTGTTGTTTACCGACCCTACGTCAAATGTTCTTAGCTCAGAACCACTGCATTTACAGTAAAGTTGCCATTGTTGTTTCAAAAAAAATGAGAGCACCAGCCTTCTAACGATGCCAACATTTTTAGAGCTAAATTTTCGATTTGAAGTTTGATTTTTCTGAAAAAAAATATTGAAAAGAAAGTGCTTTCACTAAAAATCTGTTGAAGGGTTATAAGCTCTATGTTAAAAATGGACATCAAATTCATGATATTCATGACGTAATGTTTTCTACGGAAAGACCCCGGTTTTTGCCAGTAGTGGCAAATTTTATAAAACTTTTGTCTAGTTTAAATTTGCCACTACTGACTAAAACCGGGGTATTTTGATACACTTTTCTTGCGGAAGGAAAAAGGATATGGTTGAAAGTATAATACCTTGTTAGAAAGATAATTATGAGTGGATGAATTTAAGACTGAAAAATGAAGATTTTTCTTGCTCGGCGGAAAATCTTGCATTTATCATTTTCTGAAACTTTTAATTCACTGATTTCAAAGATGCATTCAGATTTTTCCTATCTTTCTTTTATTCATTTTCTTCTTCATGAATTTTTTTCATTTTTATTTTCAAATTTTCAAATTCAGGAATAATTGCTTTAACAAAATAATGTACAGTGTGTTTCGCAAAAAAGTATACTGAAAAAGTAAGGTAATTCTGTTAAAAAAAATTACTAAACCAATAACTTTTATTTACAGTAAAACTAAAAGCATAGCTACTCAGCTCTCTGTGCTTAAAAATTTATTAGCTAAGTGGTAGGGGAATCGAAATTACTATGTTTCCAATTTTTTTTCGGACACTTTGGTGTGATTTTCGGACAAATATGACGGTCTCAGGCAAAAATCATAGGGTTAAAAATTAATAAAAATTTTAGCTCGAGAAAACGGAGACCTGTTGTATATTTTTGGAAAGCTCTCAAAAAATTAGGATTAGAGATATATTGCAAGTATAGGTGATTTCAGTACCTAACTCGAGATATTGAGCTTCAAAAAGCGCAAAAACTGGACAAAATAGCTGTTTCTGGCTGAAAAACACGGTTTTCAAGGGTTAATATCTCGAGTTAGGTACAGAAATCACCTATACTTGCAATATATCTCTAATCTTAATTTTTTGAGAGCTTTCCAAAAATATACAACAGGTCTCTTTTTTCTCGAGCTAAAATGTTCATTAATTTTTAACCCTATGATTTTTGCCTGAGACCGTCATATTTGTCCGAAAATCACACCAAAGTGTCCGAAAATAAATTGGAAACATAGTAATTTCGATTCCCCTACCCATTAGCTTTCCAAAAATGTATAACAAGTGCTTCTAACAAAACAGTCAAGCGATTCCAAAAAATCGAACAAAATCCCCCCTACTATAATATATGAATTCAGTTAATTGAGAGTGTCATTTTGTTATATAATATAATATAAGGGTGTCGGCTGTTGAAAGCATCAAGATACTAAAGGATTAATGATCTTATCAAATTCTTCAAGACAAAAAGATTTGCGAGTGATACATTTTGAAGAGCTTTGAGAGATGGTAGCACTTTTTAATCGAAGGTTGGGTGGTTTTCACTACGCTAGATTGATATATAGTCGGGGTGTAAAAGATCTAATTTAACGTCGAAAATTGGTCACTAAATCTTTTCCAAGAGAGGGGAAGAGCTTTCTAGGCTTAATAACCAATTACGCCTAAGATAGAACATAAATAAATGATTTCAATAAAAGTAGCAGACATTTGCTACATTTACACAGGTCTGGCATTTGTGATTCCTTGCAGTATTCTTTTGAGTTCTATTGCTCAGCGCAATTGTTCGGTTTGTCAAATGCCCAATGTTAACAGCGCTTTGGCATTTAGTTGGCATTTGAAATGCCATTTTGAACAAAAAATTCCCCTTCTCTGACATTTCAAATCAAATAAAGGAACCAAGACAAAGAGAGAAAATTATATTTTGATTTTTTTAAAGTGTTTGCACGTTTTCTATATTCAGTTTTTTCTATGATCTATAAAATTTGAAAGTTGTCCGTAGCTCAAGGCTACGGCAATCAGTTAGAGGTTCAATGACCGGTAAATATTTAGAGAGATTTCTTGCGTTTCATTTTTTGAGCTGCAAAACTTGAACATGTGGGAACCACATTTCTTATATTTTATATTAAAAAGACGATTCCTGGAATCCCTTATGAGCAAATGCCAAATACCAGCCGGTGTGGAAGAATTATTTTGTAAAAAGTTGCTCATAAGGGAGAATGTGCCTTTTCTCAATCGAGTAGAGTAGCAAACTAGTCTGTTAATTAATCATGTCAGAGGGCGGGAACATAAAAGGCGGCGGGCGATTGCTAGAATAGGAGCTGCGTAGGAGAGCGAGCAAAAGTTGGTGAGAGGCTGCTGATTAACAGATTAAGCTTTCAGCCCTTGCCGCCGACAAAATTTCTTCCTATGCTTACCTAACTCCTACGCTCACTTTTCCCGCGTGATACCGTTCCAGCCCGTGGTGTGCCAGTCTATCAACTGAGTAGAAGAGCATACTTTCAACTGTATTGATTTAACACAAAAGGCGAGTGAACTTATCGCAGAAAATTGTTATTAGAAGGCTATGGGCGCGTTTACACTGGAAGATTTCCTTGATTAAATTGTTATTATAGAATCTTTCATGTTTTGTATCTACTAGGGGGGGGAGTGGGGGATATTTCAAAAAATCTAAAAAAAATTTCGCACCCCCACCCCAAACCTGGAAATTTTTTTGCAGCCCCCCCGTCAAAAGTGTTAAAATAATTTCGCACTTGCTAATTTTTTCCCTACACTCTAACTGACTTATTAATAACGTGAGGGTTATACTTACATTTACTTACTTTTGGGTAAAAGGGCGACTTGTGACGTATAATTCGAGTTTAACTACAGTAAATTTCCAGACTGTGAGTGATCCTTAAGCCTCAATATCAAAATGTTGTGGACTCATGCGGGAGAGCTACATTATTATAGAAGGCAACAAGTGGCTTGATTTCAAACGTGCAGGGGCAAAAAAATTAGTGACGAAGGAGGCGCAACTATGGTTTACGCCGACAGGAGAAGATTTTGATTTTGGACTCCTGATTTCCTTCAAACATAGCGCTTTTTCGAACTGATTCTGCCCAGAAAGGCTTTCAATGTTTGAATCATATGGAATTTAAAAGTAAAGTTTTTCTTTGCATATACAATATCTTAATATCACAGGAGTAATATTTTAAGTTGCGTTTAAGGGTAAAAATGTTATCAGAGATTAAGGAGGTGCGACCATGGTTTGCGCTGACAAGAAGAATTTCAATTTTGAACCACTTTTTCCGCTAAGAGCACTTTATTTTCAGCTCTTTTTAAAAAGGCTAGGCTATGCTGACATATGAAATTGCAAGAGGGGGATTCCTTAAAAAACATTCTCTCTTAGTCCACAGAACCAATTTTTACACAATGTTAAGACCTATAGGTGAGGCTTATCACGATAATATTTCATGAATGCAGACGAAAAATGTCCGCTGTCAGGTCGAAAACAATTTCAAATCTTCAAATGTGAAACCATGAAATTTTGAGTTGCCCAAAAATATTTAACATTTTACATTGAACCCTCAAAAAATTTCGAACTCCCCCTGAAATCCTCCAGCCCCCCTTAGTAGAGACTTTCCGACCACTCCCTTAACATATTGTAATTGATCTCGTGAACCTATAAGGAACTGTAATGAACCAGTGTATGTCATCTTTCATAAATATCTTTGTTTGACTTTGATGGATTTACTTAAGGAAACCTTCCAGTGTAAACGCACTCTATAAGGGCAATAAATGCTTTGACAGCTGTTTTGGGATTCGGTAATGTAGTGGTATAAATTTTCTTTGTTTTGACAAATCGATTTTTCGCGATTATTGCTCAGTAAAAATCCACTGTAGTCCAAGTAGATGGACTATAATACAAGTAAACCACCTCATAAGATTAACGTAAACTGAAGTTTGACACACCCTCCGTCGTTCGTTTTCGTTCGTATGGGCGTTGTCATAATCTGCCTCTTCTGTGGCAGACTGGAATATAAAAGGGGTCGAAAGGAGAGGAAATGCATACCTTGTCTGTAGTAGGTTAAGTCTCTATTTGGTTTTTATTATCTTATATTTTTGTACATCTTTTGTAGCATCTATTTTATCTTGTTTTTAGATCTAATCTACACGAAAATTGAACAAAATGAAAGTAACAATACTTGGAACTGGAAATGGAGGCTTTGCCATGGCATTTCATATGTCGAAAATGGGACACGAGGTTTTGATCTACCAACGTGAGGAGTCTAAAGAACACCTACAAGATGTTGTAGAGACTGGGAAAATTATTGCCATAGAAGAATTTGATGGCCATGCATCCATGTTGCACGGTGAAGTTAACATTGCTAAGACAACCTTCGACATCAAAGAAGCTGTTGAGTTTGCGAACAATTTGATGCTGGTTGTTCCAGCTTTTGGACAAGTAGCTATATTCGAGAAAGCGCTGCCCTATCTCACTGCAAACCATGTCCTAGTTTGCTTACCAGGAAATTTTGCAACATTGGAATTTGTACAACGGGTGCAAGAAAAATTTCCCAGAGCTGATAGTCCTGATAACGACCATCTCCATATGACCAAGATTCCTGTTCCTTTTGCTGTTGTTGAAGCCAGTACTTTACCGTACACCTGTCGCAAAGTTGGAGGAAATAAAATTTTTATCGCAGGGTCGAAAGATTGTATCAAGTTTGGTGTCTCCCCGAGTACGAGAACCGACATTGTTTTGGATAGAATACAACCACTTTTTGAATTGAAAATATGGAGAGCAAAAGATATTCTTGAAGCTGCACTGTCGAACTTGAACATGGTGATACACCCTGGAAATTTAATTTATAATGCTGGCTGGATTGAAGCAACGAAGGGAAATTTTTATTTTTACAATGTAGGTATGACTGAAGCTATTGAAAATATGATAAAGGCTATTGATAAAGAACGAAGAGAAGTTTGCAAAGCCTTTGGTTATAAAGATGAAGCTTGCCTTCAGATTGCTTGTAGATGGTACACTGACCACAAAGCCAAAACACTGCGAGAATTTGTGGCCAATCGTGGGCCCTTATATCATGCTATTAAAGCACCCAACAGTTTGCGAAACCGATATATCACGGAAGATTTGAATTATGTATTAGTGCCTATCATGAGATTTTTAGCCAAGGTAGCAGGAGTGCAAACTCCAGTATCAAATGCGACAATTACGGCAGCCGAAGTACTGTGCGGCATCGAATGCGTTCCAGCAAGGAATTTCGACATTCTTTTGAAAGACATTCGATCTCTTGAAGACGTCAAACAACGTCTTTAACGTTTTTGTGTGCGTCTTTGAAAAAATCAAACTTACACTAATGCGTAGATTTTGGAAAAAATACTGTTGAGCAGCTTTTGTAGGGGCTTAAGAATATGAGAAGACTCGTGGTTTTGAATAGCCGTTACAGAACCCTACTATTTTGATGTAAGTAGCTGATGATAGTAAGGTTTGTTACGTCGAGAAGGATTAAAATTACGTATTAAATTACGTATCAAATTCCCTAGGCCATTTGTTCTAAATAAAAACTTTTTTGTCTTGCAGTAGAATAAGAAATAGGTTTATTCGAACGTTTCAGCTTGTGATCCTTCAAAGTCTTAAAGAAAGACATCCCCTCTGCTGAACAAAAACACCTAATTTTCAACGATCTCATCCTCTTCAATATACTTTCTGATAAAATCCAATACGCTATCTCAAAATCGTAAGGACCGCGTTTATCTAAAAGGACTGGGAATGACAACAAAGTTGCGTGATTGTGTTTATGAATAGGGTGATGTATCGGAAAAATTTAGCTATGGCCTTTCCTCTTTTTTGGAAAAAACAACACAACAACCCTTTTCTTATGAAACGAAGACAAGGTATAGTGCACATTATCTTTGTATAATAAGTAATAGTTATCGGACAGTTGTGAGTACAATATGAGAAATATTTTACGAGTTCCGAGATTTTTCCATACAATATTTTCCGAGCCTTTAGGCGAGTCCGGAACGAGTGAAAAATTTCTCATATTGTATATAATCTGATTTGTTAATCAGATTGCAGATATCTTTTGGATTGCCGATAATTCCATTTTGTTGACTATTTGTGTTTGTCTTTTATTCTGTCTATATTTTTCTTTTCAACTATTCTTGTATGTGGTGCTATGTTGATTGAAAAAAAATGTATTTGGTGTACAGTATGTAAAATGAATTAGTATATAATGATGACGTTCAACCATGAAGCCAAAACGACTTAACAATCTTTCTTTGCTCCATATTCATAAAGGTATGACAGACAGACTTGATTTAGATGAAGTTGGTAGAGAATTTGTGTCTACTCGAAAGTATCGTTTAAATAACTTTAGGCCACTTTAGACAATTTATTTTTTATTTTATTTTTAGCTTTCAAGTGGATTTTAGAACTTTGTATAGAAAATATTAATCGCTTAAGCACAGTAAAGACATTATACCCTCCTCGATCATCGATTCGTGCACTCGTTTGATGGGTTCAAGCGTGATTGGAAGCTTCTTGGTTGCAGGCTTAGAACAAGTACGTTTAGACGTCTCTAAGATATAACGGGTCGGTTTAGTTATTGACATTATGAGTGTGTTTGATTGCGTAAAAGCAACTTTCAATCACTGAAATGATGTTCCTGACTGTATGGGGCTGACGAAGAACAACACCTAGGGGGGGGGGGGTTGTAAAATCGTTCGACTTTTTTAGTCAAAGCACTTGTTAGTTTGTTATACATCTTTGGAAAGTTAAGGGGTAGGGGAATCAAAATAACATAGATACCATTTTTTTTCAGACACTTTGCTGTGTTTTTCGGACAAATATGACGGTCTTAGGCAAAACCATAAGGTCAGAATTGATATTAATACCTAACTCGAGATATTGAGCTTCAAAAATTGGAAAAAGTGAGCAAAATAGCTGTTTCTGACTGAAAAACACTATTATTAAGAGTCTCTTGTCTGAGATATCGTCTGACACACTTTCTGACTCATAGACATGTTTTTTTTAAAGCAAATGTCTGCCCTTTGGTCAGGTCCGTGTATGACACCCCCTTCTCACAGACCCAGTGGAATTTTTTCAGCCAGTCAGGATGAAAATAATGGACTGAAACTCGATAGGGATTGATATCCACATATTTTTTGTGGCTAGGGATTTAATTTCTTTTATTTTCAAGTCAGAAAATTCAGTAGGGATGGGAAAAATAGCACAGTAGTTCGAAGTGAGGATCAGTTTGTTTATTATTTTCAGTGGGGACAAATATTGGAGGGTAATTTTCCACCGGGGACAATATTTTGGCCATTTTTTTCAGTGGGGAGGGGTACCAGTGGGTCTGTGAGAAAGCAAGGGGTGTTGTATGCTTAAATTCTCAAAGCATCCAGGCATAGCTTATGCTTATCATATGCTTATGAATCATGCTTTATGATTCACCCCGAGCCAAGTTTTTAGTTAAATGTTAGAAATTTTGTAAAGTTTGTAAAATTTTGAGCAGTCGAATGTAGCTAGCCGTGGAATGTCTTTTTTTACTTGACCTCTACCAAACCTTTTTAAACAGATATAAAAAATGACAACTTGAAAAATATTTCAGGCTGACATATATGCTTATGTTATGCTTGGGAATTCTGCAAATCTGAGCCTTCATATGCTTATATAAAAACAACATATTTCAAATATGTACAGTATGACCATTAAAATATTATTTATATTATAATCTACATTCGTATCAAAAGTATGACACTAAAGGCAATAAAAACAACATGTACTCCTTAACCGTGGCCCAGTCAGCTGGAGACTTATCAGCTATTATTATAAGTTTGTTTCGATGATTAATATCCCTTATGACCTGCTTGACCAAAGCAGAAGATCTCTTCTTTAAACCAGCCTCGATAAACTCCAGTAAATCTTCAACGTCCTCTTTGATGTTTTTGTTAAATTCAGCTTGCTTTTGGTTAGACTTGAACTTGGTTTCTGATTCGCGTCTCTTTCTCTTTTCACCAATATCAAAATACTTATGCAAGGATGAATAAATAAATCTAACATAAATAATCTAACAACCTCTGAATAGCTTCGGACAGCCACCCTTTTTAAAACCTGGCATCGCGTGACTATGAAGCGCCAAAAGAACAATAATAAATTCTTATCGGATAGATACATAGGTTAAAATTTGTTAATTTTTGACCATTTTTCATCAATCTAAATCACTCAATCACTCAATTAGCCGTTCACGTCCTAAACGAAGACATTCCAAAGAGCTTTTACCAAACTTTGCTAATGACGGCTTCAATGGACCCAAAACGAATAAACTACCAAGATAAGTTATATCTGCACAATCGATTAAGTCGTTTAGAGAGAGACTTAACGATGCATGGAAAAACCACCCACAAAGATTTGTTGTAAGAGGAATGTGAAAGAAGATCGGTTAGAGACGCACCGTGAGCATAGCTTGTAAATCTTTATAGTAATGACAATAATAAAGGATTTTAGTTATTGTTTGTGTTTAATTTGTCCGTATATTTGTATATGTTCCGCTAGTTGATTTTTGATTTTTCTAGAAAATTGTTCAACATTTTCAGTATTGCTATCACTCTGACGATGCTTTTGTTGTCAAGCGAAATATTAGTTTTTTTTCAAAAAATGAAAATTTTGTTGTTTGTGATCTGACTCCACATTGATCCATGGCAAAATCAATTTTCGGATTAAGTTTTATCTTGTTTTTATTTGTATATGTGTTGTGTTGTTATGTAATTCATTTAAAATTTTTGACCATGGGCTTTAACTGTAATATCTATACATACATACTATTTTAGACATGCTGGCTAAATCGATCTGGTCAGCCAGGATGCAGTACGCAGTGCTGATGTCCCAATAAGTACGAAATTCATATGCTGTTCTGCCACCCAAAATTTCCTGAGTGTATATAGTTGGACAGAAATTCTTCATTTCTTTACATATATATTTTTTAGATTTTAATAATGATGAAATACGATAAAGAGATGTATTTGAGCAAAGAGTATCAACATTGGATCAAAAGTAGAACCATTTTTACATGGCTTGCATTCAGTATGATACTTCTCTACGCAATGGAGCAACAATGTACCAAGTACTTTTTAATGTACTACATTCAAGATCGATTTGGATTGACTGAACACAATGCTGTCATCTTTTACAGTATTTCGGAAGCTATCTATGCTATTGCACAAATCACTGGTGGTATTGTATTAGGCAGATATTCAGATCGCACTCGTAATATGAAAAAAGTCGTTCTTATTGCAATGCTTGTTTCCTTTGTTGGTAATACCTTTTACGTGTGGCATGTTAACCTTTTTCTTGTGGTTATTGGAAGGGCTTTGATGGGATTTACTGAATGTGTGAACACAGCTGTCGTAGGTAAGTTTTTTTCTTATTTGCTGGTCTATTCACCCGGGGGAAAGAGCACTCGATTTCTAAACGAAGACATTTATTGTGTGTGCCACCAAAAACTGGCTTTCAAAATCGGACCCTTACAGTGTAGCCTTTGAGCAATAAAAAGGAAACATTACAGTGCATTTTACCGAATGTTTCTGACCTTTACAGTGTAGTTTGAATTGATATCTTATTTTGCTGAAACCACCTGAAAATGAGCCGCATATGTCGCGACATAATGTGCAAAACAAATTTAACAAATGTACATCCTTACAGTGCATTTCAAGGGTCCCGACAAACCGGCACATGCCGTGGGCCAGACCATATAAGTCCCCCCTGGGTCTATTTGTAGGAGGTCAAACCCCATGATCTTTCACGGTACACGACAACATATGCTTAGTTGGGGATAGAGAAAGGATTTTAAAGGGCTCTGCCCATAGTGTTTTTGCTTTCTATTTTTCACATTTAGAATGTTACACATTTTCTGTCGGGCACGAGGAGGGACAAACAAAATAAAAAAATCAAAACGAAATAAACAAATCAAAACTAAATAAAAAAAGAAGAAGAAAATAAAAAACAAAAACAAAATAAAAAACAAAAAGAAAAAGAAAAAAAGAAAAATAAAATAATAAGAAAAAACAAAATAAAAAAAGAAAAACGAAATAAAATATAAAAAACAAAATGAAAAATCAGCAAATAAAAAAACATAGAATAGAGAATCAAAGATGATGAAATGAGGATTGTTGTTTTTCTTGCTCATCTTGTTCATCTAGCATGTTCTGTGAATCTTTTAGGACGCTAAGAAGAAAGGCAAATCTATTTTGTTATGATTATGGGACTCCTTTTCGCCCAAGGAATAAAGACGAGGAGGGAGAAAAAGATGAGCAATCTCTCATAACGAGATACGTTAACAATGGTCATACACATACGAGGCAATAATTGGGAGGGAATGCAGCTTTGAAGTTTCTGCATACACGTGCATGAGAAGACGCCATCTTGTTTCTAGAATAAACATAAACTCTAGATCACCACTTTCGGTTTCTTCGAGTAACACGCAGGCGCGCATGCGCAAAATAACTTTTTAATTTTTGCTTTGTCTTTTTTATTTAGTTTTTTCTTTTTTTTTCACTCTGTTTTTCTTTTTCTATTTTGTTTTTCTTTTTTATTTGCTTTTCTTTTTTTATTTTCTTTTTCTTTTTTTATTTCGTTTTTCTTTTTTTATTTAGTTTTTCTTTTTTTTATTCTGTTTTTCTTTTGTTATTTTGTTTTCTTTTTTTATTTTGCTTTTTTCCTTTTTTTTTGTTTTTCTTTCGGCCACCGTAATTTCGTAGACTTTAAAGAGAACGATTTCTGATAGAAAGAAGTTGTTGCGCGGTAGATTCGCTGGAGATGGATGTCTAAAATGGATATTCGAAAAGGGCTAATGAAAAATTATTGGCAAGAGATATTGACTTCAATTCAAATAAAAAACGGATGACAGATGTCACCATAAGGATAAGGTATTCAGAAAAAGATTCCAAGAAGGGCGTGGTTAACATTTGACAGAGGGAAATTCCCCCAGATGGGTATTCAACTTACTTTTATAAGTGAAATCTACTCATCTCGTCTGCCGACTCGGGAAATGACTGTTGATCCCAAACCAAAAAAAACAGATGCAAGATGACGAGTGTAAAAACCATGCCTACCAAATAAGAAAGTCCAAAAAAGCTTTTTTTTTGCACAACCTTAAAAGTCGATCTCTCCTATACTGAAATCATGGTGGTATAGCAGATAGATGAATGAATAAATAAATGAATGTCAATAATTATTTATATTTTCTAGGTGAGCTAAGACGGGGATACAACGATGAACCAGCTAAAGGGAGATCTGTCATCACCTGGTATGAGATAGCTTTTCAAGTTGGCCAAAACATTGGAGCTGGACTTCCTGTGCTTTTCACAACCGTGAATCTCAAAATAGGATTCTGGAAGCTTGACCAATTAAACATGATGAATTTCATTCTTTCCATATTTTGTCTGATCGTTGCCATCATCAGTTTTTTCAAGGCTATAGATTTATCAAAAGAGCTAGACATTATAAAGAGTAAATATGTGGTCTCGAAAGACGACAATGAAATGAACGAGAATGGCGTCGAAAAGACGAGCAAAAATTTAATGAAATGGTCAGAGCTCTTTCAAATAGATATCATTTTGCTCTGTCTTATATATAGTCTTGCACGATATGCAGTCGGAACATCAGTTTCTAGCCTGACGATCTTACTTCCATTAAAGTACCATTGGTCATTGAATGACATGTTGGTTTTACTCATGTGTACAAATTGTGCAACGTCATTGACCATTATAGCTCTGGTAAAAATTGGCCTCCTCAAGAATCAAACTCGAAGTTTTTATTTGTACATCTTATCAATGGTTTTATGCTCGGTAATTGTAACATCGCTGATGCTCACAGAAATTGGATTGTTAACAAGTTTCGCCAAACAAGCTGTGTTTTTTGCTTTTTTAACTGCTTCAAAGAACTTTTTAGCCAGTCTAACTAAAATAACTAACACTGTATTGTTGCTTCAATTAGTAAAACCCCAAGATAGTGGTTTTATATTGGGAGTAAGAACAGTTGCTGGTACTTCATTCAAAGGGTTGGCTTTTCTGTTATCATCAATTTCTTCTAAATATCCCGATTATCACTCACCCGGATTGGCGCTTGTCATCCTGTTGACTGTTGTCCTCATCCTTTATAGAAGGAACGTACATCTTAAAAATTATAAAAATGAATAATATTTTCTTTTTGTAAACAGGAATATTTTGATAGCTCGTCTACTACAGAAGTGATTTCATGTAAAGTGTACCTTGGGGTGGGGGGGGCACTCGATTTTTAAACGACAGCATGTGCCGCCAAAAAAATAGCTTTCAAAATTTCTCCCTTTGAAGTAAAATTTCTCTTGATATATTTGTTTTGACGAAATAGATTATTTACATTTGAAAGAGGAAAGTTAACTTATTAAACTATTCTTTGAACTTTTCAGCATAGGCTATAATCATAGAACTAAAGTCAATCATCAAATCACAATTTCCCAAGTGGGTTTAGAAGGGGGGGGGACATCAAGCATCTTGACTTCAAATATTATTGAATTAAGGCGAAAATTTACCTTGAGTCGATAATTTTAGATGTTGAATTATTAGCTTTTCAATTTCCAATGCGTCTTCCCTTACTTTTCTTCATGTTATGAATCAGGCTTCTAGCCCCCCGCCCTTGAACTCTCAAGATTGACAAGTGCTATGAAATTTTGATCAACGGTAGATATGGATGATTGGAGATGAATCGCTTATTTTAGTTCGGCCACCTGTCGAATTGGTATTTTACAGACCAGAATGTAAATTTGGCCGAAATCACATCATGAACGATTTGTTCGTTTGATTTGATTGAAATTTGTTTCTGAAGGCTGTTTTGTCAAACAAAAGAGACTAGCGATCGAAAAATTTGGTCACATGAATATTTGATACTTCGCAGACTGGTCTGTAAAATACACTTCGACCTCCTACCAAAACTCCGGAATTACTGGAGCTTTTGTCTTTGAATTTCACTAGTTGTAGATATTGTCCATGTAAGACAGTGTGTAAAATTTCAGTTTGGTCAGTTGCATAGTTCGTATTTTACAGACCGGATCATTTTTTACCTAAAATGCTCACCATGCATCATAACCACTTGTCTGATTTTGCTGGAATTTCGGCTAGTACAGGTTTTTGTATCAATTCAATTTTTGTCAATGCAATTTTCAATTTCAAAATAATTTATTCGCCTGTATCAATGGAATCTAAATACATCCATAAAGGTTTTCAAGCAATAAATTATGGGGAATGCAGGCCAGGAGTTCATCCAATAGACGTACCGTTTCTAATTTCTCTCAAAAAGTATTAGATATAGAAATATTCTTTCAAACTGGTTTCAAAATGGTTAAAAAAGTGACTCTCAGAATGTTATAAAGAAGGTATTCTTACAGACTGCAATTGTCAATGCGGTGGCAACAAGAAACAAAAGTTTGATCATCTTGAAATGAACTTTGTTGAAGATGAATTCCGATGTCTTCTGTACCGTCTAATCAAATGAAGCAAGTCTAACCTTTTTGACCATACATTCAAATAATGGTCGCAGATCAGTCTTTGTATATAATAATAGTTGGTTCCAATTTAAAAGAGATTTACAGATTTCAGTCCAAAGTTGTATGAGTGTTTTTGCCTTGGGGCGCTCTAAAAGTTTTAGGAAACTATTTCTTGTGTGAATCATCAATACCTAACACTTGTCAAAATTTCATGTCAATAGCATTTTCCAATCCAGAGATACAGTCTAGGGCAGTCTATGCCAAGACTGATTTAGGCAAAAAGGCAATTTTGGGCCGGTCTGTAAAATACATGATATACCAGCAGGTGGCAAATATTCCATACTGTGCCCTAAAAATACATGTCACGTGGGGCTGTCTCACAAAATTTGAGCAAAAAAGGGAGTTAGGTACTAGGAAGGGGGTACTAGGGTTGGCGGATGAGGTATGATGAGCATGTGTAGACGAGACCTCAGAAAACCGACCCTTAGAGAGACTCTTTTGAAAATTCTCTTCGATTTTTGAAAAATGTCTTATCCTTAGAGAGACTTATTCACAATTTTTTCTCTCGAAACCAAAAGAATTTCCTAAATATCGTGAATTTTCAAAGAATTTGAAAGGTGACAAACCAGACCCTTACCGTCTGCACATACTCATTTTTGCCTAAGTACCCCCCCTCCCGGATTTTACACTTCAGGGTATAATCTCTTCAAAAATTAGCATAAGAAAAACAAATTCAAATATTAAAATTTTTTCAAATGTCCGCTTGCGAGTCAACTGTGCAATTTACATATCTATTTAATTTATTAGAATACTCATTAGAAATTTAGAACCAAAAATCGTCCCCGGTGTAAAACGTAACAAAAAAACTTAATCAAAGACTAAATCACCACTAAGCGTTACTAAGTTTATTATGCTCAAAAAATAAACTTCTCGAAATCTCAAGTCACAAAAAGGAAAATATTTTGCAATCCTGTTAGTATTAATTATTACTAGCCATAACTTTCATTAAAATGCCACCACATCAAAACGAACACATAGAGAGTAAAATTATAAATTTTCTAAAAGCAAATAAATTTCATAAGTGTATGCATACACTTATGAAATTTATTTGCTTTTAGAAAATTTATAATTTTGTTACCTAAATATTTTTTTATTTTTGGAAGTTTTCAAATTAGAAAAAAAAATCAAAATGTCGAAGCTGCCATCCCCATTGAGTTTATTAAGCTGTAGAATAGAATTCAAGATCCCCTGCCGAAAGAGGCAACTGATATCATCTCCCTCGGTGTATAAATTCTTTACTGTATTCTATCTGGACTTGTGGAAAAAAAGTTCCAACGCATCCTTTAGGCAGGGATCTACCGATATAATGACAATTTCTACTGTATGTCTCAATATAATTTACAGCAGAGACAAAAAAGGCTGTAACTTTTGATAGAATTCGCATTGTATAGCGGTTTATTGCTTGTTAAAAAGATAATCTGGAGTGGATTGTGGCTGATTGCGTATTTTAGTATAACCTGAAAAGAACTGTTATTTTTATCATGTCATTTGTCTCGTCTAATGATGTTTTTATCACTCCAAGTTTCATAAATGCATCAGGCTTAGTATTCTTGCCTTTTTTTCAAGCTTTTTGCTAAAGGACTATTTCAAAATGATATTATAAATTTTTTTTAAAATCAGACACCTTTGAGTCGCCATGACAGTTGTCCGTTGCGGACAAAGTTAGAACATCAATGTTTTCTGGACAATTGAAAGACAATACTCACTCCCCCCGTTTTATGAGTTGCTCATCCAGTGTCTATAATGATTCCTTGTTGGAAAGTTCTAGGGTAAAAAAAAGTGACATTATGAGTACCCCATGCTCCCCCCATGTCCGGATAATTTTTAAAATTCGATATAATCAAGCGGAAATTAACAGCAAGGCTGGGATGGAAATTTTTCTACTTAAAAGCCTGAATACAGTGGACGAATTTTACTTTATTGGACAGTTAAGGTCATCAGGTCCGGCCGGGGGGACGGGGTTGGTTGGTTTAGAAAGAAAAAAAAGTCATTACTAAGTTTATCATGTAGTTGAGTTTATAGAAGTCCCGAGATCACCAAACCAAATCAACGTAATCACGTGAATTTTATTATATAACTGCTGTAACTGCACTTTAAAAATGTCAAGCACAGCAATTTCAGTACGAAAGTCACCGAATTTTATTGGATTTAATATTACCACAACTGTATCAATCAATATATTTGCAGTTTAAATAGTTCATAGACTTGAATTACATAGTTTTTAATCAATCTCAGGTCTTCAATTTCTTTTAAGCTCAATCTATGGGAAGAAACAGAGAGTTAAACTTGAACTTGTTCACATTTACAAAAGCTTAAACAAAAAGATGACAAGATATCGAAGAAAAAACATTCAATTAACGTTTTTTTCTGTACTTTAGTCCATTGTTATACTCAGCAAATCTAATCTTAGCAGCTTAGCAAGTAAGGAACTTAAAAGGGAGCTTCGAGGCTGAAATTCTCTGGAAAAATAAGGAACTCCAGGCTCGGAGCCTGAAGTTAAGGCTCCTTATAAAAAAAACGTGTAATTACTACAACCCCTTCTCAAAGACCCATTGGGACCCCTTCCCACTGGAAATATCGTCCCCGGTGGAAAATTATCCTCCAATTTTTGTCCCCACTGGAAGTAATCAAATAAACCAATTAACTATTTTTCCTATCCCCAATGAATATTTTGACTTGAAAACAAAGGAATTGAAATCCTCAGCTATAAAAAATATAGGAATATCAATCCCCATCGAGTTTCAGTCCGTTATTCTTATCCCCACTACCTGAAAATAAACCTACCGGGTCTGTTAGAAGGGGGTGCATTATTACTTTAAACTTAATTGATGAACCAGTAGAGATTTGCTTACAGGTCAAATAATGCTAGTGGGACTTTTTATCGAAATTAAGAAATTAGAGCCATGCAGTGTCGCCCTGGTCAATACAGAGGAATCGGAATTTTTAATTATGAATGTTATTCCTGTGAGTAGGTAAATACTGTAACAGCTTATCTAAACTCAAAAATAGTCAATCGAAAATCCAGCTGATTAACCTTAATTAAAACTCCACCAGTATAAAATCTACTCAAGAACTGAGGAATATGTTGAGAGAAAATAAAAAGTCTCAAAATGAGGTTATCTTTGGTTCTTATTGCATCCGCACTTGTTGTTGCTGTTTCAGCAGGTATAAATCTAAACTTTAATAAATAAAATGGTCCAAGATAGATAGTTGTTTACCGAGTTCTTTAGGTTGCAAACAAAATTCCCCAGTTAAAGGCGCTGCTGACTAGGCTCTGAACTTAGCTGACGGGGAAATCAGTAAATCACAAGTATCTCTAACAGGGTTGACTTTTGGTCATTTCACCTCTTTTTAGATTTTGGTTTAAGAAAAAATATCAGTTTTTTGCATCCGCCAGAGTACAAATTTCGTCAATCAGGATGAAAATTATAGTCTACAACAAGAACCAATTTTTGTTAAAAACTGATATCTGACAAGATCAATTTATTGAACTTTAACGGACTCAGTATCCATTCCAAGGGCTCGATTATCTCAACTTTTATCGAAATTTGTTTTCGCTTTAGAATGTCATCAAGACAAGGCCCAATTTTGCTTGGGATGGAAATTAGCTGGATATTGCAAGAGAAGCAGCAAACATCACACATGGATGAAAGAACATTGTGCTGATACGTGTGATTTTCCTTGCCCTACCACTCAACCACCAACTTCGGGTAAGAGCTACAATAAACAGTTCAATTTTCACCCAACAGACTCACACAGACTATTTCTGAAGGGTCTACTTCTTTTGGTCCCGATGGGACCCCAGTTCCATTGGAGAATTTGGCCATAAAATACGTCCCCAGTTGGATAAATAGCCTACTTTTTCAGCCATACTCGGAAATTGACTTTGATTTCATCCCCAATTAAAATTCAAAAGGAAAAATTACACTTCAAAATCATCCCCACTGGATTTTTTTAACCTGAGAACAATAGGATTTTTTTCCCCAATTGGGATTTCGAAAGAAATTGTCATACCGAATGTGGGAAGAAGTTTCACCGGGGCTATGAGATAGGGGTGTTGTTATATTGATATCAATTCTATTGTTTTTGTCTTTGGCGGGCCAGGCACTATCTGGCCTCGTTTTCGGGGATTGGCGGGTCCAACCAAATTATATTTTTAGGTTTACGGGTAAGGGTTGTTGAACCCGACTGGGGACGAGGCACATCTAAGGGAAATTGGCTCACCGATGGGAAATTGGCCCGCTCCCTTTAGAGCTTTAGCGTGGGCGGCCGCTTTTATCAACCCTGTATCAAGACTGCTTAACTCTTCAATAAATACAACGTTTCAACATCTGATTACCACCATAGGCTGTGCGGATAAAAATGAAGCATATTGCAAAAAATATGCTCTGAATTGTTTCCGTGATGGTTGGAAAGATTATTTGAAAGTTCAATGCCCCAAAACTTGCAAGGCTTGTGGAGGTAGGTTATGATATCACATACTATATTTTATATCGAGTACTTTATTCATTCTGATAACATCTTCTAAGTTTGTAAGTGATTCCTAATTATAAATGTCCTTCTAATCACCCTTTGTCAGACTATATAGACACCAAACGATCTACAGCATGTAAATTATATCAGGTAGGATGCCAGTAGGTCATGGATGATCTTGCTACTTCCTTTATTTTTCAGGTGCGGCCACAACCCCACAAGGTCCCTTACCAACACAAGCATCTGGACAATGTGGAGTCAAAGGCGATGGTCACACCCGTATTGTTGGTGGTACTAATGCACGACCTGGTGATTGGCCGTGGCAGGTATAATTCGTTGAAATTTATTTTGACCGTAAAGTGCGATACCGTAGGGCTGTACATAACTTGCCAAAGCAAACCATGCAAGTGAAATCTTATGTACAGGCCTACGATATTGCATTGAACGGTCTAAATAAACACTTGCTTAACCTCGCTAATAGATATAGAAAGACATGAAAAACAAAAGGACCTTTTACCTCAAGGCAACCGATTTCTGTATTAGAATGCAATTTAAAAATGAAAATATGTTAATTACGGAACTAATTTTCGTGAACATTGAACAATTTTGTTTAAGTCTTTGAAAATAGCTTTGACTTAGCTACTACGACAGTTAACAAAATGCCGTAAAAAGTAAAAATCAATCATACCTTCACCCGAGCCTTCACCCTTTCTTAATTTTTTCTTATGATAAAAAAATCAAAGGTTTGATTAGATTCGTTATCTCCCCAAAACCTATCAAGTTTTAATCTGATAATAAATCGTCCGGGAATTAACAAATCCAAGGCCAGGGGCATTCATCTTTGAATCTAATCTGAGCCGCAGACTTTCTGTATAAGAAACTCTTTTCGCTAGAGAATAAGCAGAAGTCTACTTAAAATCGGGCTTCTATGACTGGGCTGTTCCATTAAAAAGCCATACAGGGGGGTGGACGAAAATTTTCAAGAATAAAATACCCCCTGGAAAATAGTAAAATTTGAAAAAATACGCTTAGAAAGATTCTTTTCATACCTTAAAATGAGGGTGGACGAACTAAAATCAGTCTTTTCTCCCTGGAAATTTTAGAATAACTTTTTACCCCCCTTGGAAGAATGAAAAGACACCCCTGGAAATTCTGCTTGAATTGCCCCCTGGAAATGTTCGTAAACCCCCCCCCCTCCTGTATGCATATAAAATGGAATGGCCCATTCTTCTTTTATTACTAGGTACAAATCGATTTGAACACTGACTGGGGGCGTTATTGGTGTGGAGGCACCTTGATCAATGACGAATGGATTGTCAGTGCTGCTCATTGCTTTGAAGATGATACCAGAGCGAGAAACTATGACATCTATTTGGGTAAGCTCCGCATAATGTCTTCCTCTATATAGTTTTTCAAAGCAACAATCCTTTATGTACAGTAAAATGTATATAAATAAAATGATCGATATGGATATGATATCTATCTATCTTTTACAAGAAGTAAGCCTCTTACAGCCCACGTTGGGAGTGGGGAGACTGAATACCATGAGTATTACAGTGTATGAATAAGCCCCATTAATTCCAGAATTTAGTCTGTATCCCCCTATATTGAGAGGGTCTGACATCCAGGGTGGTAAGTAAAATAAGGTGGAAAATCCAGGGTGGTATGTAAAATAAGGTGGAAAACCCAGGGTGGTCAGTAAAATGAGCTTGAAAACCGGGTGGTCAGTAAAGGAAGTCGAAAATCCAGGTTGACCATAAAATGAGTAAAAGAAATCCAAGGAGGTCCTGAATGATTGAAAAATAAGTACCTTTACCAAAAAGACCTCCTCAACACAGGTGGTACATTTTTTTCTGGAATAGCCCAATATTACACTGTGACGACAAATGAGCATTCAATTTAGCGCGTTTTCAGCAAATATAAAAGTAACAATAGCAATCATCCAGTATCTTAGATGACTGCCGTTCTAATCAAATCACAAATAAGAAACAAAGAAAGATTCAATTAAAGAGAGCCGTCTTGGAAGATATTAAAAAACTTAAGTTTTGTGAAAAGTGCACCATTTTCTAAAATTTCTTTCTATGTCTTCTTATGTCTCTCCTCGTCTGCATTATTTTAACAGATTCGATAAAGGCTAGCAATAACACTTCAATACCTTTTTTAAGAGGGAGTTTTAAATCACTTTTTTAAATCCCATTCCCTACATACAGGTGAGCACGATATCCGTAGCAAAAGTGGCAATGAACAGAAAATGGAAGTCGCTGAAATCATCATGCATCCTGGATATAAATACGGAGATGTTGACAACGATATGGCTCTCATCCGATTGAAAAAGAAGGCTTCATTCAACACTTACGTTCGCCCAGCATGTTTCCCCGATTCATCTGTAAAATTTCCTAGTGGTGAAGAATGTTACGTGACCGGATGGGGAGCTCTTAGGACCGGTGGTTCATCACCAAGAGTAAGTGCTGACGAATGTGTCGAGATTTATAACTAACTTAGTTTTTCGCCGAAAACTGAATTAAAGGGAATTAGGGGTGGGTTTACATCTGAAGGGGAGATTCGATTGAGACACCCTTTGTCGAAAACAATGCAGAACATAAATAAAACAAAAGCTCAAAATGACTTAAACGAATTCTTTTATAAAGTTAATCGACCTTCCCCTAGTTATTGCAATTTTTACAAGAGGTTGGTTTGGGTATCTCTTATGACAAAGGTCGTAACGAGGAGAAGATCGATTAAGATCTTGTTATGTATCGTATTATTTCAATTATATTTCTTAATCGATTCTCTCCTAGATGTAAACATGCTTACAGTAAGAAAAACATAATGACTTTTAAACCCAGATAAACTCGTACCTAATTCCCTTTTGTAGCGTTAGAGTAAAAGGTACAAAGTCACAAGAAGATGGTGATGAAATCAGTTTAGGTGACTTCTCTGTCGTATGCTAGGGACCTGTTAGCAAGTGTGACCGCATTAACGAATTAACAAATGGTTTTATCTGGGATTATCTATCAGTAAGACTGAAATGGATTTGATTTTCTTTCATCCAATAGATCTTGCAACAAGCCAAAATTCCGCTTGTTCCACAACACGAATGTCAAAGAGCTATGGGAAACGATATCACAAAGAACATGTTCTGTGCCGGATATGCCAACAAAAGAATCGACTCCTGCCAAGGAGATTCCGGTGGTCCACTTGTCTGTAAAAAGCGAACTTCAACTGGGCAAGATGTTTGGTATTTATGGGGAGTCGTTTCATGGGGTATCGATTGTGCCTCACCAGGATATTATGGTGTCTACTCCAGCATTGAGAACATGGGATCATGGGTCACAAACACCTTGAAAAGCCGAAGAACTTAAAATTTTTGAATTTTGTTAATCTTTTTTATTCAGTAATATTAAATTTCAACCTAGCAAATAACTTCGTCAGTGTTTTTACTCCTTCTTTTTTTAATTCCACTTTGATCTGTGGGTTCTACTCACGCGAGTGTTCAATACTGAAAACTTTTCACTGTAAATTATGGAAAAAATTGCAAATTTTCACAAAAAGTCACGGTGGATTCTCTTATTCTTAGGTCTTTTTGAATTCGTAAATTTTCAATCGAAAATCTTCAACTTACGTTTGAAAAAAATTGTGTACAAAACCTTCGTTCGTGACCAGCCTTCAAAGGGAATATTTTTCATTTAACTTTCCTATTTCAATGCGTTCCACCTGATCAAACTTCAGAACGCTAATTTCTTCAATCCTTTGCAATCGTTACAATATCTTACCTTCAAATTTATAATTTAAACGCTTTTTTTATAAGAATATCTATGATGAAGATGGCCAAAAAATTTAGCTACTAAACCTAAAAGTGCAATTTCAGAGCATATTTTTAACTATAAGCTGCCAATTATCCCCCAGTAAAGCTAACACTTTCACATTGCCATTTTATGCTTTGGGACGTATGTCTTACATGCTAAATCTAGTTTGAATTTTGACTCTAACCTAAGAATGCTGTAAAAATATTTTTGGATGATTTTTCCCCAAAAAGTTAAAGTTTAAGTTATTCTTATAAAAGAAAAAGCGTGTACATGTTAAAATTTTCTCTTCAGGCAAATGATTGATAATTTGACTGGAAACGAAGTCCACCGATACAAGAAAATTCATTGATTGGTAAAAAATTAATTTGGAAATTAAAAGTTGGACAAATAAAGATGACAATAGAATTATTGTGCATTTCTAGATACAGCTGACCAATCATAATTAATCAAATTAAACAGTCAATCATTATAAAATCTGTTATTGTAATCATTTCAAGTTCATTGAGCTTCAAGTCAAGATGATTTTATCATTGGCTTTAGTACCACTGGCATTCTTTGTTTCTGTCTCTACAGGTACGTATGAACATTTGTACAGCCCCTTCTCACAGACCCACTGGGACCCATTCCTACTGAAAAAATTATCGAAATATCGTCCCCAGTGGAAAATGATTCTCTAATGGGCTTTTTCCAGAAAAAAACCGTATACCCCTTGTTGAGGAGGTCCAAACTTTTGTTGCTACAAATGCTGTACACCCCTGGAATTCCAGGCAATTTTAGGTTTAACATCCTTTGGAATTCTGGATTTTTTTAAGATTTAAAAAATTACCCCCATGGAATTCCAGTTACTTTTAACATATTTTTGTACATCCAATGGAATTCCATGACATGCTCAAACCTTACCCCTTGGAACGGAAATGGACTTCCTCAAAAGGGGGTATACAGTTTTTTTCTGGAAAACCCAATTTTTGTCCCCGCTGAAAATAATCAGATAAGGAAGTCCTCAATGCAAAATATTGTGCTTTTTTCATCCTCACTGAATTTTCTGGTTCGAAAACAAAGGATTTGAAATCCTCAGGCATAAAAAAAAACATGGAAACATCAATTCCCATTGAGTTTTGGTCCACTATTTTTACCCTACTAACTGAAAAAATCTCACCGGGTCTATAAGAAGAGGGTGTACTAACTATATTCAAGATTTGGGCAAATCTAATTAGCTTGAGCGTAAGATTAAATGCAAGAATAAGTATTTCTCTACTTCTCCATGCTTTTTTGATTGGAAATACTTTATTTAGACCACGAAATGTTATATCTTTCTTTCTAAGCTTGCAGAGATTTGTACCATGATTGCAGCAAAATCAAACAACATTGCAGCCCAAATTATGAATGGATGATGCTAAACTGTGCTAATACGTGTGGAGTTTGTAAAGAATGTATGTAGTTATTTCTATTTCTCTCAACAATAGTCCTTAAAAAGCTTTATCTCAAAAAACCTGTCGTAAAAAGATTAATTCGAAGTATCTAGACCAAAGCAGAAGTTTGTTCGATAAGCAGCAAGTAAAGAGTGAGCTTGATGCGCAATATTTTAAACAATCTGTGAAACCGGTGATTTGAAACCTGATTTTCTAACCATAAGGCTACCGAGCCCCCGGGGGGGGGGGCACTGGGTTTGCGGACTGACGTTATGTGCGGGCCAAAAATTGGCTTTTAAAATTGCACCCTTACAGTGCAGCAAAAATCGGTGAAAATCATACCCTTAGAGTGCATTTTCCCCCAAATTTTCGATCCCTTTCGTGCAAAAAATGGTCAAAATATCTAGATTTTTCAAGAATTTTCTGAAATTTCTACCCTTACAGTGCATCTCTAGTTTTTCCGACCCTTACAGTGCATTTTAAACATATTGGAAAAGGTACCCTTAGGACCCGCACATACCGATCGGTCCTTTTGCCCAGCTGCCCCCCCCCCCCCGGGTACCGAACCGCTGAAAATTGGCATATTGTTCAAAGTGGACCCAAAAAAATTCGGTAAAAGTAAATTAAATTGATTTTTATGAAGATTTTAAACCCTTTCGACCCTTCAGTTTCAAAACTTATGTGTTTAGTTACTGAAAAATGCTCTTAATCATGTCGATCATGTAAAGCCTATTGCAATTACCAAATTTAAAATAAAAATTTGATAGGTCGCTTTTTAACGTTTTCGAGCACTTTCTGAAAGAAACTTTATTTATTTAATTGAGCATGACTTTTGATCTAATGAATCGAATTTAATAAATGACCCATCAAAATTTAAGTCTATCTTTCTTCTTTCCGATGAAATAGGAATGGTTCTTTAAAATTTTAGATTTCGAGAAAATTAGTTTCAAAGAGAGAAACTTTTTTGTGGCGCACCCGGTAGGAAAATTATAAATCTACTTAAGAAATAGAACCAAATGCATTTTCAGTGATTCTACGGAAACGTGATAAGCGATAATTAAATAGACGACTTCTGAGGGAAAGGCCTGTGGACTGTAGGGTTTAACGCAGTCTCCAGATCTCTAAAAGAAAAGCATTGTCTCTGACAAATACATCAATGGACCCCTTAATGAGGACCCCAAATTTGTTGAAAGTGGACCCCTACAGAAAGGACCCCAAATTTGTCGAAAGCGGACCCCTATATATCACGCATCTATTGGATACACCGATAATTTACTTTCTAGGCTGCTGGCAAACACGAACAGATTCACGCTTCCTTATATTACTCCTAGCTGCGATTTCGTAGAGGTCTTGCGATTAGGACTGGTATTTTCCACATCAGTTCAAAAGTCTATTTGCTTGAAGGTGCACTCATTTTGCTATTTTGTGGACACTGTTCTTAAGGGAATCAGTCTTATTACACTGGCATGGTTTCCACATTGTTACTAAGGAAAGTGCACACTTAAAGTGAATGGTTTATTAAAAGGGAATTGTAGTGCAGCAAAAAGTCGGTCGAATTCATACCCTTATAGTGCATTTTTCTCAAACTTTCAACTCTTTTAGAGCAACAAATATAGAATCTTTCCTGGATTTGCTGAAATTTCTACCCTTAAAGTGCATTCATCAAAAGTCTGCCCTTACAGTGCATTTCTACTATCTTGAAAAACATACCCTTGACCGCCGCACATTTTCCCCCAAATTTTCGATCCCTTTCGTGCAAAAAATGGTCAAAATATCTAGATTTTTCAAGAATTTTCTGAAATTTCTACCCTTACAGTGCATTCATCAAAAGTCTGCCCTTACAGTGCATTTCTACTACCTTGAAAAACATACCCTTGACCGCCGCACATATCCGTCGGTCAATCTGCCCGGCCGCCTCCCCCCCCCCAAGGTGTTAACTCCGCCCCTCGATGTAAGCCGTTTTTAGAATTTTTTTCCCTTGTGTAGACGGTACACGTTTTTTTTATAATAACATCCAAAATTTGTGAAGCCTTCAGATGTGCTTAACTTTTTAGTTTTAGCCTAAAAATGTTCTTAACATGTTCTTATTTTTATCAGTTTGTGAGTATTTTGACCATTTTCCTAAGAAATTGGGTGTTTTAGAGTTCACAAAGCCTTAAAATGTTCTCAACATTTTGGCCATTGAAGCCTTATGTCCTTGTATAATTTATTCTTATAAAAAACATGTATGAATGTCAACATCAGTATAAAAGGAATCTTTTAAATTTTCAGTATGCATCGACTCGTATACCGACTGTTCTTGGGTGAAATCAAATGGTTATTGTAATCCTTCAAGTCAATTTTACACATGGGCTAAACAGAATTGTATAAAAACCTGTGGAATTCAATGTACCCCGCCTGGTAAGAAAACAGACGTTTTATTTGAAACATTCAACAAAACAAGCTAGATGCTGAATGGACCTACCTCATGATGAAAGTTAGATAGCAAATGCGATGAGAAAAATGAAAAAAAATCAGTCACAAAATATAGCGTTTAGCGAAAATGCATAACGCAAGAAATTCATCATTGATTGATGATGGGGGGAGAGGGAAGGGTTGTAGGGAAAAAATAAATAGAAAGTTCCGGCTTCAAAAATCAATTTTATTAAAAATTGAAACATGCTTGATGGTGAGCATTGCGATTAAAGTCTATTCACGATAAGTGTGCACTCTTTTTTCTTTTACCTATAACTTTTGAAAGAATTCTTCAATCTTTATAAATTTGGTATCATTGGAAAGATATTAGTGAGTGGAACAATTTGAAATAAAAAAATCTTTAAAAAAGTTCTAAAAATGAAGATGAAAATGAAGAAGAAAAAAATGAAGATCTTGTAGAAAAGTGCTATAACTTTCATTTTCACAGGAGATATTCTTTGATCTTAGGAGATCATCACTGTGAAGAAATTTCTCTAAAATATTTAAAAATTTCCTGCTCAAGGGAAATTTTTCTTAAAACGGTGCGCTTTCTCCTCCTTTTCCAGTGCGCGGTTTTTTACCGCCATTCTACGCCCATGTACAGTATTACGCCACCGCCCTACTGTCTGTCCGTTTTGGTAGAAACGGCGCTTGATACCAGTAACACACTTTCTGCCGTCTGGACAGGGAAAAGCTTGCTAAAGTCGGGTACTGGCTATAAAAGATATATTTTCTGATTCCGCGCTCCTTAAACAACAAACGTTTTCAAAACAAAACAAGATGGCGGTCGAAGCGAGGAGATTGATTTCGTTTGATTCATACTTTCTTTGTTCTTGAACATTTTCTTTGCTTTTTTAGTGGTCAAGAGACTTTCAAACCAAAGAAACTTTGTATTGATTTTTCTTTGTAAACTTTTTCAACATTCTGTCATATCGTATAGTTTTTGCTCAAGTTTTCATAAAGCTTTCTGAGTGAAAATTCTACCTTAAATCAGTTTCATTTTTAGTTTCTTGTTTTCAAAAAGATTTTATTTTTAGGAATTTAATGGCTTCTAATATAGAAATAAATAAACAGAAATGCAGCTCATGTGTTTGAATAAGTTGGAACGTATTTCTTGATGCTACACAAGGTTACTTCTGGATCTGTCGCTGTTTGTTAACAACCGTCAGGCACCGTCAGGTGTGGCATGATTTTCAAACTCGACACAAATTCATTTCAAGTAAACTGATTCTGGAATTTGTTGATGGACACTAAAATGGAGTTCATGTGTAAATTAGAACAGGATTGGAACTTTCTCCATGATGCTACGTGTGTAAATGGTTATTTCTAAGATCTGTCCTCGTTTAACGAATTGGTGGCTTTGATTTTTCAAACTTGACACAGAATTATTTCAATACCAATTAAATGGAATATGGCAATGGAGACTAAAATGCAGCTCATGTGTAAATTTGAACAAGATTGAAACTTTTTCCATGATGCTATGTGTGAAAATGGTTATTTCTAGTTCAGTCTCGTTTAACGAATTATTTGGTGGCTTGATTTTTCAAACTTGACACAGAATTATTTCAAATACCGATTAAATGGAATATGACAATGGAGACTAAAATGCAGCTCATGTGTAAATTTGAACAAGATTGAAACTTTTTTCACGATGCTACACATTAAATGAAATGGTCATTTCTGGAGCTGTCGCATTTAACGGTCAATGGCTTGGATTATTCAAACTCGACTCACATAATTGTTTATAAGTCGAATTGACCTTGATGGAGGAAAGAGGGAGAAGATGAACAAAGACAATACAACGAAGAAGCTCAATAAATCGATGTGGCACCATTTTTACATTTTTTGATGTTGTTTCTTATGGAAGTTAAATTTAATGATATTTTGAATTTGACCTTTGGGTAGAAAGTTTCGAGCTTTCAACATTCAATTCATTTTTGATTGACTACATTACATTGCAAAAAGTCTAATTTTTACATTTTTTTTATTGACACTGTCGTTATGTATATTATATAGATGTTATGGAGGAAATTTTTAACCGCATCTTTTGCGGCTCTTGTTATTCAATATAAAGTTATGATACAAAGTTAATAAGTGATTGACCCCAAAAAACAGCAAAAAACTGCAGAAAACAGCGTTTTTAGACGTCAATCAGCTTATAACTTTGTTTGATATCTTTTGACTGAATGATTATTTTTGAGAATTTTTTTCACAGTGACGACGTTCGATTATTAAGGATTCACTTCAGTGAAAATGATAGTTATAGCACTTTTCTAAAAGATCTTCATTGTTTTCTTCTTCATTTTCATCTTCATTTTCATAATCTTCTTAAAGTTTTTTTATTTCAAATTGTGCCACTCACTAATATCTTTCCAATGATACCAAATTTATAAAGATTGAAGTATTCCTTCAAAAGTTATAGGTAAATGAAAAAAAAGTGCACACTTATCGTGAATAGACTTTAATAATGCTTTTGAATGAAAAAACAACCAATTATAAGGAAAAAGTCCAATGAATACCCAGAAAAACCACGATTTTCGGCATATTTCCGGCATTTTCAGCCGGAAAAGAATTTTTCTCAAAAATCGGATTCGGCCATGTTTTGGGCATTGGTAATACGCATCTTTGTGCAAAAAATCTGAAAAAACTAATGATGAAATCTCGAGAAAATGCTAAAAAACCAGTTTTTCCGGCAAATGATTTTTTTTCGAAAATCGGGCTCCGTCACATTTTGGACATTACCATTTTGCATCATTGTGCCAAAAATCAGAAAAAACTAATGAGCCAATCTCGAGAAAAGCTGGTAACAGACGGACGGACGAACGAGCGGACGAACGGACGGACATCGGTTAATTTATAGGACCTCCAAGGTAGGTCCAAAAATTTGAAAATCTTGCAAAACTCAAGTAACCTGCTAACTTATCTATCAAAGATTTCAGAATATACTTCACCAACGATAAGAAGGGAAATTTTTTTCAAACAAATCCTTATAATTTAACGTCGGCCTCTTTTACCATGATTTTAGAATTTATAGTGGCCTTAATTATCGGCCTAAAAAGTTCTAAAAAATTAGATGAGATACATTCATTAGATGATCATCAAATTGAAGTACTTTGGTGTGTTTATCCTCTTTTTCCAAAAAAGCAAGTCTCAAAAATCGCAAAGTTTCCCAGGTCTTGGGCCGGTAATTCAGGTCTTTGGCCGCTAAATCAGGGTTTGGGCCGCTTACGGAAAAAAATTTGCTACGACACAGCCTAATTTTGGGCTTACGCCAATTAGGGCCGTCGATAACGCCAAAAGTTGTAAAATGGCTACTTATGCTTGAAATTAGTACATAATGACTAAAATTTACATTAAAATGATGTCATTTTTCAGTATTAAACTGTTCAAAATTCCATCGAAAATCACTGATTTCCAAATATATTAAATATTTCACTGAAGTTTTAAATATGACGTAAAACAATGGATAATTTTCGTCTTCGAATCATACCTAAAATCCTTTAAATTGAGAAATAATGATAACAAATTAACGTCGCTTTTAAAATTGCAAAATCTTGGCCCTTTTTACGCCGGCCTTTATTACGCCGGCCCTTTTAACGCCGGTCCTTATTACGCCACGAGCCCAAAAATAACGACAATAAGGGCCGGTGTAAAAAGGGCCGATAAGGTATTCAGAGAAGAGTAGTATAGTACAGAGCATTATAAATACGTAGCCTGTCTATTGAAATCGAAACCAAATTTTCTATGTTTATTTTATCTTTTCACCCTCATAGCATGTGTAGATAGAGATGCAACATATTGTGCGTCAAAAGCTACGAATTGTAATGCTGGCCGAGGGTGGAACAATTACTTGAGATATTATTGCCCAAAAACATGCAAAACTTGCAACAGTGGCGGAAATGGTGGAGGTGGTGGCGGTTCAGGCGGTAAGTTAGTTAAAATATCTAAACTTGGTGCACCTAGCTGATACAACTTTTTTATAGGAATGGCAAAAGGTTGTAGACTTGTTGTAGCCAAAGCCACTCAACATTTAAGAAAATGAATTTTTACAGAGTCTTCTAACCTTTTTTGTCTGAGATTGAAGGTTCAATGAGTTTGGCTCTTCAACTTTTTCGAGAAGACATAATTTGAGATGGATTAATCAATTATAAACAACTTTTCAGAGCTCTCTGGTTCACCCACCACCTTAGTGGCTGAAATTCACTCATTTTCAGTCATTTTCAGTCATTTTGGGTTTTCTTGGCACTAGGAATTTTTGAAAAGTCCACAGACCTTTTGTCCACGATTGTAAAACATTAACGACATACTAAGAATATACTCATGGAATTCGGCAACTGAACCTAAAAATGCAATTTTAGAGCATTTTCAACTGTAAATTGCATAAAAGAGCAGTGTAAAAATTTACAGAATTTTAAGAGCTTCAAGTCTTTGCTTGGCCATTGAATTTAACTCTAAGTAGTTCTTGATTTCATTACTCAGTATTCCTTTTTTTACATTACTAGGTCAAACATTTTTTTAGTTTTATAGGAAGCTTAAAAATTTTTCAAATTAAAAGTAATCTACGATCTTATTTCACAGGCGGGGCAACAAAGTGTGGAATCAAAGGATCAGGTCACACCCGTATTGTTGGTGGAACCAATGCTCGACCCGGTGATTGGCCATGGCAGGTACCTAGTTTTCAGAAAGCACCTAAGACATGGAAACAACATTTTTTCATTTTTAAAAAGAGAAAACAAAGAATAAGAAAATGACTCTTGGTCAAAGATATAGAGATTCTTATAGCAGTAGTACAGGTTTCTACTGAAAGACACTTTTGTTTCCCAGGTTCAAATTGACAGAACTACTGATCATATGAGAGTTTGGTGTGGAGGAACGGTCATCAATGATGAATGGATCGTCAGTGCTGCTCATTGTTTCGAAAGAGATACCAGAGTATCAAGTTACGCAATCTATTTAGGTGAGGAACTGCAACTGTTATGGAATATCTTGTATTTGTAAAATCCCACGAGGCATGAATCAAAGCAACCTGATAATTTGAACATTTGAACATTATTAGAGAAAAAGTTTACATTTCTAGCGCAAACGCTTCAAAAAAGTTTTTCCGAAATTTCTGTTTTCAAAACAGATCGAAACTTTTAAAATATCCCCCATAACGAAAATTTGTCGCTATGCCCCAGAAATCTAAAACCTTCAAAACTTAGACTCGTCTTAGCACAGAAAAGTTAAAAACTATATTTTCATTCATTTTCATAGGTGAGCATGATCTTCAAAGTGGTAGCCAACATGAACAAAAACTTGAGATCGCAGAGATTATTATGCATCCAAAATATCAATCACGCACATACGAAAAAGACATAGCTCTTATCCGATTGAAAAAGAAGGCTTCATTCAACACACACGTTCGCCCAGCATGTTTCCCCGATTCGTCCGTTAAATTTTATGATGGTGAGGAGTGTTACGTGACTGGATGGGGATATCTTCGAGAAGGTGGAAGCTCTCCAAGGGTAAATTCTTTAATTTGAAAAATCTTCAGAAAGCATCAAAATCTTGTTTGATGTAAGGAATAAAACAGCCGTAATGAAAGCTGAAAACTCCGGTAATCATCATTTTTGAATAGTGAACCATTATGCAAACATCTTTATCGTGGTCATAGCCTTTCTTAATATATCTAACATAAAATTTAAAAGAGTATGTCCTAGCAAGTGCGAGCGCAAACACAAACCAAATTGGGAAATCAAACCGGAAAGATCGGGAAATGGAACCCGACTATCGCGATTAATCGGATAATTACGCACAATTACAAATGAAAAACACTGATTTTAAGAAACTCCTTAACCGGAGTTTAATTTTAATAACTTTAAAACTGGTCAAGATGAGTGAATGTTAATCTTAGAAAATAATAACCAAAGATCAGGAAAACTTTTTTTTAAATCACAAAATTGAAGGGATAACCAGGTACCTAACTCAAAGATACCCAACATACTCTTGTCTCCCGAATAGACGTCCCCCCCGCTAATTGTTAAGAGAAAAAAAAATCCATTCCCCGCTCTTATTAAGACCCCTCCCCCGGTAATTAAATTCGAATGATTCAATATTTTATAACAGTGTAGATACCCCTTAAACTTGTTAAAATTTTCCTTTTTGTTAGTATTGGTTCTTATTTTACGTGTTCATTTGTTAAAGTTTCTTTTTTGTTGTTGAAATTCATATCAATTAAAAAAAAATCTGTCTTCAAATTACCCCCCTCTTATTCCACCCCCACCCCCCGCTTATTATAATTCAGAAAATTTTCCTTATTCGGACCCCCCCCGTCTATTCTATTCTATTCTTTACTAAAACCTCCCAATTTTACTGGCTACTTCAAAATTAAGGTAATTGAAAAATTGAAGTTCTTTCAAAATTAGATCTCATTAAAATGACATTTGAGAAAATCCCAAGCTGAAGCACAAACTTTCTTATATTACATTACCCAGCATTTTTAAACTTTATCATACTTTTGACTGTTATAGATCTTACAGCAAGTGAAAGTACCACTTGTACCCAGAAGCACGTGCAGGCAGTCATACGGACACAATAGCATCACGGGCAACATGATTTGCGCCGGGTACCCACAAGGAGGAAAAGACGCCTGTCAAGGAGATTCCGGTGGTCCGTTGGTCTGTAAAAAGCGAAACTCATCAGGTCAAGATGTTTGGTATTTGTGGGGAGTCGTTTCATGGGGTCGAGGTTGTGCTTCTCCAAGATTATATGGTGTCTATTCCAATATGGAAACCCTAGGATCATGGGCCACCCAAACAATGCGAAGCAGATCTTAAAATGTTTTTTAGTTAAGAGTCATTTGTCATAACGTTGCAAGTATTCTTTCTTGGAATAATTATACGAATGTACCAAAAATCTAAAAGTTTAGTTTTGATATTAAATAATCGTTTGATTTAATTTTCATGTCATTGAGGCTAATACCAAAAGGAATAGAGTTGCAATTAGTGGAGATGCAAATTGAACAGAACAGCAAAAATTCATTCACGCGTAAATGGAAGTTTCACTACAGTTCTTTGATTAGTGATTCTCTTTTACCATAATCTTTTAAGTAAGGGCGTTTATTGTAAGGTCTACGAGTTGTCTTGACTAAACTCCTTGAGAAGATTGATTATGATATCAAAAAGTTTTTCAGAGGCAATTTAATTTGGCGGTTGCAGGATATTTTTGGCCAAAATCGTCATCAAATAAGCAAGAAAACCTGCTTTATTAAGGCCTGAAATAGCACCAATTTGGGAAATGCGTTAAATAAAATAAATTTGGCGGGAACTTGATTTGGCGGATTTTGGCTAAATTTTGGCTAATTTTCTTTCCGCCAAGTTTTCTTTCCGCCAAAATTGCTTCCTTTAAGGTACTTTGGTCTAGTAAAGACTTTGTTAACACACAGAAAAAGGTCACGTGGACATCTTCAAAAAGTTTGGGAGGCTAACTTGACAAAGACACCATCCGCCTACAGCTATTCGATTGAAAAACTTATTTGCCATACTCATCAGCTATGCCAAATCCAAAATTTCAATGTCAAAAGATCACAGTTTTGTGGCAAAATCCTACACCGCTGCGCCACCATTTTGATTTCTGTTTTGTGATGCTTCGTCAGCAGTTTTCTGTCGCTGTTTGTGCTCAGGTAAATTAATGCGTGTCCAAATTATCGTTAATTCTTCGGACCCATCATCACCCCTCCTAGCATAATAAATTATACCTTTAAAGAAGCGCATTACGATGTAGAACATGAAAATCGCTGTTACTTAAATTTAGGTTTTGCCAATTTTGCGAAAAACCGCAAAAACCAAAAAATGCTGACGTCAGCAAAACTTGTTTTTTAAATAACTCCAGTTTGGCTAATGGTATAAACATGAAATTTGGACCAAAGTTGCACATTATTAAAAAGATCATTTTGAAATAAAATGTTTTTGAAATTTTGCTGATGTCTGCACTTTATTGCAAATTTTCGTATTTTGCTGATTTCTGCTGACGTTAGCAAAATTTGAAAAAATTGATTATGTAAAAATGTTTTTATTACTGATATGCAACTTTGGTCCAAATTTCATGTTTATACCATTAGCCAAACTGGAGTTATTCAAAAAACAAGTTTTGCTGACGTCAGCATTTTTTGGTTTTTGCGGTTTTTCGCAAAATTGGCAAAACCTAAATTTAAGTAACAGCGAATTTCATGTTCCACATCGTAATGCGCTTCTTTAAAGGTATAATTTATTATACTAGGAGGGGTGATGATGGGTCCGAAAAATTAACGAAAATTTGGACACGCATTAATTTACCCGAGTGGAGTGGGAAGTTTTTACACGCGCGAGCGACTTTTTTAACCAATCAAATTTCCGATCGGCATTGTTTTGGTTTAGCATTGGAAGGTCTTTTATTTTTCAAAATCTCTTGCCAAAAGTGCCATTTTTGGCGTTCGAAAAGCGAAAAGGTCTCGTGGGAAAGAACAGTGTTTTGTATGGAAGTAAGTTCCAAAATTGCCAAGAATGACAGGTTGACCGTATCTTTTTTATTTGACATTTATGTTTAAAAGATTATGCCCAAATTGTCAAATTTTTGCCAATCGAATGCAAAATAATTGGCAATCAGGGCAAAATCGGCATATTTTGAAGTCAATCGAATTGGCTGCTAGTTGAAGATCCAAGAGTTACTGGGATCGCCTGGAAGAGTTACTGTTAATTAATTCATGTAAGATAGAACTCACTTTTAGGAAGACATAGGCTTTTTGCAAGACTAGAATAGAAATTCTATGCTAAGAATAGCATTTTTCATTCGTTTTTAAAAATTCCGAAAATCAAGAATAAAATAACCCTTTTTACCTTGAGATTTCAAGGTAAGTAAGACGAAAGATTACCGAAATTCCGAAGTAAAAGCTCATACGCCCCCACTACTTAGGGAGGTACAGTTGACGCTCCCTTATTCGATGAAAATCCAATTCCCTTTGTAAATCGAATTAGAGAGCGTCAACTTTGTCAACTGTACTTATTCTGCAATTCTCACCTCTCACTTTTTTAGTTAGACTTAGAACCTTCATCGATTCAAATATGCTAAGGATTCAAATATGCTAAGGATTCAAATAGGCTGGGAAAAAACTTGAGATCTTTAGTAAAAATTTAAAGTAGGGTCTCTTTAGACCAATTAATTTTTGGAGTCAAGATACAAAATCAAAAGTTTTCTATGTGTCTAGCCATAAATATTCTTCCATATTGGATTTGAACAAGAAATCTTTAGATCCTTTAAAATAGAGATAGGATTTCCTACCATTTTCCCTCTTCTTGTACAAGGGAATGTGTTGGATTGATAATAAAAACAGCAGACGTTTTTTCAATATGTTGGAATTTTAAGGCGACTTATTTAATGTGGGAATCTCAAGAATCTAATCGCTTCATTTAGTCTTTTGGAAATTCACATCCTGTTTCAGATCATTTTGTTCGCGCTTTTAGTTTGATACTGGTTTTGTTTCATGAAAATATAAATTTCTCCTGTCCCATTCCCTATAGATCTTCAAAAAGAGCAATTTTGATTGAAACTGCCAGGAAACAGATTACAGAATTGTAGAGGCTGTTCATCAAACCTAAAACAATCTATGTTTTTTTCGACCCTACTGGGACTCATACAATAATAAATCCCAAAGAATTTGGGTAAAGTCTTGATCTTCACAGAAAATAAGGAATATAAAAGAAATCAAGGAATTTTGATCTTTCTTACCTTTATTTGAAATTTGTTGTTACTATTTGCTTTCATTTTTCGAATCAGTTTTGCAAAATGCAGACACCACTACCGATTTTCTCGAGTGCCTAAAATAAGAAGATATATGTATGAAGAAACATTGAGCTTAAAAGTCCTGAAAAAGCTGGAGTTGAAATTCGTGAATGGTCTCCAAAACTCGAACACGCACGGGAAAGACAAAATTTGTTCAAGTTAAGAAAATTTATTGAAATGGGTTTATAGGGGGGGTTTGTAGGGGTTCGAAATACCGTTTTCCGGTCAAAATTTTTGCTGAATCCCGTAATCCCGAAAATTGAAAAAAATAATAAAACCGTCATACCGGTTTGTACAGGTTCAAATACCGGCATAATGACAAAAAATAAGGCCAAATACCGTCACCGTCTCATTTTAAAATACCGTTTTCCCGTCTTTTTTTTCGTCAAATCCCGTAATACCGTACTAAAAAAGGGCCAATCCCGTCACACCGTAAAAGTACAAACCGGACTTTATAGATTATTGAAGTTGATTGAAGGGATCGGAAAATTTGTTTAAGCATACTGAAGCATAAGGAGACATTCGAGTTATAAGGTTCGAAAAACTCACTGTATATAAAATCAATCAAAAAATATAACCAATGACAACAAAAAAATGGGATCATCTTAGATCTTAGGGTGAGTCTTAGATTCAATAAGTTGCTCTAAATGTGGCCTTTTTTTTTTTTGCACGAGAAGGTTGGTTGAAACCATCTATCAAAATAGCCACGTTGTGGATGGGGTTTTTGAGACCGAGAGAAATTGTAAATTTTGGCTTAGGCATGGATGTTCTTTTTGTTTCAAGATTTCTATTTTTGAATGTTCTTACGCTTTGGTCTAAACCTGTACGGTTTAGAAAGATATTGTACAGCCCCAAGATGTGACCCCTGCCCCAAGATGTGAAACCTGCCCTAAGATGTGACCCGTTTGCCCCAAGATGTGGCCCGAAAAGCTGCCCTAAGATGTGTGTGATTTTTTTGAATTTCACCGATGTTTTGCTGCACTTTAAAGATGTAAGGATTTTAAAGCCCTATTTTCTCATATTTGGTTTCGGTTTCCCGGGAAAGTTTGTTTTACTTTCCCCGATCAAAATCGTAAAAGTTGGGCTATTGATAAAAAAAAACAAAATATGGGATATGATAAAGTTCATATGTTTCAGATTAGATAAAGACCACATTTTCATCGTAGTACACTTAATCAAACATGGTAGTTGCTTGCTTTGAGCCATCTGTTAACAAATCTATGTTTTCTCACAAATAGCGATTTTTGGTATGTGAATCCAAAGGTTAAAAACCTGTGATATTCTCGTTATGCTTCGAGAAAAGGGAGGGTCCCTATCTAATTAGAAACACCAATAATAGAGCATTCCCTTACAAAAAAGAAGTTTCATTTTCCATTTTCTATTCTTACAAATCTTCTAGATTCGTCGTAGTGGTGCGAGAGAAAGAAGCTTTCCCCTCTAATTTCTTTCTCATTATTTAGGAAGTTAAAAATTTCAATATTTGTTCATACTTTTAAGAAATGAAATCAAAAGTACACAGACATTAAACTTCTTTGGGTTAAAATATGTAAAAACTTAAACTTAAAGCACATTTGTTATGCATGCCCTTATTTTTTCCAACTAAAAGTTCTCAAACCAGATTTTTAGGGCAAACTTTGGGGCTTAGGGATTTACATGAAAATAAAATAGATGACGTCGTATCAGGAGGCTAAGCAGTCAGTACATAACACCCTTGACACTTAGTACGGTTGAGATCAAAATTGGCAAAATGCAGTTAGTACTCCCAGTGTACTAAATGCAAAAACAGATGGTATGCTTGGCGATTAACAGCAAATTTGGTGTACTAACTGACATAACTCAAGTTTTTTTGGCAAAAAATGGGATATTTTGGAAAGTTCAAAATTTCAAAATTCAAAAAAAAATTTAAATCTTAAAAAAATAATTTTAAAATTTAAAAATAAACAAAAATTCCAAAATCTTTTCTACGCAGTATATGATTTCTAGTATAGTTTTTGATGTTGAAAAGTTTTCCACAAGGCAAATTTTGAAAAGTGCATGGCCAAAAGTGCGATTTTGGGTTTTATATGTTTGGGGTGGTGTATTGAAATTTTGACCTCAAAATCAGAAAGTACATTGTGCACAAAGTGAAAAGGAGTGGTGGTCCTTTATTTTTGTCAAAAATTATAGTGCTCTGAACTATCTTTTCAACGGTATATAATATGTTATGATTTAAGCATTCGCTGAAAAAAAAGTAAGCCAAACAAAGATTAGTGCACACTTAAAACGAATAGACTTAAATCGAATATGTATGCTATCAACTGCTAACATTATCAGCCCTCCTCAATCTAACAACATTTGCAGTTTAATGCTCATGATGTCAATAAGGTGAGAACTTCCAAAATTTTCTAAAACTTTTAGAATAACTTTTCTAAACAATTATAGTGCTCTGAATTATCTTTTCAAAAATATATAATTTATTAAATTTGAAGCATTGGTTGAGCGAAACAAACATTAGTGCACACTTAAAATGAAAGGATTTTAATTATCGATATGAAGTTCTTCATATCGGAGTTTTTTCTATGTATTTTCTCATAATTTATGACATAAACTGTTCGTAATTGCTGAAAGCAAGTCAGCGGGAAAAAATTCTTCTCAAATAATTTAGGCATGTGCGATAAAATCCTATCAGAGTACTGTTGTCACAGGTTAAATATCTGTGATTCTAACGTTTCATATAGTTCCTATATTTCACAGTTTTACCCAGAAGGGCCAAAGGCCTTTTTTCAAATACACATTTTTTTAATAAGAACAAACTATAAAAGAATAAAAGGCTTCGATGGCCAAAATGCTAAGAACAAGTTAAGAACATTTTAAGAACACTTTTAGGCTTAAAACCCAAAAAGTTAAGTACATCCGTAGGCTAGATGTTCTTATAAAAAACGTGTAAGGGGTGAAATTGAAGGTTATTTTTTACAACGGAGACGAATCACGTAGGACGTTTTTTTTTTACTGTACTCGATTCTCTTAACCCACTTATTACCAAGCTTACTTTGAATTAATCGCATTATTAATTGACGGGTTTTTTTTCTAGCACTCCAATCAATTTTTACCAAGAGGCAAAGAAAAAAAAATATATTTTTTAATTATAATTTTCGAGCTCGCGAAAATCTGTAGTCAATTTTACTCATTAAAAAGACTGAAATCTTTCAAAAATCTCAGCTTTCTAAGAATCGAGAAAACTGGCAATTAAACTACATTAATTTGTCAGTCCATTCAGATATGATTGGTGTAGACTTTTATATCTCTTTTCAGATTTTCAGTTAATTAAATACATGTGTTTGCATAATTACAGTTAATGGCAAAATAAAATAATAATTACACTATTTGCAGCAATAAATTAGTATAAAAAATAGACTTCGTGGTATTTAGATAAGTTTTTGTTAAAAATTGAAGGGCACTAAAGCATTCTGTTTGACCCTTCAAATTTCAACTTTACATAGAAAATTTCAAATCAAAAAATTTCCAGAATCTTAAAAATAAAATTTACATATATGAAAAGGTAAATGGTGGTGGTGTGGTATGACTTGGGCCATTCCAGCTACCCCTTTTAAATAGTCCTTGTTGATAAGGTAGCTTTGGTGACGTCAAACTGGATGACGGTGACGTAATACTACTGTTAGAATTGTTCGAAATGACGTCAATTTCTATCTCTTCTGTGGAGAGTTCATGATTTTGTTTGTGTTCCAGGAAGTCTTCTTCGCTTTCGACATCTGAAGACTCACTACCGACCCTATGATAATGTTTACGCACCATCATCCGATTATTAGAGATCATGGTGGGGAAATGGTTGCTTAGTTTTCGTTGTCGATAGATATTCATTTGATCGTAAAACCTGTTTGGTAGGTTTTGCGTGGTTTGTTTGTAACGGTAAACTGTTGGTTTTACGATTGGGCTTCCTCGGACTGGAACTTCTTGAAGTTTCGGGTCTTCTCGGATGTTCCGCATTGCTTCGATTTTCGGATTTTTGATCTGGTACTCTGGTGTTCCTAAACTAATCTGTGACTTTTTCTCTATCAATTTCTTTTCCGCTTTACCGACTTTTCTCGGTCGGTTAGTGGTCGGTGAACGAGGGCGATGCCAGCGACGATGTGAAGCGAGATTGGCGGGACAGTTGAATACTTTATCGCATTCTGGACATCGATGTTCGACGTGCTTGATTTTCGAGCATTTATGTTGTGCTAGTGATAAAGGATCACAGAAAGATAATTTACAGAGTTGACAGTTGAACGAGGATTGGTTAAGCGGGCCATCGACCTTTGGCGAAACACGAAATATGTGGTCTTTATTTGGTGACGGTATTATCGTAGGAGATTGATCTTCTGGCGGAACATGTCTCTTAGTAACCGGTTGCTGCCCGTTGTTTGATCTACTATTTTGTTCGAGATAGTATAATCCAAATGGTTTTGATACTGGAATACTCGTCAAGAACAAGGCTTTTAAATCGATCGGTTTTTCCTTGACATTAGACGGCTGAGTAGGTGAAGATAAGTTCTTTTCTTTTAAAACTGGTCGTGCCGGTGGCGGTGACGGGATAGTAGGAAAGTTCGTTTCTTCGGTGTAATCCTTCTGAATGTTTAACTCGGACGAGCGTGAATAAAAATTGAATTTGCGTCCCCATTTCTTGATTAAAAAAGATTTCGGCATTGTGAAAATCTTCGACCTTTGCAAAGTTGTTACTTGTTGACCTATCGTTGACGAGTATGCTAATGCTTCAACGTTCCTAGAGGTCCAAGTTTATATTAATTTTCATCCCCTCAATCAAATAATCACAATCAATCAATCAATCAATCGATACTTTATTGTTCTATCATATTTTAATAATGGCACTCTCTAGATTATGATTTGGTCCAAACCCCTCTTTTCTTTATTGCACCTGTCTAACCAGCAGTATATTCCCGTGGGCTCAACAGAAGGGACCAAGATAGCAATAAAAAGATTGAACCAACAAACCAGACAACTTCACATACAATTGAAAAGGAGAAGAATCAAAACAAAACAAAACTAAAATACTGCTACATGATTGGTTCTTTTTCATGTCGTCTATTGTTTAATTTTTCAAACAAACCTTTTGTTTTATTTTAACATTCTTTGTTTTCTTTTTCTATTCATAGTAAAACATACAACACCTTTGATTTTTGTTAACAAAACAGGGTGTTTAACCTTGCCCTGATGAGATGGGAGAATAGGGAGAGGTTTTTTTAAAAGAAACAATGCATCTTTTTTGATACATAATCAAGTATTCTTTTGTTTTGATTACTGTGTGTTTAAAGTGAAGCATAGAGATTAGTTAGTGAGGGTAAAAAAAAGTCCAATTTTTTTAAAGGGACTGATAGGATGATTGTTGAAATTTTCAATCAAAAATCATGTTCCCTTACAGAAATTCCTTCGCTCAGAGAAAAGTACACATTTGTTTCAATGAAAAGGGGAAAGAAACACACACACGTTGAAGACGTGAACATGTTTTTTTTCATTGAAATTATATTTAAATTTTCTTTCAAAGATTTTATTTGATTTTGTTAAAATTTTTAAGCACATAAAAATGGTAAATAAATTGGAAAATAATGACCGTGTGTTTCTTCGACTTTGGAGTACAAAGAAAATCAAATTCATTTGAGATTCAAAATGTCAAAATTTCTACACCCCTGTTTCAGATGTTTTTTATCTTTTGCGGCTTCAAGCCTAAAAATGTTTTTAAAATGTTCTTACTGTATCCGGGGGGGGGTGCTTAGGCAAATGGGAGGGTACGGTATGTGCCGCCCTTAAGCCCGCTAAGGGCCTGGTCAAATTTGCCCCACTAAGGGTCGTAAAATTCCCAAAATTTTCCTTTGCTTTCTTCTTTTTAGGCCCGGTAAGGGTCCCAAAGGTTGAAAGTCGGGCCGCACCCCCTCCCGTCAGCTCGCAACCCTAGTACCCCCCCCTCTGGTATGGCTTCAAAACCCTTTGAATATAACTTAACTCGTTAGAAGAGGTCACTCTCTAACCCCCTTCGCGTGCCATAAAATTTCTTGTTTCACTTTCAATAAACACTAAACAAACTGAGCCATGACTGTTCAAATAATTGAAAAAGTTTATAATTAAATGATGGATTGAAATATTTCTTTACTACAGATAGCTAGATAAGATATTTATTTATGCAGCTGTTATGAGGCTCGCAATAAAATTGTTGAATGTTTTTAGTAATTTATCCATGGATATCTTCGACTTCATATTGAAACATTTTTAGTTATCTATGTGAAGTTATTTCTAGGAGATCTCCGACAAAAACAGAACTAGTAGTTTCTACCTGATGTGTTTTTTAACGATCCGTTCTTAGAAAAATATTTTCATAAATAAACATATATTACCAGCACGAGATAATTTTTTTGCATAAAATTAAATATTTCAAATTTAATGAAAATATCAGTGTTTAACGTATCGGTTGGCAAATCCTTGTAAACAAATTCATTTTCAATTGCACTCAACAAAATTGGAATTTTAATTAAAAATATCTACAAAGTAAGACAAGGAAAAATGACTATAAAGTTTATCGGGGTAGTCCCCGTCTTATCCCCCGCAACGATTACACTCTTTTCTTTTATAAGAACAATGAGGCTCGAAATTGCCAGAAAATAAGAACAATTTAAGAACAATGCTGAGCCTGGAATTACTCAATTTCAAGCAAATAGGGGGTTGAGAGAGATGTAAATGAGTGGCATTGGTAGAATTTGGAAATTGGAATATTCTAGAAAAGGCAAAACTCCCAAAAGTCTGAAATTTCGGCGAAATCCAAACGGGTACCTCAAAAATTTTTTAAAAAATCAGTGAAGTCAGACAAAAAGATGGAAGAGGATATTATCCAAAATTTCGGCAAGAATCAGGTGGATCTTTTGAAATAATGTGACCACGCCTCGAAATTGATTATTTTCTTTCATAAGTCATTGGCAAAAAATTACAAAACGTCAGTCGACTCTGAATCATAGCAAATCACATGAGAATTTTTCTCATTTTGTCCAATATGTTAGCCTAGATATCCAAGCTCAAAATTTAAGAAAAAACAAAATTTACCTCAACATACAAAGTTCTTAAATTATAGAGCTTGGTCTCCCTAGAGAATGAAAGTGAAAACCCATGTTTCCTAGCCAACCCAGGGCAGCAAAACAGAAATTAATAAAAAGCAGTCTTACTTCGGTATTTTTCACTTTCTAAGACAATCACGCCTCCATTATATTTGGCACAAAAGGGAAATTCCCTAACAACCGCAAGTGATTTTTAACTTGAGACTTGAGATGGTCGTAAGACCTTAGGATCTGAGGATCTAAAAGCTCAAAAATGTTCCAACATAGCTGAGAATATAGCCTGGAAGCCACTAAACCCCTCCCGAATCGAAAAATCCAATGGAAGAAAGTTGAAGTAGTACTGAAATTGCAATTCTCGACCTATTCTCGACCGAGCTTTAAATTCTGAAAAAACGTTGAAACACCCGAAATTGCCAATATAATTCGGTGCTAATTGTAGCTGGAAAATTGGGAACTCTACCCGCAACGGCATACTGTGGATTTGGACAAACAAGTAACCCAGTGACATGAAATTTCAGGGAAAAATTATCGCGTGTCCTATAAGAAGAAGTTATTGGGGAACATTTAAGTTGGGGTTTTTATAGATACTGGTGCTAAATAAAAAGGAGATATTTCTTCTAAGTTAGAATTTTCGCATGTTTATAGACTGGGTGACAGACAAATATCTTAGCTTGATGATAAGCATAAGGACAATAGTGAAAGGTCTGAGTGTTAACAAACTGTCACTTTTATCATGCCAGCATGAAAGCTGCTTCACATAAAAATTAATAACAAATCTATTAAAGATTCGTGCTAATTAAGGCGTGATAAAAACTGTGAATGAAACATTAATAAGGGCTTTTGTTTTTGCTGTTTTCACGCGAAATTGCTGCAATTTACTAACAACTGTTTGTCAAAAACAATGATTTGATGTAAAAGCTTGAAGAATGAAAAAAATGAAAAAATGAGAGAGGGGGAGAGAAGAGGATGACATTCATTTATTTCTTCTCTGTGAGCAGATTCTGTGAATGTGTGAAAAAGGATAATTGTTAGAAGATGTTTGTAAATTTTCGCGACCCACACATCCAATGCAGAATACAAAGAGAATTAAAATAAAGGCTTAATCGATATACACGTTTTTTATAGGAACATCCAGAATTTTTGAAGCCTTTGGAGTTTTAAGCCTAAAAATGTTCTGAACATGTTCTTATTTTCGCCATTTTTTTGAGTATTTTTGTCCATTTTCCTAAGAAATTCAGTGTTTTAGAGTCCGCAAAGCTTAAAAATGTTCTTAACTTGTTCTTAACATTTTGGCCATCGAAGCCTTATGTTCTTATATAGTTTGTTCTTATAAAACAAACATGTATCTATCTATATCTACTTATCATCCAATTCTATCAATTAAACTTCATCATATAAAATTTTGATGAGATATTTTCTTGTTAGTGTATTGTAAAGGTGCTAAAACAATTTTTGATTTTCTTTTCTCAATATATTATTATTTTTAATGAAAAATTTTCAAATAATTTGATCATAATTGGTTTGTTAGGGGTAAAGGTTTTCACTTGAATGCGAAAGTGCCAAAATGTTTGCATGTTCTTCACACCTTGGATTCTTTTCATTTTTATTTCAGTGAGAGCGAAAAACCGAGCTTCATTGTTTTTCATTTATTTTTTTTCGGAAAATGCGAATGTTGAAGAACATTTTAAACTTTAAGACAATGAAAACTTTTACAAGTCACTTTTACAATACACTTTCTCAAGTGTTCTATAAAAACTGGTCTTTAGACAATAAACATTATATTCTACTGTTTATTGTCTCGGTGAAATACTGCATGGCGTAAAAAGCTTTCTATACTTCATTAAAAATACAAGGAATCTTTTCCTATAGAAATCCAAATCCAAAAAAAAAATTTTCCTTTAAAAATACAAAAAGAAGAAGAAAATCATTTTTTCTCAATTTTTCTTTAATTTTTTTAGTCGGAGCATTTTGATACATTTTTGAAAAGTAAATCGATAGGAGGCTCCGAATTTTATAGATGTCAAATTCTTCCGGGCACTAGTGTATTTTACAGGCCAGAAATGCAGAATAGAAAATGCTATTTATTGAAAATTAACTATTGGTTGGGGTTGTGTATACACAGTCGTTCTTGTCTATAAACAGATCCGGTTTTACCACTTATTTGATGCACCAGTAAGCATATAAAAAGTACTTCATTTGAAAAATTTCGTCCCCAGTGGGAAATACCCTGGAACTTCAGCCCCACTGGGAAATCAACTTTAATTCCATCACCACTCGAAATTCAATGTTTAAAAATAGCACTCCAAAACCACCCCCACTAGACTTTTCAACCTTGGAACAATAGAATTTCTATCCCGATTGGGAATTCAATAGGAATTTTTATCCCCACTGAGTAAAAAAGTCCCACCGGGGCTGTGAGACAGGGGTGTATTTTAGTTTTGTTTAGAAATATTTCGCGGATAAAGGACTTCCGAATTTCCGATAAGACTTTTAAAACGGACGACATTTTAATGGCCGCGAAATTTTATCAATCCCATTAAAGTAATCTTGACAAAAGCCTTTGGCGGATCTAAATAGTTGGGTGAACTTGCTGAAAATTGCCTATTTTTTATATTTAATTTCGTATTTTTATATATTTTATAACAAATCTATAGCCACGCTATTCGTTTATTCGCAATTCGCTACTCATTTGATCGATTAGCTAGAATCTGAAGCAATGAGAAACCTTATTCGAGTTAAGGAGACATTCGAGTTATAGAGATTCGAACCAAAGAGACTCTGTTGTACGAGTAACTGTTTTCTTTGAAATTAAAAGAAGCGCCTTTTTAATTTTCTTGAGATACACACAAACAATTTTCAAAAATCCAGGATAAAAGAAAGAAATAGGATGTAGACCTCAACGAAATGCAAAAATTTTTATTTCTAAAATTAAAAATTATAAAATTATAACCTAACAAATAAAATTTAAATGCAGATTAACTTTCATGGGATTCCGTACTTATGTATTAGAAAAGTCTTCAATTCATCCTCTACTTTGCGAAAGACTTGATATTCGAAATGAACCCAATCAACAGGTTTGAAGGGACAAGCAGGTGGATGATTATGAACTGCCAAAATGGGAAGGTCGGATTTGCATGCAGCAGTAATAGTGTAGCTGTTCCATGCATCGATACGCTAAAAAATTATAATGAGAGACTTTTATTAGACCATAACAGAATCAACCTGGTGATAACTTGAAATGACGGATCTGAAGGGGAGTCGTGTGTTGATTTCCAGGAATGGATCAAAAGCACTCTCTGTCATAAGTGTAACTCTTTAAAAAAAACAAGTGATACTTTTATGGACCTACCTGGTTATGCATTTAACACATATATAATTGTTATCTACGTGAGCATGAACGTTAAACAATCATTCAGAACAAAAATAGTGACGATTTATTAAAATTAGTCGTTTGTTTCTTATAAAAAAAACGTTTAGAAACCAAAATTTCGTGCTCTTGAAATATTCTTTCATATTCAAGACTTCGTGAGCATAAAAAGACATCTATCTCATCAAAAAATTGAGTAATTTGGCTAAGAACATTGATGTATGCTTATTAATAGTGATTCTTATAGATAAAGATGCGTTTTTTGAGCTGAAAAGTTTTTTTACAAAAATCTGCTTGACCCATCTTTTACCTACTTTCATGCAAAAAATCAGAAAAAATTAATGATCCAATTTTTCACAAAGTCCAAAAAACCCTTTTTTTAGCCGTTTTTTGGCCCAAATTTGCCCAAAAACATTTTTTTTCGAAAATCGGGCTCAGTCACGTTCGAGGGTTTATAGTTATGCATCTTTGTGCAAAAAATCATAAAGAATGAAAGAGCCAATCTCGAGAAAAGCTAATACCTAAGTAATTGATAATGTGCTTATAAAAAAATATCGACTTTGGCCAGTTTTTCTATAAAAACACGCCAAGCAACCAAAATTTCATGTCTAAACACACATATGCTTCAAAAGTAAGCCCTCGTGAGCAAAAAAAACATCTATCTCATAAAAAAATTGAGTAATTTGACTAAGAACATTAATGTATGCTTATTAATAGTGATTCTTATAGATAAACATGCGTTTTTTTGAGCCAACAAATCTTTTTGCAAAAATCTCCCTGAGCCATCTTTTACCTATGATGGTACCCTACTTTCCTGCAAAAAATCAGAAAAAATCAATGATCCAATTTTTCACAAAGTCCAAAAAACCCGCTTTTTAGCCGTTTTTTGGCCCAAATTTGCCCAAAAACATTTTTTTTCGAAAATCGGGCTCAGTCACATTCGAGGGTTTATAGTTATGCATCTTTGTGCAAAAAATCATAAAGAATGAAAGAGCTAATCTCGAGAAAAGCTAATACCTAATATAATGTGCTTATAAAAAAATATCGAATTTGGCCAGTTTTCCTATAAAAACACGACAAGCAACCAAAATTTCATGTCTAAACACACATATTCTTCAAAAGTAAGCCCTCATGAGCAAAAAAAATCTGCTTGAGCCATCTTTTACCTATGATGGTACCCTACTTTCATGCAAAAAATCAAAAAAATTTAATCATCCAATTTTTCACAAAGTCGAAAAAACCCGTTTTTTAGCCGTTTTTTGGCCCAAATTTGCCCAAAAAATTTTTTTTTCGAAAATCGGGCTCCGTCACATTTTGGCCACTACTGTTTTGCACCTTTGTACCAAAAATCAAATGATTCCTATGATTCAATCTCGAGAAAAGCTGGTAACGAACGGACAGACGGACAGACGAACGGACAGAGGTGAATTTATAGGACCTTCACCCCACCGGGGTAGGTCCAAAAACTAATTATCAAAGTCTAAAATCCGTAGGGGAACAACCTAACTAATTTTTTAAAAACCGTAAACCATTGAGTACAATTGATTTGATATGAGCCCTCTCCATTTGGGAATGAGCCCTACTCCTTACGAAGTAGTAACCCCCCCCCTAAAAAGGTGACAGAACACTTTCTGTCAAAAAGTTGAAAAGTTCCCCCCAGAAAAATTTTGCACCTTTATGAAATCCCCCCTGGATTTCCATTTTCCCTTTGCCCCCCCCCTTTTGCAAAATTTCTTGAAAAAAATCCCCCCAGCAGAAGGAGTGTTCCCTTGCCAAGTGAACCGTAGTACTAAAGTGGGAATCGAACTCGGACCTCCCAGACGGGAGTCAAGAGCGATGAAAAACCATAGAAGGTTAACCCTATTCGGCCTAGGGGGGGGGGGGGCTCTTTCTGTTCGGAGGTCAAACTATTGGTAATAGCTCCTGAAATAATAGAGATTCTGCCGTGAAATTTTCTGTAAATTCCTAACTTTTATTTAGCTTCAAAATAAAAAAGAATTTGACACCTAAAAATGTTCACACCTTGAGCATGATGACATTTCTGACAGTAAGGTGACAAAAAAATTTGACACTTTTCCAATACAAATTGATTTTTAATGTCAAATATATCGTTTAAACCGTAATTTATTGAATATTTAGGATAAAATAAGCATTTTAAACTCAGGCAACTTTTTTCTAAAGCTTTTGTTAGAATACAATAGCTATTTATAAGAACAAAGGAAATTTTCGGTTTTTGCTCACTTTGGGCATGATGAGTGACGTCATCAAAAAAAAATTTTGTCAAAGGTTACCTTACGTGACAAGGATCTTGTGTGCCAAATTTCATCCAAAAAGACTCACTAGATCAAAAGTTAAGGGGTGGTACAGGAAAAGCCCCCTCCCCCTAGTTCTGAACCGCCCCTAAAAGCCTAGGTTGAATAGGGTTAAATCACCATATGATATATTGAAAAGGGGTAATTGTTTTTTGGTGAGATGAACATAACAAAGAGAATTTAACTCTTACCTGTTTGGTCATGAAACGTAGACCGGTTGAATTCAGTACCGAAGGGACATTCTCAAGGACTGGTAGTGTTGTCGTCTTCCAAATGATCAAAGGTACCTTGTCTGGTCTGTGGTTTACACGTATTTTTTTAACCATGTCTATGAAACTATCAAATAATCTAAAACCACGTTCAAGCCCAACGGATAATACAATATGCAAACCGAAATTTATCAGTACAACGCTTCTCGAAGATCGAGTCTCTGGTCTTGTGATATCAAACTTGATGTCGTTAAGAATTCGTGTTTCGTTGAAATCGTCACCGGTAAATTTGTATCTATCATCGTGTGAATTTGAATTAAAATGTTTGTATGTCCACGTATAGGTATGGTCGCACTTCTTAAATAATTTTGTACACAACTCATACTTTATGAGTGACCAATAAAAACGACGTCCCTGGGAATCACCATAGATCCATAAAGTGTCAAGTTGTTTATTTTGATATTGCTTTGTTTGGTTTGAGAGGACATTCTTTGTCAAATGTTTACTCTCTCTTGGCATAATTTTCTTTGGAATATTTTTAATCTTATGTGGTCTATAACCTTTGAAGTTAGATTCCTTCCAAAAGCCACATTCTGTATTGATGAACGTATCACACTGTTGGTCAAAACCAAATAACTCTTTATTCAAAGTATTTTCCGTTTGAAAATGGGTTCCCGTGATTCGGAATTGTGAGATTGGACCGTCTTCATTCAGGAATTGATCAACGGGGCCGATTATACCGTCTGGTTGAAACCTACCTTGAATTGAGCCTAATGATAAACGATTAAAGAAATTTAATCATTATAACTGAGAAAGCTTTAATCAAAATTTAGAATCGATAGGTATACATTATTATGCTCGTTTTGACCTTAATTTTTTTAAACCACTGTATAATTTACTTTGTTTAGACGTAAAACAAGATTGGGTCATTTGGTATAAGTCTGTTGCCAGAGGCTCCTTCTTTACTTAAAATTGACTACACGTTGTTTCTTACAAGAACAGACTATATAAGAACATAATGCTTAGATGGCCAAAATATTAAGAACAAGTTAAGAACACTTTAAGGCTTTGTAGACTGTGAAACACCTGATTTCTTTGGAAAAAGGACAAGAACACTCAAAGAAGGGTGAAAATAAGAACATGTTAAGAACACTTTTAGGCTTTAACTTCAGAAAGCTTCAGAATTTTGGATGTTCTTATTAGAAAAATGTGTATCAAATTAATAAGCGAGATGGTTGATTGCCCAAAAACGAAAATATTTAAACAAACCTTTTGAGAACCAATCAAGAGGTGGATCCGTAATTCCTTCATAATTACTAAACTCCAATACAACGTGTACCGAAAAAATACCCGGAAATAATACGGGAAACCATCCGGTATACGTTCCATCCGATTTATCTTGGATATTAATACTTGCTCTCATTGATCCTCCAATGATGGTAGCTCTCCAATAGTCTCCTCCGTTGAACTTCATTTCTCCACGTCGATTGAATGTTTGAATATGCAATTTTCCAATGTAGTTATCTTTCGTCTTGTGCTTGTAAATCACCAAGTGCAACTGAGAAATGTTAGCCTGAGTTCGTAGCATTGATGAATTTCGAGCACGGTCTTTCCAGTGTAAGTGTGACTTGAACGATTTTAAATTATCTGATATTGATGGGTGCCGACAGAAAGGAACAAAATCGGTCTTATCGATCACTTGGTTTGATATTCTAACATCATGACTTTGCAGGAAAGAGTACACTTCATAGCCATTCAGAATGTGACCATCATTGAAAAAGTTGATGGTGGTGTACTTTAAATCTACAATCATATCAAGAATTGTAATTTCATTGTGAATGATATATGTTACTATACACAATGATACAAAAAGAAGAGCTTTATTCTTCGTGTTGGTCATTTACGGTACTTAGATTATTTCACAGTGTTAGATATACTCTCCCCAAGATATGGATACAAATAATCATTTGACAATATGATCTCAAGACTTTTATTCTACTTTTGGTAGTATTAGAAAGGGGCTGTATATTTAAACCCATATTCTACGCCTGTTTTCAACAAGAAATAGCAAGAATCGTACTTTGCTTTAATGCTTTGTACAGAACCTTTTGTGAAGTCTTTGCGAACAGTTTTTACGTTTTGTTACAACATTTTTCTACTTCGTAAAATTGTCTCTTAGCAACCAATCTTAAAGAACCAACCAATTTGAGAAGAATATGGGTTTTGACACATATAAGATATAGACTTTGAAATAAAACACTAGAGACTACAGGAAGTTTCTTCTCTGTAATACAGATCAATTAAACTTGAACAGGTTTTAAGGCCTTTTAACGAGTTCCTGAGCAAAACTTTCTTGTGCTTTTGATTTTTGATGCGTCAAATTGATGGAAAATAATCAATAATCTATTCCGGTCTGTAAAATACACCAGTGTCCGAAGAAAAAAATGGCACCCTCAAAATTCGGACTCCTTTATTGACGCATTTTCCAAAAATGTATAACAAGCGCTTTGACTAATAAATTTGTACGATTTTACAAAATTTTCCCTAATTTCGTCAAAAAAGGACCAAATAAGGAAAATGAAGAAGAAAAAAAAATTGATATACAAAATGAAAACTTGTTGTTAGCTTCAATGCATGTAATAGATGATGTTTTGATGATTTTTACGCAATTTTGAAAAATCTTAAAAGGTTGTTAAAAGATAGCAAAAACCTCACTAAAAAAAAACAATTTTCCATTCGGTTGTTGCGAGAATAGTCGGACGCTCGCACCGCAATGGGTTCAAATCTCAGTATTTTTTCCAACTACCGTAACTGCTCTAACTTGGGAATCTGATAAAACATGGGACGGCAATTCGGCCACCATTTCACCGAACCTCCAAAGTCATTTGATTTGAGTTAATGAACGGCGTATTAAAAATACACGATTTCTCTTTCGCACCGAGTAGGCTTTTAAATCAAAATATTAAAAAATCCGTAGTGAAACACACGCGAATGTCTGGAACGAAAAAGACCAAATTAGTGGCAAAACGCGGCAAGTTGCATACTCATTATTTGTTAATCCTATCGGGCGATAGGCGGCTAGGCGGAGGGTGTCTCCAATTCTCCAATCGGCGTCTGGTCATTTTGAATGAAAACAAAAAAGTTAAAAAGAGCGCACTATCAGTGAAAGTTATATGACAGAAAGTATGATTGATAAACTTGGTGGAGTTATCAAAACAAATTTTTTGTCAAAGAGATTTAACAGTAAGTGAAACTACAGGCCAAATATCAACAGTCCCATGTTTCGACCAATCGTCCCAAATTAGAACAGTTGATGGTATTCGAAGGACAGATTGGAGTCGAATAAACTGCTAGACTTGAGGGATTGGTTAATAAAAACCATTTTTAAATCGATATTTGATTTTATTTAAAATTCATAATATTTATTTACATATAAACAATTTTTTTTTTCAGAAATATTACTTGTTTCAATATCTTAAATATTCCAGCAAGCAGGCTTTTAAAATCAGTATTGTTGTAGTAATTTTTGAAAGACTGAGGCTTGAATTTTTCTTGATTCAAAGTTCTAAGGTTTAGGCCAAACTTTAGTCTGGTGTACTTGTAAGATTGTTAGTAATGAAATAGTCTTTCCAACGATGTCCATATCACTGAGCTTTATAGACCCTGGAGGCAGTTTCTCAATCCCAACAAAATATTATGATCGGAGTTTTCTTGAAGTGGTATCTACTGAGAGAGCGCTAGATCTAGTTTCGTTTGTACACTGATGATGTAGCACCGTTTATCGTTAGGCAAAGTTTAAACACTACAATGGCAACTTCTTTGCAGATACCACTTTCAAAAAAATTCCGAGCAAAGATGGCGGATAAAGCTTGGTCCAGGGTTTTAAAAAGGCCAGTGGTCTATATCCATATCCACTAGAAACACCATAAATCTATGAATTGCTTGCGTATCATGAACATCAAGGACCACTTCTATAGCTTAGTCTCTTCCCCGTTTCTTCCAAGGGCTGCCTCTGTATGTAGATTATTTTCCTTTCAAATTCTTCTATCATTTGAGCGGATATCGGATGAGTAAATCAAACGTAAATCACACGCTCCAAACAAACATACAGTATATGTTTATAAACCATTGCTTCAAATCTTATCAGTTATACAGCATGGTCCAACATTGTGTTCAAGAATTTCGGACAGTTAATACATAACAAGTAGAGAACAATAAAGCCAGGGATAACTGCAACTACAGTATAAAAACTTGCCAAAGAAGCAGCTTCTTCCCAAGACATCTGTTGAACAGAGGCTTGGTTATTGAATGATGTTTCATTGGCGGTGTTAAGAGTCGTAGTGTTGATGGATGGGTATGGAATGGTCACTGAATGCACCACAGCATCTAGGGAAAGATAGAGATTCATTATTTAATAAAGCTATCATCCCTTCGAAAATTCGACAACTCGGTACCAAAATAACATCGAATAAAATATCTTAGCAAAATAAAACTACATCCATTTTGTCCCACGATAACCAGTCACTTAATATGAAAAATTTTGGGAAAATGTCAAATAAATTGGTTAATTCTATAATTATTAGGCCGGTTGACGAATATGTATCTTCCAAAGCTTCCAGAATTTTACATCGGTGCAGATCCGTAACGTTCCTGCAATCATTTCAAATATAGAAGAAATAGTCCTAAGCAAAATAATTAGGCATGTTAAGTAATAGTCAAAATACCAACGAAACATACCTGGCAAGAGGAAAATTGCTGCCAAGGATTGAAGCATCATCAGCAACAAAAAGTCGGTAATCATTGTGATGCCAGAGAGAGAAATCAGGTCTCCATTTTACATTTCATAACAAGTGTTTTCAAAAGTTATCAGACTGCTTGTCCAACGAGAATATCTATCGAACTTAATCGCGGATATCAGGGTTTAAGAAAAACAAGACCTTTAACTTGTTTTTATGTTCACAGTTGCGAAAAGATAAAATAAATAGTCAAAACATCAATAAACATTCAAAGAAAAAAATAACTTTTTCACCTATAGTCTCTAAAAACAAGCTAAACGTTTTTGATGAAAGGATTGTCTGTGGAATAGTTTAAATTCTATAGATTTTCCTGATAAATCGATAAAAGATTCTCAGGCCGACGAATTTGCGGTGTCTACCCTGCGGTTTATTTCGAACATTACAAGGATTTCAAACAAGCAAAATATCTACTTCTTCTTAGAGGTCATTAAATTTGAGGTCATGTTTTCATAATAATTCAGAACGTTCGGAAAATAGTCGAACGTGCGCAACGCACTGGGCTCAACTTCAGTGGCTTCAAATAATTCATAGGCCCAATTGTAGACCCCCAGATATTCACCCAATGAACAAGTGTGCCAAATTTCAGCCAAATCCGATCATTTTGGAGGTCTGTAGACTGCTCAAAAGCTTTAGCCTCGTTTTGGCAAAAAAAACTCGTTCCCAGGCCCCAAAAATCAAAAATTTTGAAAAATGCAAAAAGCGCCCCCAGATATTCACCCAAGGAACAAGTGTGCAAAATTTCAGCCAAATCGAACAATTTTTGAAGTCTCCAGGCTGCCCCAAAGTTTTAGCCTCGTTTTGGCGAGAAACTCGCGCCCAGGCCCCAAAAATCAAAATTTTCAAAAAATGAAAAAAATTTTATAATTTTTAATCTCTGTATTATAGAGTTTACTTTAGGATGTCGAATTGATTTTCTATATTTCTTCAAGACATGTCCCAATCCCGGAGGGGGGGGGGGCACTTTTATGGTCCGACCTACGGCATCTGCCACCCTTATAGGCTGCTCGCATCCACTAACGAATCCGTGCTTCTTTTATACTACCTGCGGTTTTGTAGAGGTCTGCGATTCAGACTACCACCCTTAAGGATTTTTCGGGACCCTCAAAATGCACTATAAGGGTGTACTTTTGATAGAGTGCACTACAAGGGTCTTTTTTTGGCTGGATATATACCGTAAGGATGTGTTTGGGGACTACTGAATGGCAAGTGTGACAGTAAATATTTGATGTATCTTTATAGTTTTGATTCACACCAATTTTGATTTGTTTCGCACATTGTGTCGACATATCAGGCTCACTTCCAGGTGACTCCAGCAAAATAAGATATGAGACCAAATAACTGCACTGTGTAAGGGTCAGAAACTTTCGGTAAATTGCACTGTAAGGTAACCTTTGTATTGCTCAAAAGCTGCACTGTACGAAGGGTCTGATTTTGAAAGGCAATTTTTTGGCGGCACGTGCCGTCTTTTAGAGATTGAGGGACCCCCCCCCCGGGTCCCAATTGATTATATAATTTTTACATTCAGTTATCCAGGTGATGTAGGGTTTTAAAAAAATTCCCAACAACATTTTATACATAACAGAAACTAAAGAAAAGGGTAAAAAATTAAATCAGCTGTACAGAAAAATTACAAAAATTTGATGTTCCAGTGAGTTCAACTGTTTTTTTTTCGCATCCCTGAATTAAAATCTAAATAAAAGCGAGGTCGTACTTAAGATCAACTAGCAATACTGTGTCATTTATTAAAATACCACTATTGATATCTACTTTCATTAAAACATTGACATGTATAAAGATTTCTAACGGACCTGATTATTGGATTGGTGAAATTTAATGAATTCCCTGCTGTCATTGAATTTCAATTTAGAAGGTATCTGTAAAAGTTCGTATCATAAAACTAGAGTTTTTTTGTAAGAAACTCAGACAGTAAAACAGGAGAAGGACATTCTGGGTACAATTTTTGACTGAAATATGAAGTCCTGGTGCTTGACAGTATTCGAGACCAAAATTTCAGTGTTGTTAAATATAGCCGTAGTTGTCATTCATAAATATAGGACATACATCTCTCAGATGAACCTACTAAACTAAAAGTTACTAAACATTCTATAAGAAAGGCAGGAGCAAATGTGTTCTGATTTCGCGCATTAAGCATCGGTATGACATAACGTCCTCTTAATAATATACACAGAAATCTTCTTAGCTTTTTCGATGAAAGTCATTTATATTACTTGAGGAAGCTGCTCACTGAACAGTGAGTGACAGTATATTTTGTGTAAGAGCTCAGAACGTATTATGGTAGAAAATTATGTTTTTTAATCGGTTACTCTACCATGAGAAATCAAACATTGTTTGAGAAAGGCGCAACCTACTTTGCAATGACGCAACGATGAGCGGCTTACACTCTCAAAAGTCATTATTTTCCAAAATTATTTGAACGAATTATCTAACATAATTCGACAAGTTTGATGAAAACAAAAAATATTTCTCTATATTGTTTTTGATAGGTTTAAATTGGGCAGTGGAGAAATGTAACAACAAAGAAAAAAAGAAATTATCAGGAATACGTTTGACTGTGTATATTATAGAGGAAAGACTATTTCATTCGATATGATGGGGTGTGTTTAGTTTGAAAGGTCATTTGTGGCACAATATGGCTGCTGTTGAAGGTACTTACTGTAACTTTTTTAACTTGTATTTAGATTTAGACAACGCACTATTTTACAATTCCGTTGCTGGTTAAAGTTTAAAGAGAAAGCTGGGTTAAGATTTTAAGGGAATGAGCTTCAACACTGTCCCGTTGAGTGAGAAGGGCGTTAAAATAATCTTCCGCTGTGTTTTTAAATATTTTTACTACTTTGCAACCTATGGGTTCTCTGGGAAATTCTTAATCCAAAGATTGATAAAAGATCATCCTTTTCTTTAAATGGGTATCCCTGAGTCACATAAAAACACATTAAGTTTCTTTTGGATTTCCTTTCTTTCAGCCACGGAGCAAGAGAAGCCTGCTCCCCCAAAGGACTCTCCCGTCGATGATGTAGAAGATACTAAGCGTAAGGCTATTCTTGATCAACTGGGTGAAAGAATCGAAGCCATCTACGACACCAAGATCCAAGAAACCTTACAATTGAAAGCAGAATATGAAGACCTCGCTTATTCAGTTATTCATAAAATCATTCGAAAAGCAAAGACTGTAGATGCCCGATTCAGACCAAACAGCTTGGTATCCCTTGGTATGCCTTATAGTGGGATACAGGATAGTGGAATTGAATTCGAAATGATGTTACAGTTATGTATGGGTACGAACAACTCCTTGTACCTTCATCACGAAAGAGGTGGAAAGTCAGCCAGGATTCAACCAGTATCGACAAGCCTTTGGCAAGATTGTATGGATGAAAACAGCGTTTATATCTCACCTAAACGTGTTACAAGAGTATTACGTCAATACGTGAAGAGAGCCGTTTACGTGTTACGTAAGTACATTGATATGAAGAAATTTCAAAAGCTTCCTGAAGGTTTGACTGAGATTTACATGGAAGATGAAAGATTCAAAATTGTTCTCAGGATCAATCAGAATCTACGTGTCACTCTTCTACCAGCCGTGTCCATCCCCGATTCACGTAGTGATATGTCACGTAAGGATATCCCATCCACGTCACACGTGGTAGCTATTCAACTACCTGAAAAAAGTGCAATCCCGTTCGTGGTCGATGAAAATAATAATCTACCATCACCAATTCCCAAGATGAAAAGGAAAGGAAGACACATCAAGTTGGTTTGGCAATACTCTTTTTTCGTAGCAGAAAAAAATAAGTTACGTACAATCTCGGATGGTTGTCGTATTAAGTTGTTGCGGTTGTTAACTGAAGTGCGTGAGAGCGAGAGCGCTCTTGCCAAGATCACGCCATACCACTTACAAACCATTTTCTTTCATGAGACCGACCGTCTTCATCGAAGGAGAGACTGGAAAGAGAGTAAAATGGCGGCACGATTTTTGGATCTCTTACGAGCTCTCGCTTTGACGTTGGATAAAGGTAGCTGTGAAAATTACTTTATGGGAGCTCCTGATTATCCAAGTGACAACTTGTATGAAGAGATTGGCCTCAAAGAACTTCAAGTAATGAAAAAACACGTGGAATCATTAATCGAGAACCCAATTGACTGTTTGGAAAGACTTTATACTCATTTGACACAGCATTAAAACCCTTTTACTAAAAGGACTGGAATGAGATATGATTTGTTGTCTGTGATTGACATTATTATTAAGTAAAGAATTTATCAATCAAGGAACTTGTTCCTATATATAATTGTACTAGAAAATATCTCCAAGATGGCAAGTCAGCCTAGATTCAGAGCTAATTGGTTTGATCGATAGATTTAGTCAAAGAAATTGTAAATTTAAAAGCTTATATTATTCTGTGAAGAATGACTTTAAAGACTTTCTAGAAAGACTTTTTAGGATTCTTTCAGTAAAAAGTGGCTTTCAGGGAAAAAATTTTTCTTGAGATCACTCTCAATGAAGTGGAAACCTAGCCATCCTATAGGATGACTATTGCAGCATGAAGGTAGATCATCCAGCTACGGTGCGCAAGGTTGTGGGTTGATCCCCAGCCGTGCCATACCAAAGATTCCCAAAATGGTACTTAATGCCTCTCTGCTTGATGCTCAGCAACTAAGAGTCGAGGGAAAGAAGTGGCGCCCTCTCCTACCTTCGTTATACGAAGTTATACGAAAAGGGAGCCTTCGGGTCGCCATCGACTTCGGTCGCAAACTTACTTGCTTTACTATAGGATGGTGTAACCGTACGTCTTTTCAGCATCCCAGAGAAAAACATGTTGATTTCCGAACTCTTGTAAACAATATTTTGGCATAAGAACTTTGTTTATTTTCATCTGGGAGAGGTTTGTTTGGCCCATCACAGAATTCACAGGTTCCTGACAACTTTTTTCCTGTCTCCACTGAAATTGTGAATATTGTTTTGATTGAAATGACTCCCACAAAGAGATACTCTTTGTTTATGAAAACAATTTTATGAGAACACAAGGCTGGAAATTGTCCTAAACCTAAGAGCAAATTAAGAACAATCTGAGCCTCAGATTTCAGAAAGTACTGTACTGATTCCAACTAATTTTAACAGATTTTAAACCTATTTTAAGTTTATAAGTAATTGTAAAGAAGATAAGCGTGTTAAGAACATCGTAAGAACATTTAAGTCTAAAAATTTGAAAAAATTAAGAATAGCCTAGTCTGAGCCAAAATGTATTGGTTCTTATGAAAAAAACGTGTAACTGAAGCCCATGTAGTGGTATGTTTATACATGATTTCAGCCAGTTAATAAACGCCTGGATAATGGTAAGACAGTCATTTTCTCCGTCATTTCCTACGACATTTCGATACGTATATTTTTCAGTCAATTTTAAGATGCTCAAGATAATAAGTGAGAAAATCTGATAGCTTTGACTTTGACTCGTATAACCATGGGACATAGAAAAGCAGACGAGCCCAGAAATCCACAAAAATTTAACCTCTGTGAAATTTTATCCCCAAAACTAACATCTTACGTTTTACGTCATGACATATCAGTGGCAATCTCAGTTCAGAGAGACGACTTATTGACACGATTATGGTTAGTTTATAATCCAAACAACGCAACATTCTTAAATGATGTCATCGAATGAGGTCAACAAACATTGTGGGTAGTCATATTCAAAGTTTGAACTTTGCACCTGGCTGGCTGAGCCGAGATCGTTCTTTAGAAATTTATTATTTTACAGTAATATTTAAAATAAGTAAAGAATATTTTTCAAAATACTATAAAATATAATTCAGATATAATATTTTTTGGTCATCATTTTCTAGAGCAATGATAAAAACACCAAATTGTGACTTTCGCAATGATTGATGATTGATGGGGATGTGTCATTGAAATATCTAAAAGTTTCACGACAAAATAAAGTAAAATTCAACATTTTTGAATAATGAAGTCAACACCAAAAGTTACTCAACCAAAGAACAAATGAAGTCAAACCAACTCCGACCATTGTAGAGGTCTCCAACCTCCTTGCAAAGTTTTTGGACGTCAGACAGACAATGCTCCGATGATTAGCTTCTTTCAGACCCTTTTTTATAACTGAATTACAACCTCTATGATAGAGGACTGGACACCAGTCGAGGTTAAGTAAACGAGCTTCTGAGTCTCAACAAAAAAGTCTCTACACCGTTTTATACAAATGAATCGATTTCTGTGTAAAATGGAATTGATTTCTGTATATAATGACAGTGCATGTTGCGATACGATTGAATTAATAAATCGGTGATAGGCGTTTTGATGGAAGCTAACAAGCTGCAAATCACTGGCTTCAAATTTCGTTAAAACACCCACAATTCTCTGCCATCAAGGCAAAAGGTCCAATCTCAAAATTAGTGTGACTTTCTTGTAGCGGAAAAGAATACTATCTACAAGTCAAAAAGACCCATCTTAAAATCTTGAATTAGCAAAGTCATCTCAGACACACTTTTAAGATTGGACCTTTTACCTCGATGGTGGCGAAATGTGGTGGAAAGGTGACGATGAACATGTAATCATTTTCTGTTTAACCATTTAAAAAGAAACTTCACTTCGTTGACATGACGGTTTACAAAAGTAACAGAATCCTAACTCTCTTGCAGTGCGAAGTAACCGAGCTCGACTCAGCCGAAAATGTCCATCTATCTCAGTTATATATGAAAATATGATGTATTCTTGACGTCATAGTATTTTCTTTTGCATGTGAGTCACGACCATTAGGCACATAGAAGAGCAAGTCTTATTGGGGGCTATTTTATGCTAAACAAATGAATAAAAGGTTGGCGTATTGGTAAGAGGCATACAACGTAGAAACTCTGAAGCTCTGAAGAAATTTCATCTGGAAGGGATTGGTTTTGCATCGAGAGATCTGAGCCTCATCAGCCCTTGTCTCTTGGAATTTTTTCGAATTCATCCACAATCTTTTTAGTTTTATACTCAAGGGCTGTTGAACCCGATCAAGAATGTGGCATATTAAAGCCCAAAGGGTGACTTCTTTTCGATGAAATATCACAAACAAGTTAGAAAGCTTGTAGGTATGATTTCATAAAAAAGCCTAGAAAGCCTTAAGCCAGCTCGAGGTTGTGATTACGCGTTAGCAAGCAATGACCTTTCAAAAAATTGACGCAAAGTTTATGTTTTCAAAACAAACAAAACTAGAAACACTTTGTTGTCAAGCAAGCTCCAAGATGAATGACGTAACTTTTGAGCTTTTGCATCACAACTGTCTAAAAAACCTACGAAACAGAGATTATTTACAGTCAATATGAAGGTAGGTGCAAATATAAAAGTAAAATCAATTTGCAAAATGTCCCTGAGTGAGCTGATTTTATGCAGAGAAGATTTGACTGGATGAAGAATTACTGTGCGAGTCGTTTAATAATCCGAGTTCCTGAGGCATTGATTTTAGTGAGTGCTTTAGAAATCATAATGAGAAATTCTAGGTACTTTGCCAAGAATGATTAATAAGAAAAATTCATTCTCAGCTAATTGAAATACACTTTTAGCGGGTAAATATAGCTTTGCAGTGGTCGCTATATACAGAACGGCCATTTCGTGGGTTGGAATCGTTTAAAAAACGTGTAATACAGTAGTCTCTATAGCTCAAATGCAGGCGCCGCGACAGCAGGGAGCGGTCGGGTCTTGGCCTGACCACATTTTTTTTCAAAGCAAAAAAAAAATTTACTCATCAAGCAAGCCTGTTTAATAACCTTTAATAAAACAGACCAGTTTTAGGCGATCTAGAAGGGCTAAAATTCAAAATTGTTCACCCGTTGGCCCCAACCGCCTCCTTAGTCAGTATATCGGGGTCCTATCACTTTCAAACTGGAGCTGTGGCCCCTGGAATGTCTCCTTAACTTGAACAAGTTTTATGGTCCCGCCAGTTAACAATACCTTATAAACTATAAACAATACCAAATTTCCTTAAATCGAATAAATGTTCTTCGTGCGTTTTCGAGTGGAGACTCCGCTATACAATGAAATGATTGTTTATGATGATAAAAAAACAGAATGATAAGTTTTGACAAAAATTAGAGAGTCCTTATAAGAGCTCCGATGAATCGCTGCGCAGAAAGTCCCTAAATCACGGGGAAATCTTTTTCCGGAATTTTTTCCGGACACAATTATCCCTATTATAATTAGTTTATTTTACCAGCTCCTTTGTGAAAAAAGTCTTCGGTAGGGAAACTTTCTAAAAAAATTGTTATTTGTGGGGGAAATCTTTAAAGTAACGGGTATAACAAGCACTTGACGAAATTTTTTCCTCGGTCAAGAAAACAAAAATAACATCCAAGGTTGTTTACACTTGTAACGTATCAAGACTCCAAAAAATATTTGACAGGTACTCACTTAAAACTATTTGATTTCTTGTCAGCCTTGTTTTTCTCAAAGGCAGTAAAACAAACTTAAGTAGCGGGTTTGAAATGTAAGCAGGACCTCTCGCAAGTCCTAACTACATTCCATGGATGACATAGTTAAAGCATGGGGAGGACATGAATTTTGAAACAATACATTAGAACAATAAAAAATCAACTTACAAACAATGGCTGTGAGTTTTTGTTGAGTACTTTCAATTTTTTAGTCATCCTTTTTTCTTATGTTTTGATCGGAACTCTTTTGATCTTCAAGTAACTTTTTCCCATCAGATTCCGCAGGCTGGATTCAGATACCATCAACAAAGTCTGAGGTTATAAAGTTGAATAGAATATCAATATTTATCAAAAATCAAACGATATTTCTAGTTATATTAGACCGGAGCTTTCATAAATCTGTTTTTATTTTTATTTTCACCTATAGTACAGGTTGTTAACCTTTAAAATTACTCGAGCCCTCGAAAATCGTAGCCTGGTTGGGTAAAATTTGATTTTAAATTTCTGTAAGAACAACATCGACATAGAGATGAACTACCTTTAAGGGAACTAATTTTGACGAGCGACAAACATCCTGAAAATTTTTAATTTTGGCGAGAACTTATTTGGCGATTGATGAATTTTTAAAATTTTGGCGAGAACTAATTTTGGCGAATGACAGCATAAATCTGTTCTATTTTACCTTATTTGAAGCTTTTTTTGTGAACTCAAGAAGTTATTTAGGCAAAATACCAAAAAATTTTGACGAGTGAGCAAAATATTTAATTTTGGCAGGAACTAATTTTGACGAATTTTGTCTAAATTCGCCGAATTCGCCAAAATTAGTTCCCGCCAAAATAAGTTCCCTTTTAAGGTATCTCTCTTTGGAAACCCTCGACTGACTTAATGATTAGCAACTCGAAAATTTTAATAAACTTAGCAGCTTGTTTATTCCCTAAAATAATTCGAGAAGTTAGGACATCAAAATAATTTCAGGCTACCAATAGTTAGTTACTGACAGGTTTGATTAAGTTAAAGTCTATTCACGATAAGTGTGCACTCTTTTTTCATTTACCTATAACTTTTGAAGGAATTCTTCTATTTTTATAAATTTGGTATCATTGGAAAGATGTTAGTGAGTGGAACAATTTGAAATAAAAAAATCTTTAAAAAAATTATAAAAATGAAGATGAAAATGAAGAAGAAAAAAATGAAGATCTTGTAGAAAGGTGATATGACTTTCATTTTCACTGAAGTGGATCCTTGATTATCGAACATTATCACTGTGAAAAAATTTCTCAAAAATAATCATTCAGTCAAAAGATATCAAGCAAAGTTATAAGCTGATTGACGTCTAAAAACGCTGTTTTCTGCTGTTTTCTGCTGTTTTTTGGAGTCAACCACTTAACTTTGTATCATAACTTTTTATTGGATAGATATTTTAGTAAAATTTATTCACAGTGATGATCTCCTAAGATCAAAGAATATCTCCAGTGAAAATGAAAGTTATAGCACTTTTCTACAAGATCTTCATTTTTTTCTTCTTCATTTTCATGTTCATTTTTAGAATTTTTTTAAACACTTTTTTATTTCAAATTGTTCCACTCACAAATATCTCTCCAACGATACCAAATTTATAAAGATTGAAGAATTCCTTCAAAAGTTATAGGTGAAAGAAAAAAGAGTGCACACTTATCGTGAACAGACTTTAGTTACTAGTATCTCACGTTATTATCTAGTATTTAGTATCTAGTATTTCACATGAACATGTTATGCCTTCATACGAGTGCATTACTCAGACATTGACCTCACATACACTTTTTTAAGAACCAGTAAAATTTTTGTTGAAATTCGGCTGTTTTTATCCTGTTCCTATTTTCACATCAAAAATTTACAGGCTCATGTTAGAAAAAAGTGCATCCGTGAAAATTTATTCTGGATTTTATCATTGGGGTATCATTTATGGCTCTTTAGGAACAATTACTCTCAGGTGCCTAATAAACGGAGACCTCCAGGTGTTAATTTTTCGATCTTTTTTCCAACCCACCGGACCTTATTAACCCCCCTGTTAAATTAACAGCTGTCTATAAAGGCAAAGTCTATTGGATTGCTCTCAATAGCCTGATTTTAGCCCTATATATATTTACCCTATTTTTAGGTTTTCAGAAGTAAAATTTCCAATCCCTGGCGATTAAGTCCCCCATCAGTTATTAAAATTTTAAAAACAAGATTTTTCTAACCCCTCCCCCAAGCTTGTTATAAGGCACCTGGAAGTACGAAACTAAGGGGTTGAAATAGTTATATTCTTTAGAAAAATGATCGCTTAATTGTTTTTAAAAGTGCTTTATTTTAATTAGTTTTGAATTATATAAATTACTACTCTTGGACAAATTTACTTTTTTACTTATTTTAATTTATTGGCAATTCATGCCTTGTAGAAGATTCGTCGGCAAAATGTGACGAAAAACCACTTGGTGACGATTTTTTCTACTGACGAATTTTTAAAACCGACTAAAATTATTTTTGTCAATAACAATTTTAGACCCATGATTAATTTGTGTTCGAAGAAAACTTTTAACTAGATATCTTTTGGTCCCTTTGAAAATTTCTTTCGTTTAAAGTCCAATATTTTTAGGGTTAAGTTTTGGGTTCTTGTTCCATTTTCGACGCAGGATGGCTCAGAAACTATAGGAGTGTAATATTTTTCACTTTTTAGTATTGTTTTCCAGCCTTAATTCCTCTGAAAAAAATGTTACTCTTGGGATGAATACTCGAATAAAAAAGGGTAAGGGGATGGTAAGGGGATGTGCTGCTGATCAAGGCAATGTTTTACCAGCCCTCGTAAGGTACCTTTTTGGGTAATTTGAGGAGAAATTGGAAGACTTGTGAAAAAAGTGGAAAATTTTGCACAAATTTGGAATTTCAGTCCCTTTCAGAGTCCCTTGTAGGGTCCATTTTTCGAGCCCTCGTCTGCAGTGGTAAGTATGGATAAGTGAAGATGATTTGCAAAAATTTGGTTTGTCCGCCTGTTTAGTTAGTATTTTACAGACCAGATTGTAAACTTAACCAAAATCTGATTGACTCGTTCGATTTGACTAAAATTTTTCCTGAAAGCTGATTTGTCAAATAGGAGAGGGTAGTAACAGACCAGTCTGTAAAATACACGTTACCGGAACTCCTAAAATGCTTAAAATGCTCACTTTCAGCATACATAACTACTCATCAGATTTTGCTGAAATTTTTGCTGCAAGCTTGTATCATCAATATCTAATACTTGTCAAAATTTCAATATAGCAATTTCCAATCACTAAGGCTACCGTAGGCAAGGTAGGTATCCTAGGGCTGTTTAGGCAAAAAAGGGCAATCATGGACCGGCTTGTAAAATACACGATACCAACAGGTGGCCAAAAATTTACCCAGGAAATTTTAGGAAATTAATTTTGACAATCAGCAAAATTTCCGCCAGGAGTTTTTTCGGTGAGGCAGCAATTTTTTTTTATTTTTGGGTGATATCTAATTTCGGCGAATGAAAAGGATAAATTGATTCTTTTTTGCCTAAAGTTGAGTGTTTAAAGACAGAAACTGGAAGTTCTTTAAGAAAATCATGAAAAAACTTTATTTATGCGAAGCAACTAATTTTTTCAGATTTAACCAAAGATAGTTTACATAAGACAGTATAGGCAGCCTGTAATAATTATTTCTAATTCAGGAAATAATAGTTTACCTTCATTCTTAGAACATCACTTTTTGTTTTGAAATTTGCTTTATATTTCAGGTAACGATTTATGACCACCAAAATGCGGGGAAGTCGCCACCTCTGCAACAAATAACTCCCGTCCAGTACATATATTGGTCATACTTTAGATTGTAAGATTGGTTTTGGCCTGAGTTTGAAAATTCCATAAAAATTGTGCCTTTCGTATTTAGCCTAATTTTTCCAATAAAAGGTCCAGTAAGAGTTAATCAAATAAAAAAATGGCAGCCTGCTCTTGTTGAATTCGCTGATTTCAAGAATGTATGGTATTTAGATTTTTTAAACCATGAGCGACACAGTTCAAAATAATAGGTTCGAAATGGAAAACAAGGACCCAAACTTTTAAAAACATATCTTTAAACATAAAAAGACTTATTTCGTCCATTTTTATTGTCATAATACTTCCAATTCATTGAAAAATTCATACGCAAAAAATTATCTTTCCAACAAGATATTACAAATAATAATTAATATGTTACCCATGGAGAGCAATGTATGCAATTGGTACCAAATTATATTTTTTCAATGGTTTATAATTATTCAAATGTAAAGAAATTCCGGAAATCGCACTAATATTCCCATTATTTCGCCACAACTCTCCAAAACAATCCCTAATTTTTGCCTAGAAGACTCAAAAAGGAGACGATCTACCATTCCATTAACCAAAATTATTTATCGCCAAAATTAAAGAATTAAGCCAGTCAAAAATAAATTATTAAAAAAGTAAAGTCTAGCCAAATTAAAACTTTTGAGGATGGAGCTTGAAGATGTTTTGGTTAATTCTAGGAAGGAAGGAAATTTTAAGGACTTAGAATGCAATTAGTTATGCTTACTCGGACTTGGATGAAAAAAATTTCTTATTTCATTTTAATTTTTGATAAAGGGCAATCGATCTAAAAGAGCCTTAAAAACCTTTCTAGATTAAGAATTAATTTTTGGTTTGGTGCGCAACTTGTTACGGAAAAACGTTACCCAACCCATTTTTACGTGTAAAAGACAGACCAGAAATTATTGACATCATTTGGTTGGCAGACTCAAAAACGGTACAGTGTAAAGTGGTATTGACGAAACCGCACGAAAATCATCAAAGGAATTGAAAGCGGAATTTTTTGCAGTATAGAAATATATCTAAAAGAATTTATGCGTTTTCTCGGTCTGCGAATTTCGTCAAATTGCTAAATCGTAAAAACAACATTTAAAAATACAATTTCTAAAGACCGTGAATTTACATAACAAACACAACGTCGAAGAGAAAAGATCAGAGAGCGATTAAAGATGGCGCAATTGTAAGTGCAATATTTCTTTTCTTTTTGGGGTTGTAAACTTTATAAGCCTGGCATCGAATTTGCAAATGCACAAGTTTTAGTGTTTTGTGTCTTTTTAGAGTTAGTCTTTAGTTTTAGCTAGAGGCAATATAAAAAAGACTTAGCTTTACTACTTTTCTAAAAGTCATATTTTGACAGAGTTAGTTTTCTAAATTCAACAAAGTTGATAACATCAATCATAAACCATTTATATACTTCTGTGTCACAGGCCTGGGACCCCAGCCCAACTGGAAAATTAAGCAAAAATTTCGTCCCCGGTGGGAAGATACCCTTTGATTTCAGCCCCACTCCACTGGGAAATCGACTTTGATTTCATTCCCATTTGAAATTCCATGTTTAAAAATTGCACTCCAAAACCATACCCCCGCTCGGTGTTTTAACCTTGAAACAATAGAGTTTCTATCACATTTAGGATTTCAATAGGAATTTTTTTCCCCACTGAGGAAACAGGTTCCACCGGGCCTGTGAGACAGGGGTGCATTTATTTATGGCTAAACTTGGATGAATCAAAAAAGTATCTGATAATTTGATAGCCTTTTAGTAGAGGGCATTTTGTAAAATCGCATGACTGTTTTGTTAGAAGCACTTGTTATACATTTTTGGAAAGCTAAGGGGTAGGGGAATCGAAATTACTATGTTTCCAATTTTTTTCGGACACTTTGGTGAGATTTTCGGACAAATATGACGGTCTCAGGCAGAAATCATAGGGTTAAAAATTAATGAAAATTTTAGCTCGAGAAAACGGAGACCTGTTGTATATTTTTGGAAAGCTCTCAAAAAATTAGGATTAGAGATATATTGCAAGTATAGGTGATTTCAGTACCTAACTCGAGATATTGAGCTTCAAAAAGCGCAAAAACTGGACAAAATAGCTGTTTCTGGCTAAAAAACACGGTTTTCAAGGGTTAATATCTCGAGATAGGTACAGAAATCACCTATACTTGCAATATATCTCTAATCTTAATTTTTTGAGAGCTTTCCAAAAATATACAACAGGTCATCGTTTTCTCGAGCTAAAATTTTCATTAATTTTTAACCCTATGATTTTTGCCTGAGACCGTCATATTTGTCCGAAAATCACACCAAAGCGTCCGAAAAAAAATTGGAAACATAGTAATTTCGATTCCCCTACCCCTTAGCTTTCCAAAAATGTATAACAAGTGCTTCTAACAAAACAGTCGAGCGATTCCAAAAAATCGAACAAAATTCCCCCTACTATTTGCTGTGTGTTGTTGCAACGACTTGAGCCGAGTCATGCTAGCAACGATTTAATAAAAAAAGTACATTATAAAATATATAAATTAAAAGTACCATGTGTCGCAGACCTGGCGAGCGACAGCTTCGTCGGGAGCCCAAAATCATCTCCAGTCAAAGAATCAAATACCAGGAAACAATACTGGAAAGGTTTTCAAAAAGGGTTAAACTATTTTCGTCTGATAATTCGGATAATTGAAAGTCAAAAAGCTACGAAAGCAATCTTTCCAAATACAAGTGAAACCAGGCCAATAACATATCCTTGAATCCGACAAATAATATTAAGTTGACCAGTAAAAGCTATAGAAAATCAAAATTTAGTCATAAACAATAACCTCCATTGTTAACCCTCTGATTATTATGAGCGAAATTTCTTTAACGTAAAACATAAACAACGCTTAAGACGTTCACTTGGCAAGATGACAATAAATATCATATCCCACAGGAGCCACCTGTCATATGACTCCTGATATAGAACTGATTGACATAAGTTGGTCAAGATCATGCTTGGGATATCAAACCTGCCAAAATAGCAAATAAATCGAATAGAATTTTAAGGAGCTATAAACATCCCAAGATCCCAAAAAAGGGATCTTAAAAATTTTAGTTGTTTACAAACAATTTTAGAATGTCATTCGAAAAACAACATTAACTTTCAATTTCTGCTTTTATTACTTGTGTTTGTTTTCGAGACAAATACTGGGTCAAGATGATTTTTCCTCAAATAATTTCACACAGTTGAAAATTTTAGCGGATTATTGTTTTCGCGAAGTTGTTGTTGTTTTTTGTTTTTGGTTGAATTATATCGTAAAACCACACGCTCCTCATGCTATCATAATAAAAACAAATCTAAACCCATGGACACGAAAGAAGGTTCTGGCGGTCACAGGATTTTAAAAGTTTTATTACATGGACAGGGCGGACTTGAAATGCGGTTATGAGACTGGTAAGATTCTAAATTTTGAATTATATAAGTGAAAGATGTAGCATTGGAAAATAGTTTTTCCAAAAAAAATATTAACTCAAGATATCTATTAAAAAAATAAAATTAAAAATTTTCGCACTAAAAGTGAAATCCAATTATTTTCGGAGATATTATAGGCGTACAAACTTTCGTGAGCAGAAACAGATTTTCGCCAATCTTAGCCCGTTTCGGGAAAGTAAATGTCTTTGAAAATACACGCTTTTTTTATAAGAATAGTTTACTTTGGATGAGGTTCAAGTATTCTTAAGAAAGTGCCAAAATTGAGGGTGAAATATTCTTAACGTATTCTTACTTTTTAAGACTTGACTTTTTTACAAACATGAGAAATTATCAATTTGAGAGTTTTGGACTTTTTAGTGAACATTTGGAAAATTACATTTTCTGCCTCAAAGCTTCAATTTATCTCTAACAAAGGAAGCAGTTTTTACTGTTAACCAAATACAAAATGACTGTATTCTTATCAAATTTTGTGAAATTCACCCTAGAGGGTATTCTTAGGGTATACTTACGATTTGGCCAATTTATTCCCTGGTATTCCTATTAAAAAAAAGCGTGCACTGATAAGAACCATTCGCGAAAGTTTATGCTAGCTGAAAATCCTTGACGAAAGAAATAGAAAATCTGTAAAATTCCTGCGTAACTTAAAATAAAATGTAAGATTTATAGTACAAGCCTGTTAAAAAACTGTTAAAGTCAAAAGACAAAAGCTTCAACCCAATTCAAGAAGCATTTGGCCCTTTAAGCCATTTTTATGTGAAAATATTCATCTTATGTCTTGATTCGCGAAAGTTTATGCTCACAAAAAACATATTTTTTCGTCAAATTTGCGAAAGTAAATGTCGTAAATTTCGCGGAACAAAGAAGTCCTGTACACTGTACGAATTTCAGTGGTAAAACCAAATAAATCTATTGAAAAAATGAGGTAAGACATCCAGGCTATTGTTATGTTTTTTCTTTGAGATCCAGAACCCCCTGTATGTCGAAGCGGGATCAAAGCTATAAAAGTTTATTGATGCACTGCTTTACTGTCATTATAGTCCGATACAATTTAGTTTTTCCTTGAAAAATAATATGTGGGTGGTTATTTGGTGGTTCTTGGACCCATAAGGAACCTATGTGTCAAATTTCAGCCACATATTATACTGTGTACTAAAAGATTGGTGTAAAAACTCTACATGGTGAGGAAAACTAGTAAAATGTACTAAAAAGGGTGGTACCAAAACTACCAAAAATTTTAGTACAGTGTATCGAAAAGGTGCGCAAAAAGGGTGTACAAATACTCTGGTCGTTTAGATAATATAAGTACAGTGTACTTAAGGGACGGGTGGCATCAAAGCTCTAGCCACCGAAAAAAAGTCAGGAGAGAGTACTAAAAAGGGTGGTGGTCTAATCTTTTGAAAAAGAAATCCAAAAATCAAATTAGTACCCTTATGGGTTAGTACACTGAGTTGGTTACCCCTCTCCTTGTGGTCTCTTGTAGCAGGTGGTACAAACTTTTTTGAGATTCAAAATTAGACAGCACCACCCGGTAATGAGTCAGTACTCTGCAGCGCTGTACCCCTGCCAAAACAAATGGTGGTCATATAGGTCACTTAGGCGTGGAATATGGTGGAGATATGGTATAAAATTTTTCGAGTTTTGTAGCAAAAGTTGGTTCACAATTATCCAAATAGCAACTATGGGAAGTAAAATATTTGTACAACGCCAAAAAAAGACAGAAATCTCAAAGTATGAAAATATTGGAGTTCAGGTGTTGATGCATGTTAAATGTTTTTACAGAATCCGACAAGATTTTGAGTCGCTGGCTGCCCTACTTGTCCCTGTGACTTCTACTTCGGAAGTTCTATGAATCCAGGGAAATTCAGAAAAAGAAAGTGAAAATAACATGAATACCTTCAAAAAGTACAGAGGCGGATCTGGGATTTTTCTGAGGGGGTTCAAAAATCTCTTTTCAAAAAAAAATTTTCGGAACAAACGTTTTGGGCGTAAATTTTGCACCCGCCCTGTTTGGGCGGTGTCACCTTTTTTCCATTCAACATGGGGGACGCGTATGAGCGCCTGCGCGTCTGCAGTTCCCACTACCTATGAACTCCAAACATAGGCCTCAGCGGGGGACCATTCAAAAAGTACGTACGCTAGCTCGAAAAAGGCAAATTTTTGACACTCCCCCTCCCCCTTGTACGCTTTTGTACGCTTTATGTGTACCCCCGTACGCTTTTTAGTACACCCCCCTAACCAAAGTCGAAACTTGTAACTCTTGTAACAGTAGAATATGTAGGTATCCAATCGTATTTATAACAAAGTCTCAAGAAATTAAAAGAATCTATAAGATGAACAAAAATACCAAAGGAGAAATGAAAATAACAATCGCAAAAACCATTCTTTGATGTGAAAATATTGCGTTTTTCTCTCAAAAAAGACAGTTTAGGAAAAATTACGAGCGTACGTCTGCGTACGTACTTCTCCTCAAGGACCCCCCTCTCGAGCGTACGTACTTTTTGAATGGTCCCATGCGTTGAAAGGAGGGCGGTAGGCCAATTTTTTTTGTCCCGGCTTGAACAGCCAGAGGCTGAACGTGTAATAATCGTTTGTGGTGATATTCATATTTACATTGGGAAATTCCCTAACTGCAATTGCGCACATCTAGTTTCTTCTTTTCAATCTTATCACACAAAACGTTCATAAAACGGAAATATAGTTAGTATTATATTTCTTATATTTCTTTGGTTTGACCTTTTATTTTGATAAAACAGACACCCAGAGCATGCTCTGCTCAGAACTGCTTGTTTGGTGTATATATTCTTTGATATATTCATGGTTCTTGCAGAAAATGTTTTTGAGAACAAAGCCATAGAGCAAATAAATGGTTTTGAAGAAAAGTTTGAAGAAAAAATAAGACAATTTATAATATTAAATACTTTACACACTTCGGTTTCATTTCGTGAATATTTAAAACATAGTAAAAAAGTTCGATAATTTATTCTTATAACCATTTTTTTATGGAATTTCTTTGTAGCGAATTAATTGGCTGACAATCAAGCAAAAACTTTTCATGTTGAGTATGTTTACATTATAAAACCAGAAATGGATAATGTTTTGAAAACAGTGATCAAGTTAAAAAATAAAGGAGATTATTTATATAATACATACAAGGGAATACAATATTCTTAAGATGGAAAAATAAAAGATTGCCAAAAAGTGGAGTACACCATGAGTACTGATATAATGTGTTTAATGTGCAAATAGACTCAAGAAATTCTAGCTCTCAAATTAGATGAATAATCTCATAAAAAAGTACTTTTTACATTCAAAGTAAAAAGTTTGATGTTTTTAAGCATTATTAAAGGTACTAACAGTAATCATCAACAATCTGTAGGAAAGCACTTTTTCAACTTTCACAATGGTATGGAGTGTTGTTTATAATTCTTTTGGTAGAGATTGTTGTTATATATCATTTCATAAATTCTGCATTCAACCGTACTCTTTTATGCTTACTTGTAGGGGGTGGAAGATGCAGGGGCAGTACTCTCAGAGAAAATTCATAAAATGGGGGGTCATTATTAACTGATTTTGGGGTGATTTTCCCAAAAAAAAACCCAAGGAAATGAAGGTTTGGCACTTTATCAGGAAAATTTCATAAATTGGCGGTCATTACAAAAATGCTAATTGGTGATTTTTTTCCAAAAAATTGCAAAATGTCCACCTACAATTAAGCACAAGAGGGTAATTTTTTCAGAGGTCACCGATGTCTCTTTTTGTATAAAAGTACACCACATTTTTCATATGATCACGTAAAGTATCTTAGTTTTGTTTTGCAAGTATAAAGTGGTATGAACTCTCTTCTTATGACATGACGAAACCAAAAATATTTCTTCGCATCACATTATCTTGAAGCATGCATGAAGGTTCACCTTTCCAGAAATTTCATTCTTCAACCAAATTCAATCAAATTGCTAAAATGTTGTTCCCTAACCTTTCTTCCAGTCTCTGTTATAAAACAAATTTTGTTTTGTTTTTCTATAATAGTTTTTCAATAAGCTAGCTAGCTTTTTTTCCAAAATTCATCAATGTCCAATAATGGAGAAGAATCTCGGGAGCAATGTGAATTCATCAATGTCCAATGATGGAGAAGAACCTCTCGAAACGTAGCCAATCGCAAATCTTGTGATCCATATGTAGCTAGGTAGATTTTTCCCCGTGATATTCCCAATGCCCGATGATGGGAGAAGAGCCAAACGTAAATTCGTGATTATATTCAAGACACAATAAAATTCCACCAAATATTCACAAATAAGTCCTTTCCCATAAATAAATTCCAAACTTCATTTATCAAGCAAAATTGATTTAAGTTATGTTTTTGTTGGTATGAATGCTTTTCCTCTAAAGATAAACCAAAACAAAAATGTTTCCTCAGAATGAAAGTCTTTTTCTTTTATCACTCCATCACACAGAGTCTTTGTCAAAATCATCATACATTGTTGATTGATATTGTTGTGTGATTCTCAAATTTACTGATTAAATTGAACCAAAACTGTCCTCAAAAAGATAAGTAATTGCCTGATTATTACCACTTTTCAGGACTTCAATTCCTTTCTTTAAAACACTGCATTGAACCATTGAACGCTTGCAAAGAAGTGAGGTCGTTTGCCGTACGAATGGCTACCCTTCAAATCATTTCAATATTTTGCCGGAGACGACATGCGACTGAAAGTTATTTTTGTAGGAAAATCTTTTACGCTCAAAACGGTCGGTCTCGTATTTTCGAGAAATTTTCTTGAACCACCTCAAATTTGCCATTTCACTGGATGCATTTTCTGAACCAGGTTCAAAATCAAAGATTTTCCTAGCACAGAACACAGCTAGATATTAATCCCGCAAAAAAAAAGTCATCACAAAGATTTTTTACAGCGCGGGAAAGCTAGCTACGCCGTACACACATAACCTAACGATTTTTTAGCGCGGAAAAAGCTAAGTTTGTCGCGCGCACCACGGAAACGCACGCCACATGCATACAACCCCTGGTAAAATAATATCGAGATATGACCAAAAAGAAAAATCAGTTCCGATCAGAAAACTAGATTTCACTTGAAGAAAGGGTCTTTGTTTTTTTTATTTACTAAAAGGGTTGGGGTGGTTCAGCTGAACCATTTGAACCCCCTCAGATCCGCCGCTGAAGTAATCCTTTCAGCTTGACCAACTTGTCTGTTTTTTTTTTTTTCGTTCATTGTTTGTCTATGTTCTTGCATATTCTTGCATCAAAATTTTACTTGTTGATTCATTCATTCCAAAGTTGAGAAAGAAAGTTGACAACGTGACTTGATTGACATTCTGTCAAAAAACAATAGTACTCAGTCTTCCGATAAGCCAATCAATAAAGAGGATTATCTGGGAACCGACCAATCGGAGCAAACAACGTCATATTTAAGATGCAAAACAATATAAACATTCGAATCGCAAAATTTAAAAGGACAACAAAACATTCGAAATAATAATTGGAATGTCTTCGAAATTAAAAAGACATTCGAAAAAATATATTTCGAAAGACAATGGCAAAAGGAAGGTGATTTTTTATCTGGTACCAGATGTGGAAATATGCTACGACACGCTTTGCTCTGAAGGTCGGGCATATTTTAACTTTGGTCCGCTCCTTTAGGGGGGGCGTACGGGGTTTCTGATTTCCGAAATTCCGAGCATTTTTGACCTGATTTCCGATATTCCGCAAAAATATTTCGCTAATTCCGATACCGAATTTTTTTTCTGTAGATAATTTTCACTTAAGAAAAACTTTGCTACCCCCCCCCCCTACTAATTCTAGTTTCAAATTAAACACGCTTTACAAAATTAATAAAAATCATCGAGTAAAATCAAATCAATTTAAAATTGGGTGAAGAACTGAGTTGATTAAGATATAAATTTTGAGTTGATTTTGATTTCACGACCGAATCTTGATGATCAACCAATCATAAAGAATGACGCTTGGTCTAAGCCTCAAATTTCCGAATTGTCTTTGTGACCCCCGGGGGGGGGTACTAGGGCAAAATGGGTTACGGGGATGCTCCGCTGGTCAGGGTACCTTTTTCAACCTCCACGAGTCCCAGGTAGGGTCGCAAAAACACCAAAATAGAAAAATCAGTCCCTCGTAGGGTGCCTTTTTTTGGAAAATTTGGGGAAAAAGTAGAAAATTTTGGAATTTCAGTCCCATTCAGGGTCACTTTTTTCGCAAATTTCGAGTCCCACGTAGGGTCCATTTTTCGAACCTCAGCGGAGCACCCCCGTCGGTCGACAAGGGTAGTACCCCCCCCGGGTTGTGACCGTCCTCAGCTTCACTGATCACTTCTCAAGATCGTAAGTATCTTCGTGTTCCTTCTCATCTTTGTCTTTGTCAAAATTTGTAGGTTCCTTCTCAGGTTCATTTTATCTTTGTCACTAATATCATCTAGATTTGAGTTCAGTGGTATCTGCAATTTCACTAATTTTGGTCGAATACAAATATGGGGAAGTGTACCCGTCTTAGCCATAGCTGTCTCTTGGCGGACTGTGCGTTGACGTACGGCACGAGTATATCTGTTTGCCCAGACTCGTAGTTTCTTTTCGTCGGTTTTGGAGATTGGGGTAACTTGATCGTTTTTTCGTGGTAAAACACGAGAAAGTTCTTTGAAGTTTATCGAACTTTTCGGTCATACCAGCTACCTTTCCTGCTGGTAAAATAGTGAGCCAACCATGGGTACAAACGTTTAAGAGATTCTTTCACGGGCCTCATAACATTCACGCGAGTACTGTAGCTGGCTCATAAGCACTTGTTTTGTGTGTGTGTAGTTGAGTGGAAATGTTCTACCGAAAGGGTCATCATATACTCAACATGTAGTGCTTTTAAAATTAAACATGTCAGTGTTTTCTTTAAGTTTTTTTAAAGACCATTCAGAAGTTGAAGTGAGATAAATGATTTGGTCGGAACAAAATCATGAACACTAGTTAGAGAAGCCAGGGTTTTATCGACTTTATCGATGCTCTTTCTGGTCTGTCTCGAATGACAAAATAAAGGTATTTGGAAAAGAAAGGTATGCGTAAGGTTAACTTTTTAGATCGATGTTTTTGTTTTTGTCTTTAATTTTCATTTTCTTACCGTAGACATTTCCGATACTTATGGATGTGGGATATTAACCCCGGTACAAGGGTTGGCGAAAACGAGGGGTATGTGCAGCTGGACCTCCGAAAACCGACCCTTAGAGAGACTGATTTTTGCTGAAAAGGACGGTGACCCTTAGAGAGACTTTTTTGAAAAATTTGCTTGCATTTTTGAAAAAAGTCCTACCCTTAGAGAGACTATTTACACTTTTTTCTCTCGAAGTTAAAAATGTTTTCTTAAAATCGTGGATTTTCTGACCCTTAGACCGGGCCCTTAGAGAAACTTTGGAAGGTGAAAAAACCGATCCTTACCGTCCGCACATACCCAGCACCCATTTGCCTTAAGTACCCTCTGCCCCCCCCCCCCCAGTTTCAAAAAAAGTTCCAAGTCCAGGTTATGAGAAAGCTAAAATTGTTATAAACCCAAAATTTTCGCCATTCGAAGGAGGAAAGACAAACTTGACTTTTGAACTCTCAAACTTTGAATTTGCTTTACGTGTTCAAAAGTTATGAAGAAAATTCGAAAAACTCTCTTTCGAAAAAGCGCCATACGGGGGCCATATCTGTCTCTATAAGTTGTTTGTGAATTTATTCTATCAAAAGTAATTAGCAATTTAATTACAAAAATGACGTTATGAGCCTTAAAAAGACGTTAATAAATTGTTACATTACCCTATTTTACAAAAAGTGCTTAGTTATAATGGGTAATTAGACTTTTTGTTTCATATTTTTTATAATTTTTCTGCAAAAGATTGAAAGATCACGAAAATCAGGGATAAAAATTGGTCAAAAGTCACTATTTTTAAGATTTCGAGACAAAGAAGCTGTTACAAAAAAATTCCGAAAATCATTTTTTTAGTCCATTTAGTGCAAAAATCTTGTCAAATATTTTTTCGTCGCCGAAAATAAGGTTTTCAAAGTTGAAATACCTTATCGGGGAAAATTCGTAGGGGAAAATTTTCGTCGGTGAAAATTTTCGTCGGGGAAAAATTCGTCACTTGCTAGTAGTTGGTAAACGCATTGAGGCCGGGGAAAATTTTCGTCGGGGAAAATATTCGTCACTTGTCCAAAATTTCGTCACTTTTCCCCGACGAGGTTTTCCCCGATAAGGTACTCTTCTTCGCAAAGTCTTCATTTTCTTCTACATTTAGTTTTTTTCAATGCAATTTTTAAATTTTCAGATTCATGAATAGAAAACACATTTTATACTCGATAAATATGAAAAGGCGCTGCTGATTCGCTGCACAGACCTGCCTGAATGATGGAAAGGTGCCCAGTAATAAAACTTCAAATTAATTTGCTACAGGACAGAATCAAAATCAAGTAAGGCAGGGTCAAATTTGGAGGTTCTTGAATCACTCGTTGACCAAAAATGGTCAAAAAAGCGGATTTTTGTGAAATTTTTGAATTTTTTGACTTTTTTGACTTTTTTTGACTTTTTGGCTAAAAATCTTGCTGGAAAGACTCCCTTTTGATTTTTTTGCTTGACCATGAAGCCCATTTTAATTCCTACGAGTTAGACAAAACGATTTTCTATCTGATATACACGACATTTGCACTTAAGGGCTCTGGTCATAGTGAAAAATCAATTTCAGAATTTGAAGATAAAACCTTATGCTTTTGGTTCTTTGACATGTTTAAGAACAAACTGCTTTAAAAAAATTAACTTAAGCAATTACATCATGAGTAATTAAGGAATAAGTGTGGCATGGACCTTAATAAAACGTCATAACGACGCTATTCATATACTTTTCACAAAAAAAGCCTAATTTCCTAAGGTAGGTTTAACAGGACATATAAAAAACCTTTACAACATTTAGAGAATTCCATATTTCCCTGTTTCTGTTTTTGTCACTAACTTTCCGTTTGCATGAGCCCTAAGAAATCGACTGTTCCCCAATTTTCAAATCGCTTCAGGGCGTCTTGGAATAATGGCCGTTCATCAATAAAATTTCGAAGATTCCTTAAAACAACTCTTTTGGAAATAGATTTTTGTAAAAAACAAAATCAAAAACAAGGCGTTTTTTAGCCATTTGAATTTCAAAAAATCAAATTTCAAAAAATTTCGAAAAATCAAAATTTTCTCTCGTCGACTCAAACCATGGTTGCGCCTCCTCGGTCAAAATGACCAAAAAACCTTGAAAACCTTGAAAATCCCGAAAAAAAATCCGTAGACACCCTGTTCTTTACATTTTCATCACCTGAAGTGTGTTTTTCTAATAAGTATGGAACCCTCTTAATCCTTCAGCGGGGTTTCGGTCCTGTCCTGACAAAAAAAGAGGGCAAAATATTGATTTCATCCGAAAGTAAACATACAATTACGCTAAACTTTGAATAAGTCACGGAATGGTTAAAGCAAAATTTTTGATTAACGTTTTATTGGTCATAAATTGGGTTTATGTCGGTGTTTTTTTAGAATGTACCAAAAGGGACTTGTTTATTTACAACCTTCAGAATACAGTACGAACTTGTATGTCGTCTGTGTTGTCATGGCAGCATTAACAGTGTCCGGGGTAAGCAATAGTAAGAGTTAGCAGACTGAAGAAGAATTTTGAATGCTCTCATCAAATCATATTACAAGTTTTATAATTTGGTAAATTTTAAAAGAATCTCTATTGAAATTAAATTTCCACAAATAATAATTATTCCACGTCAGCAAATCCACGGATCTCGCCGGCTCATGCAATCGTAATCATTGCTTTTCACTATTCAATCAAGTTGGCTTCGCATTACACACGCATGCATCTTTGGACAGGGGGATCATATAATGTTTCAAGTCACACTTTAGTACATCTAAAGACGGATCATCTATTGTCAAATAAGTTAAATTCTAAATCAGGTTTCACGTCTTGGAATTGGGACCTGGCGTAACTAGGTTTGCGAGGTGACGGGCATGTCCGAGCCAAAAATCGAAAATAGACCCTTATAGAGAGAAAAAATTGACGTTTTTGGGACCCTTAGAGAGACTTTTGCCCAAATTTTTTGTCGATTTTCACTCAACTTTGGTTCAAATATAATTAAATCACGACCCTTTGCAAGAGGAAATTTCGATTTTCGTGAATTTTGAACCCTTTCAGAGAATGAATTGGTTTTTATTAACCCTTAGAGAGAGACTTTCAAATGTATAAAAAATGGGACCATTATGGCTCGCACATATTCAATGCCCATTTTGCCTAAGTACCCCCCGGGGGGGGGGTACTACCCTTGTCGACGAAGGGGGTGCTCCGCTGAGTTTAGAAAAATGGACCCTACGTGGGACTCGAAATTGGCGAAAAAAGTGACCATGAATGGGACTGAAATTCCAAAATGTTCTCAAATTTTCTACTTTTTCCCAAAATTTTCCAAAAATAGGCACCCTACGAGGGACTGATTTTTCTATATTGGTGTTTTTGCGCCTCGTGGAGGTTAAAAGGTACCCTGACCAGCGGAGTATCCAGGTAACCCATCTTGCCCTAGTACCCCCCCCCCGTGGTGCCCCCTCCCGAATTGGGATAACTAAGCCACTCTTAAGAAGAACTTTTAAGGTTTTTCATATAAGGTATAAGGTAAAACTTAGCTATTTAAAACATTTCAGATTCTCGCTTATGAAGCAACACGCTCGCGAACTTAGTTTCTTATTACAATGTATTTAGACATTTTATAGTTCTTCCATAATATTCCTTCAGATATTGCTTCACCACTGTCTGATACGATATTTCCGTATTAAGCAGTGGGGTGTTATTTAGAAATTCTTTTGGCCACTTGTCAGGACTGGTGAAATGAGATCACAGAGCCTTCCCCACATTAATAAAAGAGTTAGCAAATGGATTTTTTGCTAGGACTTGCCAAAAGTGTGGTTTAGTTAAGAAAACAGGAGATTACATAATCATAAGTGTCTTGTACACTGAATTTGGGTAAGCCTTATGCACTCAAAGGGGATAGCCCAAAATAATTTTGTATGTGAGTAATTCCTTTGGGGCTTGAGTACTGATTTTCACTCTTGAACTATACAGTCTTGTATACTTTGAGGCGAAGCTTTTTTTTATTGATTCTGAAGTCCATGCGCTTTAAGTTTACACTAATCTTTATATTGCTTGCCATTTTAGTGAATGCTTCATTCCTAACACAATACCGAGTTTATGTATTTGCACTTTTGAGGACGGTAGAGTGACTGAAGCGATTTGGAAAAACCCGCAATTCCACCCCGCAAAATCGAGACGGTACGGTAAAAGTGCTGATTTACCGTCGTCCTCAGCTGGTCAGGATCTAGTCAAATTAGAACATTACCGTCTCCGTCGCTGAAAAACACACTTACATAAACTCGCTAATATATAATGTTTGAAAGATAATCCAGAGTACCGTACCATAATTTGTGTAGCCTATAGTCTAGTTTTTGATATTTATATTTTTCTGGTTTACCGCCTAGGTCTTCCTAAAGCGAGTTGTATTCTCAAATCAGCGGAAGAGTGTTGCGAAGATGGTTTGAGAAAGATTTAGATTTTCAAGAACCTTTATATATAATCAGATCCAAAGATTTCTCAATCGAATTTACTTAGGAGGAGAAGAGAAGAACAAAAATTAAGAATAATCTGAGCATCAGATTTCAAAAATTACTAGGAAAGTACTGTTTTTAATAGATTTTAAGTGAAGAAACTAAGCGTATTAAGAACATCGTAAGAACATATACGTTAACATTTACTGGTTCTTATAAAATTTTGAAATCGTGAAACACCACAAAAATGAAGCCGATGTTTCAAGTATTTAGAAACAGTAATAGATATTGAACTTTCAAAAGGAAATCTGAATTCAAGTGGAACTTAAAAAATAAATCATTGAAGGAAGTTTAGTGCTATCATTGGTGTATAGTAATTTTGATCGAAGCGACAATGAAAGAATGATCTCAACGGCCACTTATTCTTCGTCTCGTCCAAAAGAAATCGTCATAGAATACACATTTTTTTTAACAAGAACAAACTATATAAGAACATAAGGCTTTTCAATGGCCAAAATTTTAAGAACAAGTTGAGAACATTTTAAGACTTTGCAGACTCTAAAACACCCAATTTCTTGGGAAAATGGACCAAAATACTCACAAAATGGTGAAATTAAGAACATGTTAAAATACTTTTAGGCTTTATACTCAATAAGTTAAGAACATCCGAAGGCTTCAAAAATTTAGGATGTTCTTATGAAAAAAACGTGTAACGTCGTTATTGGCATAAGTTTATATGATACAAAAATCACACAAAAAGCGAAAAACGAAATTCCTGCTCAATTTTCACTTACCGCCAAACCTGAATTGGTGAGCACTTCCTGTCAATCGAAATAATTTCAATCGAAATGTTTTAAAAGCAAATTAAATTGGTTAATTGTTCTCATTTATGTTAAACGCTCCCTGACTCAAACAGACCCACTGATTGTGCAATATCTTTTACTCAGTTGTGGCAGGGGTACGCACAATTTGAAATTATTTAAATTTTGATTTCGAAAGTTAGTGCGGGACTAAAAGGTTGGTTGGTGGCCATTGCAGTGGATTTCTATCAATCTAACTTTAACATTACCGTGGTGTATTGAATCTTATGTGCATCTTTGGCCATGGATAAAATCTACAAGTTATTTTACTTTAAGTATTTGCATTATTTGCTTTGCTTGTCTTTTCTGTACGAATGTTTCAATTTCAACAACTGTAAGACTGTAACGTTCGATACAACCATCGAACGGGAATCTTATTTTGTTCGAATTTTGAGAGATTTGAATTATAGAAAGTATTTTAAGGGCGTTTTTCCCTGCCAAACGGGATAGATCTTTTCATGAATTACGTCACGAACATCACTTGCCTCGTTTTGAAATTATTGCCATGGTGATTAACTCACAGCAGATTTTGCTGGTATAGAAATAGAAACTATTAAAAAAGATCATTTTTTTCTCAAGGGACAGAATAACCAAGGTAATTGTTTGAATACGGGGCGAGTGATGTTCGTGACGCAATTTATGAAAAGTCTACCTTATCGGGGAAAATTTCCGTCAGGAAAATTTTTCCCCGACGAAAATTTTGTCGTCACGTTGTCGTTGTCGTCACACGTCGTCACGTTGTTGTAACGTTGTCGTCACTTGCTGGTAGTTGGTAAGCGCATTAAGGCCGGGGAAAATTTTCGTCGGGGAAAAATATTCGTCACTTGGTCAAAATTTCGTCACTTTTCCCCGACGAAGTTTTCCCCGATAAGGTATTGGGAATAACATTCGAATAATAGAAGTTCGAATAAGCGGGAGTCTACTGTCTTTAGTGATTTTGAGATCCTCCGTTTGCATTTCAATTAAAGAATTTCGCTTGTATATTCTAGGGTTCGAATACAGTATACAGGAGTTTCACTGTGGATTTAGAAAATGTAATCAAAGGGAAACGTTGTAGACGAACTTTCACCGTCTGCAACATTTTCAAAAAAAGATAAGTTGTTTTTCTTGAAAACTAATGAGCCTTTTCCTTCCATTTGTCTGCCTAAAGGCGTAAATATAATCATTTTTATCCTAATGCCTTATGTTCACATTTCCTTGACTGTTTTCAACAAAATAAATTGCATCTTTTCCTGTAAATTAAAGCAGACACAGGATAAAGCCGCGGGTGGTTCGTATAGCTAAGGCACCGTTTATATTTTACGTTCTACTAGCTAAACAAAATCCCTCGATTATGAATCATGATTTTGCATTCTAGTCCCCAAATCTGAAATTATTGAAGACTCTAGGGTATGTTTTTCATCTAACCTCCGAAAGGTCGATTGCTTTTTCAAATTTTTAATTTTAGTTGAAATATCATTACTAATGATACTGATCTATTATTATCGCGTGCTCATCAAGTAGATTGAAAATAGTTTCGCCGCATAGGTAAAGATAGATTTCCTTGAACTGTTTACATCTTCTTCTCCTCGAAGCAAAAGAGGATATCGAGTTATTTACTTCAGTTAAAGGATGTCTGTCGTTTTGTTGCTAATCCAGAAATAATATTGATCGAATTGTCTTTTCAATATACATCAATATCTATATTGAACTGCAGTATATTACCAGAACAACCAGAGAAATGAATTTTTCATTGGGTTCCTTCTGTAAAGTGATGCGTCATTCTGCATGCGTTGCAAATCTTAAGGCTTTACTTTTTCTTGCTTGAGTAAGGTTGGTTGAAGGTTCCTTTCTAGCTCCTTCAGGGCTTTAAACTCAATGATTAAGTCCTACTAGACTGATGAACTGTAAAAAGGATGTAAAAACTATGGACAGTTTGAGGAAAAAATGACCTCAACTTCGAAATTTAACTTCTACTCAAGATGTTATTATTCAATAACACTCAATAGGTACTTTTCATAAGTATTTTCGATAATTGTAAAGGTTTTTTTCTATATAAAATGGTGACTGAGGCTAAATGTTAATTTTTAAACACAATATCAATTAAATTTAATTAATTGGAATGCTCTAAAATAACAGCAGTTTTTTTTTGCGGTTGTCCAGAAATTTGTATAGCCCATCCTAAATAATTTGGTGAAAACCAAAGTAAAATTGATCGTAAAATACAATTTAACAGCCTCATATTTTCCCAAGATTGAAATAATTCTAAGTTTCTTCAATTATAGCAAATCAATAATGCGTAGGTAGAGTAGAGTAGAGAAATTATCGGCAAATTCGTCTTAAAAGTTTTTATTTCCTCGAAAATGAGTTAAAGATGTCACATCCTTGGCAGTAAAATCGTGAAAATGTGATAATTTCTTTTTGTTTTGACTACAGTTCAGTTCAACCCACACACATCTAAACAATGCAAAAAACGTTTTTCGTCTTTTTAATGGAGGTCATTATTAACGGTAGGAAGCCGCCTGCCAAAATTGGGGAATTGGAGAGCCACCAACCATGGATTTCGAATAAAAGAAGTTTGATCTCATCAAATAAAAGCAAACTTCTTTAAATGGTTGTTCATGTCGATGTTTTAAGGTTTACTTGTCATAATTGGCGATAAGTTGTCTGTTGCGTGCGATGGTTTTTTAAAAAGTTGTGCAATTCTTTAAAGAGTGAATTTTGAAATGAGAATATAGGTAACCAAGTATGGTTGATAAAGTCTTGGCTTTTGCGTTTGTCCTCGCTCCAGTTAGATAAGTAACTAACACGTCTGTTCCATAAAATTACCAGTGTGGGAAAAAGATATAGTTAAATGTAATACCTCGTTGGAAAGATCGTCTAGGGCAGATTGATGGAAAGTTTGTAGAATTTTCTAAAAATTTGAAAATGAAGAAGAAAATGAAGAAGTGAAGAAATGAAGATTTTTTCTAAAATTTTTATCATACTTTTCTGAAACTTTTAAACCCACCGATTTCAAATTAGAGTGCATCTCACGTTTATCGTAGCGTAGTAATACCCTACGGCAATAAATCTTGAAATTAGCCGTAGATATCGGGTTTGTGTACAGAATAATTCAAAATATGTCTTCAGAACTTGCATATCTATTTTGGATTAAACTTTTATATCCTTTTTGAAAAGCTACATACCTCAGAAAAAGGTCTAAATGGGCGATAGATTGATTAAACATGGTTGAAATGGACCTATTTCAAGACCTTCTAATTTTTGAATGAGAGATCGTGTCTCATTAAACATCCTCCAAACAATTGATTCTATTGTTTATAAGTTTTAATGTAGGGGGGATAGTAGAGAATGATTATCCTCAATGACATACTGAGGAGAATTAATCAGTTACACGCTTTTTTATGAGAATGTTGTTTTCTGATTCATCATGAATATTCTTAACTTTTTTGGGGAAACTCATCCTGAAATATTCAGATGGCATTCTTAGATTAGGCTCTAACCCAAACATTTGGCGTTTCTGGGCGTTTTTGTGAAAGCCCTTAGCATTGCAGGGGGGTAATTGGCAACTTGCAGTTACTTTGTTCTAAAACGGCAGTTCAGTTCAGTTCAGTTAAGTTCAGTTGCTAAATTCCATGATATCCTTCTAATCTAAAGTATAATCTTAGAAATAAAAAAAAAAAACGTGTAACAATATGACTAATGACGGAGTGGGTTATGAAAAGTGTTCGTTTTACTGAAAATCAAATTGAATTGAATGATTAGAAATGAGATTGTGTCTTTTTTTACATTTCGATTCTCAGAAGCACCTTTTTCGACCTCCTCAGTCATTTTCTTGACATTTCAAAGAATTGTAATTAAGTATTTGGTATAAAATCTGGTCCTAACCAGGTCAAAACAGTTTCTAAAGAATGCTAACGCACTAACTACTCAAACCTCCCCTTTCTTAGAAAGGGGTCTATTTTTCCTGCATACAATGTTGTGGTTCTGACACTGATAATTATTTTGTCGGCAATGCAATATAATTGATAATACTACCGTTATCTGTTCGCCGACACGTCTAATATTTAACCAAGTGCAAAGGTTTCGATATAATCAGATACTCTTGGCTCTTTCGCTTTTTTCCTATTTCAAACAAATAGATAAGTTTTCCGGTAACACTAACAGTTGCGCTTTTTCTTCTGCTTTGGATTTTAGCTATTTCACAATTATTTCTAAAAGGGAGACCTTGTATCTAACTTTAAAGCAATATAGTGATCTTGATTTATCAGCAGTTTCGCTTTATTTAGGGGGGGGTTTCAGGGGGTACCCGATTCCGCAATTCCGTCAATTTTTTCTCCAATTTCCGTCACACCGTCTTAAATTGAACCAAAATTCCGTCACCGAAAATTCCTTTGGAATTCAATATTTTTGTCGAAAATTCCGCAAATTTTGAATATCTTTTACTAATTCCGAAATTCCGCAAATTTTTTTGCTAAATTCCGTTTTTCCGCACTCAAATTGTCTAATTTTCCGTCTCCGTCAGAGAACCCAATTTCCGTAATTCCGTCTAAATTTTCGCCAAATTCCGCCACTCCGTCCGAAAAAAGGGCCGATTCCGCTCCTCCGCCAACCATGAAACCCCCCCCTATTTAACTTAGAGACGATCTTATTTCTCGTAAAAGTAATTTGCATCGTGCAAAATATTGCAGCTTATCCAACTATAGCTACATAATATATTATAAATGTTATTTATCCAACATCCAGTTCTTATTGTTTGGTCAAAACTGTTGATGAGTGGACCAAAATGTTGGGAATTTTTTATATCTCGGTCTGTCTTTGAAGCGTCACTATGGCTCACTCTAATGTCAAGCACAAGTAAATACAGTGGAAGAGAAAAACACCCTTGGGTAGTATTTTGTGCAAATAATCTGCCAAAAAAGCTTCAATTAACGTTAGGTTAGAGATTTCTAAGCTAGGTTAGAGACTTGTTTATGGTCAACCTTGTATCGTGACCCAGTTCGTATGTTACAATGCCCTTCTGTTCTGAAGTAAACGAAGCCATTCTGTTGGTTATTTTTTAAGATTACGTCAGATCAAGCCAATGGGATGGCATTGACTGGCTTCAGAGCGGAACAGTTATGTGTGACCATGAACTAATAGAGTGGAATACATGATTCTTCTGAGTTCCAATACATCCAGTAATAATACAGTTTTTTTTATTCTTTAAGTGGGCCTTTTAAGTGTAATTTACTCTTTATTGTACCCCCCCTTTTTTTGGGTGGGGGAGGGGGGCTGGGATTCTCGAGTTATTTTTTCCGAGTTATCTTGCCGAGTTATCTTGCCGAGTTATTTTTCCGAGTTATTTTTCCGAGTTATTTTGCATGTGACGTCATAATTTCAGTTTGTGACGTCATTATGACGTCATTATGACGTCATAACAAAAATGATAACTCGAGTATTTTTTGAGATTTTAATTTGTTTTTATTAGCTCGGTTATTTTTTTTGTCTTTAATTTTTCGAGTTAAAGAATCGAGGGAAAAATAACTCCTCCTTGGACTACAAGCGAAGGTGCAATTAAATCCATATTAAAAAAAAACAGGAAGTTGTTTTGTCTTTTACTGTAGCATTAAATATCACACACAAAGTAAATTTTCCATGTCAGATTTAAAACCATGCATTCATAAAAAGGTAGAACTTTAAAGAAGTATCAAAGCTTAAGGCAGAAAGTCATAATTACAACAAATTACTAACAGGATTCTAAATAATACATAAAGCTATTAAAATCAAATTCCTGTTCACCTATTTTTAGCTTTCCTTTCAAAAATGAGGGCTGTCCTGTATGCTTTTAAGGCGCGCCGCACTCATTAAAAAATCATACAGTTTTTTTATCCAATCAGCTTAAAGAGGTATTCAGGTAACGCGAAAATGAATAAAAGAAGATAATTGATTCACTTTTGGCAAACAATAACATCCTCCCAAGTAGAAGCTACTCATATTGTAATTAACAAAAAGTTCCTGACAATAATTCAACTTCCACCTTCCACTCAAGCGTGAATCTTTGATCAAGAAAAAAAATGGTTTAATTCCGTCTGTTTTTTCTACCTCCGTGGATATCCGTAAAAATGCTGTTGCTATGACAATATAATGGTGGCCTGGCTACCTCACTGTATCATTTTGAACTCGATTATTTTGAAAATATCCGAGTTAAAGGGTGATATATCATGATGGTTTGATGAGACAAGAGCAATTATGGTAGAGACGCGAAAAATGTTGTTTTTATGTCTGTGGAATTTTTGACGATGCAATTACCGCAGTCATTTTAAGATTTCATATTGCGTTTCCGACATGCCTTGAAAATGAGAATCTCTGCTTGTTGTAATATTATTTGGTCGAACTTTTCTTCTTCAGCATAATTTTCTCTTGGGTGCTTTGGATACACGAGGTCATTTTCTGTTTGTGTATTGTTTATGGGATAATGTATTGTTCTTTTGTTTTGTATTGTCTTTCGAACTACATACTGTGCAGCATACCTACCACAATGCCAAAACTAGTTATTAAATTTAAACTACTTTAATTATCGCGTAAAAAAGCGAAAAGAGTGATTTTTCTCAAAAATAAAAGATTGTTCAAGTCAGAATTTTTGATGAGGGTTTTTTCATAAATGACACTAGACTGGAGTGTAAGAAGGCTTTTTCTGGCGTTTGGAATTCAAAATAAAAAAGTAGGTATTTTAATAGAATTCTGACAACCTTTATCCTTTTACTATTTTGACTTTTAATTCTCTTTTTTCACTGTTTTTTGTTAATTTTGTTTCTATTTCGGTGTTTTTGCCGGTAAACCACTGTGAATGTTCATTGATGTCTTGTAATATAGGGGCTTAAGAACAAAAATTGCACAAAAAGGGGTTTGTTTTAAGCATAGACAAAATGTACGACCAAATAAAAGAATAACATCTTTTGATTAAATGACATGAAAAATTTAATCGAATTTTTTTTTGATGATCTGCGATTTTGATTTGGCATATTTGTCATGAGAATTGGATTTGTGGGTTTTTTGCTTTCAAAAAGCAGTTTCGTGATATTTTTACGTATTTTGGATGTAAAGATTTGATTTTTGTGTGTTAAAAATGGCTAAATTTTTATTAGTTTTCTTTAAATTCCTGCTGGGAATCTTGCTGTTTCCAACGCAGTTAATACAAGTAATGAGAGTTTAGTAGCAATTAAGGTTGGTACAGCTGATGTGGGTATCAGCTAACTTATCAAACTAACTGACTGGGAATATAAAAATCGTATTATTTATCCCCCAGAGTTCAACTTGCTTATGACTAACTTAATTTTGAAATGTGACATGGACCCCCGTTGGAACCCCTTACCACAACAAATGCCCATCTCTAACCACAGCAAACTCTCATTCCCATCAAAAGCAATTTTATGGGCAAGCAATTTTAAAAAGTCCAAAACTCCAAAAGTTTTTGTGCTCTCTTCCTTCACTTAGTTATTTCAACGATATTTTATTACAGGGGACAGATAAATCCAAAAATTGCCTCCCAAGTTTGCAATGATTAAGGTCGGCACACACTGTGACAGGGCATAAGAAAGGGGTTTTTATCCCATTGCGCTCCTTCATTTTCATCCCACTCAAAATGATGCTAAATGTCACAAGGTCACTGAAGCCAGAGAGTTACGAATTGAAGTGCACAATGATTTCAAATTCATTTTATCCGCTTCAGGCTCTTCCATTCGGCTCTTCAGGGTTCTTAGTTTCGAATGAAATAGTAGAATATATATCACCAGTTAAGTTTTCACCGTGGTGATATCACGCACCCATGTTTCGGAGTATCTGTGACCCAATTGAGATTTTCTATCCGATAAAAGGAAGGAGCGAGTAGGCTAAATACATAATGACAATGGGCTTTTCCAGAAAAAAAACCGTATACCCCCTGTTGAGGAGGTCCATTTCCGTTCCAAGGAGGTAAGGTTTGATATGTGGCGGAATCCCATATAGGGAGATACATAAATCTGTCAAAAAAAAACTGGAATTCCATGGGGGTAGCCTTTTAAAGCCAAGTAAAATTCAGAATTCCAGAGGGGTTTAAACCTGAAATTGCCTGGAATTCCAGGGGGTTACAGCATTTCCAGCCAAAAAATGATGAACCTCCTCAACAGGGGGTATACCGTTTTTTTCTGGAAAAGCCCAATGAAAATAGAAAACCTTTTAATTTAGTGGTTGGTGGTTTCAAATTCTATTATCTACGGTTGAAACACCCAGGAAAGTACGGCTCTAATGTTTTCCAGTGGTAGTATTGAAACAGAGAGGGGGGCTTCCATAGACAAGGAAGGGCTCATGATATTTCAAACATCACGGGAGCTACCTACCATATTGTTTTCCTTCTGTATAGATTGTTGACAATCTTACAGTGATACGAACTTTCCGGTTCGGGCATTTTAGGTGCATTTTAAGACGTTTTAGTTAACAGTTTTATAGGACTTAAAAGGAGCTTTAGTGCATGGATTCTCCTGAATTCAACATTGAACGAGTATGTTTTTCCATCTGAGTCTTCAGGACCTGTAGCTATGCTACCAATCACAATTTTTAACTAGCTTTTTAAGCTAAAAATGACAAAGTGATTCAAATTATTCCCGTTCTGTCATCAAACTTAATATAGAGCAATGACTTAAAAATAGCTTACGACTAGTCGTTCAATAATTACACCGCCCCTTGTGTCAGAGACATTTGGAGAAAATAAAATTGTATGTTGCAATGCTTAAGTAGGTAAGAATTGATCTAAAACAATCAAATTTTAATTGAAGGTTTTATAACCTCGCAAAATGTAATTCATTTTTGGCCATTTTTTTTATACAAATTAACAAAAATGTGATCCTCCCCATATCAATTTGCTGGAGCTATTCGTTCCATTAGTATTAATTAAAGACCAATTCTAGACTCATTAATCTCATGCTGGGATCAATATTTTTGGCGTGCATTTTTGTTTACGTGTGTGATCTGTGTTTGTCTCTTTCCTTCCTTCTTCTTGCTTCCGGGATACCGCATACGTTACGTAGAGGCACCATGGCTTTTTCCTCTTATTTCCCGTTTTAAACACAATTAAAATAAGAACGTCTACTGTATCAAATAATTAAAGATATATCATGCCGGGAGTGCTGAACAGAGGGTGAGATGTCAGATGTCAAAAGTTAACTATAAATTGGTCAAGAACCATGTCCAAACTATAGAACGAAACTAACGAATCTAAAAAATGGAATGTGAAATGTGTTATTCAATTTTGGTTCGATACACCTTGATAATCTTTAAAGACTTCAAGGACTATCATTAAAACTTTATGCACCCCTTTATCTATCCCCATGTAGGAATTGGAAGATAACTGCACGACAAACTGAAGGTATCACCATTTTGTTTTCACCCAGCTGGTACACAACGTTTTTTCAACGTCCACCTAACGTCATATGAACGTCGTGAACGTTAGATAAACGTCGAAAAAACGTTGTGTGCCAGCTGGGCAAGGATGATTTTCTTGCTGTGTCAATTATACCCAGGGGAATCTTTTAAACTAAACCTAATATCTACTTAAATTTTTAAGAAATTCATTGCTGTTTTGGAGGTACCCAGAAAGTAGACTTGAGGCACACTTTGGTACAGAATACGAGGACACTGACTCTGTCGATAATGTTTTTTAGTCAAAATATAAGTTTTTAGGGTTAACAACTTTAGGAACATTTCCACGAAAAAGCAAAGGAAAAATACGTAAGTTTGGATGAAATACAGTAGAAGTGTAATACAAGTCCCGTCTGTTTATCGACTTTAAAGTCTCTCTAGTAACAAATCTTATCATTTTAGGTTTTTGGCACCAACCTTTTTAAGTACTAAGAGTGCAATCAATCATTCAATTAGTGATTTTTCACTTAATCTTTTACCGTTTGCTTTTTAAGAAGAAAAAACACCAGTCGCCAAATTTATCTCTTTGATGCGCTAGTTTCGCTGAAAAAAAAAATAACAAAAGAGATAAAACTTCGCGATGAGTGTCTGCAAATATCTTTAACTGAACAAAAACGGTACAAAATTTCCTGCACGGAGTTTTGTTAAGATAACAGATTTCGTTTGATAACAGCCGAATTGGTTGAAGATTAAAAAATGGTTTAAATTTAGGTTAGGTGATATTAGTAAAATGTTTCGGTAATGCTATTAGTAAAATCGCTCATTGAATGCGCTTTGACTGAAAGAATCCGGTGAATTTTTTTTAGCTAATCAATTTGTCTATTCGCTTATTATTTCTCTCTTGTTGCATTGCAGCATTAGATAAAAGATTTTTTTCTGCTTTCTTTTAGGAATTAACGGATCAAAAAAGATTTCTAATTGCATTCAAATGACACATACCCTTAAGGTATTTTTTGTTCAAGGCAACGGGACTCTCAACGGGATTTTCAACCGTTATTAAATCTAATTTTGAGGTATATCTACCTGCTTGGTGTTACTTTAATGAATTTAAATGGCAATCAAACTAAACCAAACTTACAATCCCTTTCGTTCATTCACTCCAATAAAACAAAACGAGAATTGTTCCCGTTATATTTTTCCTGTCCTACACATTCCTAAGTTTCGAAATAAGATTTCGAAATAAGAGTTTTTTTATTGTTAGTACTTTTTAGTCGATTTCAAACTTCACACCCCTGTATCACTGCTATTCCCAAGTTTAGTTGGATATGGCGTTGCTCGCCCTTTCATACCACCTTTTTTTAGCACAGCTATAAAAACGACGATCGCTAATTGACATTATAAGGGCTTGAAGTCGGGAGATTTTGCATTAAAGGGTGGGTTTTATAGTTTTCCACAATGGCATACTATAATCATGTCAGATGATGTTTAAGACCAAATTTTTAATTTAAGCCGAAAAATTTGAGTGAAGTTTTGTGTCAAATGACATGGTATTAAATTCAACAGCGCAATACAGTGAAATAAACGGAGTGTGGATTAACCGTTGGAAGTTTTTTTTCTCTTGTATGAAAATTATTTTTGGGAGGATTAGCAGAATACTATGGACTGATACCCAGTCTCTTTCTTCCGTTCGATGATAAAGTTAATTCATTAGGATGGATCGCATTTAATTAGCTTTTATTTTTGTCATATTTTTTATAATGCTACCATGACTCTCCATTTCAACAGCATTAAGACTAAAGTAATTGGTTAAAATACAAAAAATAGGAGAATTTAATTCGTTAACAATCGAGTATCACACACAACACAACATTTGCAATAAAAACATGGAAAAAATAGATTTTTTTAATCTATTCTTTTGAAAATATCATGCATTTTTTGTCAGCGCTAAATTAAGATGAAAATGTAAAGATAAGAAAAAAAGAGCATTTTTTAACAAAAGGACTGAAAATAGCCGCGATTTGTAAGTAAGAAGGGAAGGGAAATCGTCAAATTATATGAACGGTATTAAAGAGGGTTTAAAAACTTGCTAATCAGTTCTTTTAAGAAATTCTTTTCTCATTATTGCCAACCACTCTTTTTAGCGCACAAAAGTTCTTATTGTCATTCGGGTAACTTAACTGGTCTGTTTTTCTATTAAAAAAACATTTTTTTAATATTCTTTTTTTTTTGCGTTTTATTGTCAAATTGAGAAAATCGGACCGGGGGATTTGAGCCTTTTTTGATTTCATTTCATTTGACGATGAGGTTATTTTTGACTTTTAAGTGAAGTAATGAATTCGTTTAATTCATTGATGGTAGTGATGTGAAGTGGAGGTCAAAAAGCAAAAATGTTTTGAGACAGACTTTATGTTTATCGGTTAGTAGTTTGCGATGTTCTTCACTGATATGTTTTTTCCTTATCTGTGCTGGAAGGAGAGCAAAGTGCATTTAAAGGACGAAGTGAAACTTTAAGATTGATAGATACGTTAGTCAAAGTCTTGAATTTGAAAAAAGAGTACTTAAAAACGCAAAGCCAACTTTTATTAGAATTCACGGTTTTTTTCATTGTAATGTAGAAAAAAATCCTAGACATAGTTATCAACAAGGATTTTTTTTCTGCGCTTTGGAATTTAAGAACGTGTTAACATTTTCTCTTTCGTAAACTTGAGTCGTATTCGCGTTTTGTTTTTAAGTTTCTTATTTATTTTTTAGCGAAATGAAAGGAAAATTCATAAGATGTATGACATTTGGTTAAAAAGTCGTGAAATAAAAATAAAAAGAAGGAATAAGGATAAAAAAAAGTGGTTTTGGAAATAAAAGTGAGGTTGGAAAAAGGATTTTTTGCTTAAATAAAGTGTTTTTTACCGTATTTTAGTTATGTTGAAGGAAAGAAATTAAAGTTAAGAGCTAAAATCGCTTAATAACCTGGATTAAATAGCTTTCCTTTGAAGATGTCCCTTTCGCCTGTGATGAAATCAAATGAAAAATTTTTAAGTCTCAAAATTTTTTCGTTCTTCATACTTAATTTCGTAGATTTTTTTCTTTCGCCGTGTTTTTTTTGTACGCTTGAAAAAGTTTTTTTTTTTTTTATGAAAAAAATATTCTCGATATTTTTATCATATGTAAGGGAATTTTTAACAAGTTTTTAAAGAAAGTCTATTGTAAGATAAAGTAAAAACTGAGTGAACAATTTTAGTTTTTGAATCATCACCATCGTAATTTTATTGAATTTTGAGAATTTATTATTTTTATGTTTAGCTTAAATCTCTCTAACTTTTTAATAAACACCGTTTTTTATGTGGTGTTATAGATAAGTATACTTTAAAATCGACTTTTGAAAAAAAGTAGAATTAGTCGCGATGACAATAAAAAATGCAAAATTCATCTAAAAGGCCTTGATTTTGAAATACCGCTATTTTCACAAGTACAAAAAAGGAAAGAAAATCATTCTAAATAAATCAAAATCTTTTTTTGAAATAAACTTTTATTACCTTTATAATTAAGGTTTAAACGTCATTTTTGTACAGCATATTCTGAAAAGAAATGACCTTTGGTATAGTAGGTTGATTAAGTTTTTNTGCAATCAGCAAAATCATCAGTTAAATATTTTCCACCGAATTTTTTTATTTTATTTTTTTATTAGTACTTGTTAATTGATTTAAAACTCTACACCCCTGTATCACTGATATCTCCAAGTTCAGTTAGATATGGCGTTGCTTGCCCTTTAATCGCCACAACACTTATTTCCCATTCAGAACACGTGACTCGTGCGTTTTTCAAATAAAGGAGCTTCTGTTCTGCGGTTGCAAACTTCGTTTTACTTGGAAATTTAAAATAAATTCCCGAATAAAATAAATTCACCTCAAAAAGAGGCAAATTATTGTTCATTTTAAGATGTTTTAACGGTTTAACGAGTTCTTTACGGTCTTTTTAAACCCGACGAATGTAAAATTTCATGGAGTTTTTTGTTGTTGTTCATTAAAAAGGTGAATGGTTGAATCAATAAAGGTCTTTATGTGGAATAAAAAGGTCTCAAGGTGTAAAGTAAAAAAGAAGTATTTTACGAAATTTTTACTGTTTTGCAAATTCACTTTGGAAGGTAAAATTCATGCTTCCAGTGCAAATGGCACACGCACTAAGTTTTGGTACCGTTGTTGTAGTAAAGTTTTTGTTTGATAGTTTTTTTGTGATGATATCTTTTAACAGACAGACCCTCTTTTTCATTTTGTATTTTCAATAATATTTCTATTTCAAAAATTTGCGATTTTTTGGTTTAATTTTGAAATAGTTTCTCGGTTTAATACTTTGTTTCAATCTTCCTCGAAAATATTTTAATATATGTTTTCCTTTTCCTTTCTAATGAAACTCTCTTTTTTTTACGTGTAATAATTTCCCTTGTTTTTGTTTTTGTATATTTTTTCAGTCTTTTCGCCCAGCTGGAAGCCTTAATACTGGACAAGTATTTTTCTCGTTTTTTGGTCTAAATTTTCTTTCTTTTATATCCTTTATATCATAAAAATGCGGAATAAAATTTAAACGATCTACTTGTAGTATTTTTTTTGCCAATCACTGTTGAGTTTAGAGTAGCCCCTTCATCAAATTTTAATGAGTCTATGAAAAATTCGCGTTTTTAGTACGGTTTGCATAGTTCCGTTAAAAAAGCTCGCTCTGTATAAAAAGGATGAGGAAGTAAAATAAAAATATTATAAAAGAAACATTTAAAAGTAGATTTTAGTTCGAGGGAAGGCTTTATTATCTAGAAAAAAACGCAAAGAGATTTTTTGGTCGTATTTTGTACTTCAAAGGTAAAGAGAATTTAAATTTAAATTTCTTCTTTTATTGTCTATGTTCACTAACGATTTTTTTGCGTTTACTAAAAAGTTGACTTGGGTATAAATTATTGATCACCAAATCTTTAAGTATTCGCTTGTTTTTTTTGTCAACCTTAGATCTCAATTTTTCAAGTATCTTCTCTCGAGCAAGCTTGACTTAAGTTAGAAATTTTACTGTCAGGCAAAAAGCTTATTTTATGGAATTTGTCATATAAAAGAGAAAAATTTTGCGGTCATCTCAAATTTAACTTGACGAAAGTTTTGTGATAGAAAAAAAGTGATTTCTTTTTTTAAATTAGATTTAAAACCCCTTCTGGTTTTCAGTTTAAAGGTAAATTGATATCGACAATAAGTTTATGCACCAAGATACCGAATTTCAACAGTGTGTAGGCTATTGAAAGAATTTTTAATGCAGGCTATTGTGAGGTCAGGCTACATATTAATGATATGTTTGGCTTTGGTTTAATTTTGAAAGGAGGCAACCATTGAGTTTATTGGTTAATTATCGCTTAATTTGCCGTTACAGTCGCACAATATATTTTCAATTGTTCTTTAGAAATTTTACGGTTATAAACAAGGTATTTCGATGTTTAAATTTGAATTGGTTTTTCTCAAGCTCCGAGATGTGACAACGTTAGAACGGAGTAATACGAACAAAGTCTCTGAGATATGAAAAACTATATTTTCGCGGTTTTGAATAGAATTACAGTTTTCTATAGAGCAAGTTAAGTCAATTGATACTTTTTATGAATTCAGATTTTAGTTGAATTGAATGTAGTTCATATTTCAGCATATTGTATTCTCGTTTCGCGAAAATAATATCCTCTAAAAAGCCACAGAGATTTTAACTGTAATGGAATTTAACTATCTTTTGTTGAAAAAGCGTAAAAAAACGCGAATATAATAAAGTCTTTGTTATAAAGATTCTTTGTCTTTATGCTAAAACAATCCAATAACGATTTGTTAACTTTTTTGTACTATTACAGAAAAAGAAAGAAATTGTCGAAAAATTTCGTGGTTTTTTTTTGTTATGATGAAGGAGCGTTAGCAGTAATCTGCTGTGGAAACTTCTTTTTTCAATCTTTGCTAATTTGTTAAAAATTGAACGTAAAAGAGGGAATGAACAAAGAATTGTTATTTTTTTCGCTGTATTTTATTTTTTTGATATTATCACTTATCTGGTTTTCACAAAACTAAAAAGAAATGGGGTCGCTAAAATAAGTTGAACTAAACTCGAACACAAGAAATGAATTTTTATTTAGTTTTTTACGTTTATCTTCAAGTAAAAACCACAATCGCAAAATAAGAGAAATTTTCTCGATTAGAAAAAAAAACTGATGGTTGTTGGTCCTCTTGATTCTGATTATATTTGAGGATGGGAAATAAGTTTTTCTAAAAGACCAAAAAAGAGGGAGTTTTTACTAAAATTATTTCGCTAATTTCCTTTTGGTTTATAGGGTTGATTAGATCGTTTAATGAAGTGGGATGTGATTAAAATGGTCTTGAAATGACCGTCATGACGGTTTTATTCAATTTTATGTGTGGCCTTGGTTGAGGGTGACACTTTCTTCAGATATTCATGCCTGCTGCCAAAAGATGTGGAGATTTTGAACGCAATTCTACTTTTCTGACGTAATTCTCTTTTTTTCTCGTTCACAGCAAAAGAAAACAACAAATTACGACAATAACACAACACGCACCAACTTATGACAACAAAGCACAATGTCGGCAGCAACCATTGCATTAAGTGCATTACCATCCATGTTGAATGGTGATTTATCGACTCCGTCACCACCACAAATCGCCGTCATTGACGATCATTACATTGATTCTGACGAAGTTGAAGAGAACCAATCAACGAATCATATCGACAACATTGAAGACGCAGACCAAACGTCACGTGATTCTCCATCTCTGGTCGAGCGACCTTCCATGTTATCCGATCGACCTTCGATGCTATCGAAACCGACATTTGTAGCACGACCAAGCATGTTAGGAGAAGGAGCAGAAGATTTATCCCGTGATATGGACGATGATGACTCCAGTTCACATGATGGAACCTCAAACAACAACACCGTTAAAATCCCACACAAACGTGGCAAACGAAAGAAATATCAAAAGTACACGCCTGAAGACCGAATAGCTATCGGCAAATACTGTTTTGAGCACGGACCAGCTGCTGCACGTAAAGCCTTTCAAGGTCGCTACCCAGAGATGAGTGAAAGTGTGACAAGAGGTTTTCGTGATAAATACAAGCAGATGATCGGGGAATCAGCTGTCTATGAGTTCGAGCAAAGGAGACAGAAAGAACTACAGAACAGTTACACAGCTCCTCCTCGTGGTCGCCCACGCAAGTACAAAGTCACCGATGAAACCAATAAACCATACAATGGACAGATATCACCTCCGCTCAATACACAAGTTGTAAAGGACGAATATGCACGGTATCATCAACGAAATGGCGAACGCCCGGCATTCCCATTAGAAAGCACCCACAGACGCCCGGCCTTTCATGAAATTGAAAAGGATCACCCACGATTCATGAAGATGACATTAGAAGATCAATTAAGAATCGGTCGATATTGCTCGCATCATGGCGTCATGAAAGCATTGCAAGAGTTCCATAAAGAATACCCTGGGATCAGCGAATCGATCATTTTCGATTTCCACAAACAATATCAACGCCACAAACAGGAGCAAGACCTTCAACAGAGACGCGCAGGATATCGATCACCACCCAACACGCATGTGCATGATTATCCTACGCAACCACAAGTGTTTGTCTTAGAAGGTGATCAAATGACAGGACCAGGTTCGACAGGTTCCGCCAAAACGAATGGCATGGTTTCACCACGTGGCGATGAAGAGCGAACATCTAATCACAGTTCGCCTTCTGTTTCACCAAAACAACATCATCCACCAGAAGAAAGAAGACTTTCTCCTCCTTATGCACGTTCACCACGAAGTGAAAGTGAGTCTCCACCTTACAGACCATTCGAACATCCACCTCATCAAAAAGAAGAAGGTGTTGAACGTCATCGCTCACGCTCGCCACCCGTGCCCCGCCATCGATCTCGATCTCCGCCTCACAATAGATCACCATCAATGCGCTCTTCTCCGAGCATTCCACATAACGCAAATTCCGCCATTACATCACATCCATCCGTAATTGCACCACCTATCATACACTATCCAAGACCGCGGCCACACTCACCTAGACATCATTCACCACCGCCGACTTTCAACGGTCACCTCCATCGCTCGATTAGCGAAAACGCCCGACTCCGTGAATATGACGTAATACCACCACGCATAAATGGTTACGCGGCTGTAGAGTATCCTTATGATCGCAAAGATTTGATTGGGAAACCGATTGGCAGTATAAACCCACAAAGTGGGCGAAGCAAACGATTCAAATACCAAAAATATACACCCGAAGATCGGTATAATATCGGGAAACTTTGCAACGATATCGGATTAGGTGCTACAGTGAAAGTATACAGAGAACAATTTCCACGCTTGAACGAAAGCGTTGTACGCACGTTTCGTAATAAATATAGAGAACTTTTAGAGAAGGGAGGAGGTATCCCAGCTACCGAGACCATCGAGCGCAAGCCAAGCCGTCGATCAATATCAACTTTAATTGAAGGTGAAGTTGTCTCACAACTTAAACAATTTCATTCTTCACAAATTGAACTAAGTGAGAATTTTGTGATTGCTGTTGCAGAAAATATCATGGCAACCAAACACCATAAAGAGGCTGAAAACATTAAAGGAATTATTACTAAAGAATGGGCAAACTCGTTGCTGTGGAAACATAAATTGTTAGACAAACCATCTGGTAATGTACAAGGGGTATGTTGTGAACGATGCAAAACTATTTTGGTATGTCCGAAATGTCCAAATTAAAACTTTAACTGTCCAAAATATAAAATTTAGTTTTAGTTTCTCATAGTTATATGATAAATAGATGTTTTTTTTATTTTTATAGAGTTTTATTCTATATTAGCAATTTTTCAACTCAAAAGAATTGAAACTTTGCGACAGGGATAGATCAACTAGGTTTGAATTGAACTTTTTAGTGTTTGGTAAATACCGTTCCATAAAGAAGTATTTAGACGAAGCTGTAAATAATTTCTAATTGCTTTTGAATTCAAGGTTCGCAATTTTTAGAAATGTTGACTAAAGGTTTAGCGAAATTCTACTTTGAGCTCATAGGCAGGATATTTCATTTCCATTTTTCATACTTTTTTCAAATTTTTTTATAAATTTAAAAGTTAGTGTTTTTCTCATTTTGAAAACGTGTACATAATATTGTTTTGTTAAAACCAAAAAAGTAATATGGTAAAAGTGTTCAAAATATACCCAAATTTTACTATAAGTGCTCTCAATCGTCTACATGATAATGGCAATGGTGTATCCCGAGCAACTTGCACCATTTTTTGGCCGATTTAAGAAAATTTCTTAATTGAGAGTGATTTTCATGAATGGCCCCTTGTCAGTAGGTTCGGCTGAAAATTTCTGCATTTACAATAACACACATTTAATTTGTCGTTCTTTAAAACCATAATTTGTTTATCTTTGTATGTAGCTGTATGTAGTAATAAACAAAACAAGACGACTTAAAGTCGAAAATTTCGCATAATACTTGAACATCAACGACGAAGACGCGTGAAACGTGACTCCTGCAGCATTATGCATTTTGAATGAAGCGTTACACAAAATATAGAGAATGTATTGTACACACAGGTCATAGATACCCTGTTTCTTTTATGAAAAATCTCAATCCATTAAAAAAAGATTCCTTAAATAATGCGACTAAAGAATAAGCCCTATAAAGCGCAAACAAAATCTTTCTGCAATATACTTGAGAAAAATAATTTTAAGAAAAAAGGAACTTTTCATTCTTTGATTCCAGAAACCTCATTTTGTGCTTTGATAAAGAGCAACTTGTGATAAAGACTTCTTTCACTTGCGCAAAGTTTATATAAACTTCTTTCTATAAACAGTAGAATTTATCTAAAATTAAATACTATCTTCGCTTTCTGAAATGAATGATGGCCCACCACCATCAAAATCATTGGACTTTTCCAAAAAAAATTGAATATGGGATATGGGGGGGGGGGGGAGGATATAACATTTTTTTGGAAATTTACCCCCCCCCCCCCTTGGACATAGTGACTTTTGATCCCCCGGACAGCAGGTCTAAACCCCCCCCCCCCCGGACAAGCATCAGTTGACCCCATCAAGAGCAAGTTTACCCCCCCCAGGACATTGCAAATTTTGTAGATTGTTCACTACCCTCCCTCTCCGGACACTATATCCTCCACCCCTGTCCACCCCCATGTACGGACATTTTCTGGAAGAGCCCATTAAAGGCAAAAAGCAGTTGAATAGTTGAGCTCCAGCTTCTGGACTAGAAAATGGCAGGGTAAAAACTAGCCAACTAGCCAAAAGAAATAATACTCCTCGAGATTAAACTTTGACTCCTTTATAACTGCTTTAAATTGTATCTCATTAAACAAACCCTCCCCAATCTCTTGCCGTTTATCCCATGAAAAATATATAGGGGGAAGATTCCAGAAAAGTAATAAGAATCTTAGTGCGGAAATGGGAATCTTATACAAACAATGGTACCATGATTCAAAATGAAATTCCTAATTAGCAAAAGGTGTATCAAGCAGTATCAAGATTGGTGAAGTTTGATTGAAGCTTGATTAGTTTGATTTATTACCTTGCCGTACATTCTTTTTACATTCCAACGGCTTATTAGCAGACACACACACTAAAGCTTAAAGAGCGAGCCAATATCTATCATCCCATTGGGGAGGAAAAGCTGGAACTTTTACTTACCAAACCAAACTCATCGAACACCAATCAAACTTCATCGGATAAAAAACTATCATCATTAACGAGGGACCGCTGTACATTGTGCGGTGGTGTACGGTGGGGCAGGACTGCTGGATCTAAATGTCCTTTGAACGGCAGTGAAAATAGGTTAATTTTAAATCTGCTGTACACCCTTCCGTACCCATCGTAAATCACCGTACAATGTACGACAGTGTCTGGACAGGGTCGTTTCGATTATACAAAAATGATTGCTGAATTTCAATTGACATGATTTCTAAGAAATACTTGCTAAAACTGACTGTTTGTCACAACTGTTTTCACTATTAACACATAACTATCTGTTGAAAAAAGGAAAATAGATCATACCTGTACTGTTTTTGTAATTTTGGTGAAGAAGAGAAGAAAGGGGAGGGTATAATGATGTTGTTGTTGTGGAAAATTAACTCTCTTTGTACTACTTACTGACCATGATCAATTTATTGGTGCATTTACTAACTACACAAACATGAAATACTTAGTAGTAAACACTCTACAAAAGACCAGAAAACATGATAAAAATTTATACAGCAGCAGCAAGTTTCCAAGTTTCAAAAGTAGCTTCAAAAGTATGTGCAACTGAACTGTGCAATCAAGCAGCCATTAAAAAGTGCACATTATGAATGTTTACAAAGGGTTGGTTACACTTCTTGCGCTAGCGTATTTTATTTATTTTGAAAAGCCCTGTTTTTTATCACTTTTTATCTTTGTGAGTGAGTCCACCTAATAAAGAAAAGGGCATTTTTAGGGTAACCAAATTAAATTCTTTATAAGGTCTGAACACGTCATTTAGGGGGACATTCGGCTCTAACCTCGATTTTCATGAAATTATCCCAGTTGAACCCGACTGGTTTAGAGGCCCATTAAAGGCTAACTTTTTCTTTCACGCTCTACGAATAAGTATTGACCCACTTTAGCGTGGGCGACCGTCAAAGCACTATCGTGGAGTATCCTAAGGAAATTGCCGACCAATAGACCTTTTCATAAATTACGTCACGAACATCATTTGCCTCGTATTCAAACAATTACCATGGTGATTATGTCCCTTAAGATATTACATGATTATTTTTATGAATAGTTTTAATAAAATCCGCTGTGAATTAATCGACATGGCAATAATCTCAAAACTAGGCAAGTGATGTTCGTGACGTAATTTATGAAAAGATCTATGGAGGGGGTATAGCACTTGAAGTATCCATAGTTTTGCTACAATCCAGTGCCGTAGACACAAAATTAATTTTAGGGGGTACATATTTATTATATAAGGAGGGTCCACCAAGGTAGGAAAAAATATTTTTTCTGGTGTCGCATTTGTCGATGAATTCAATAGTAGCAGTTCTGGCTCTCCTGCGGCTACGGCACTGCATTTAAAGTCAAAATATTTGAAAAAAAGGATGAACATGAACACGAGACGGTCGTAAGACCTTAGGATCCAAAAACTCAAAAATGTTTTAATAAGGGGAAGGGGTTGAAGACAAATGGTACGGGTATTTGCCGCCCTTAGGGCGCCCTTTTTACACTTTCTAAATCTCCAATCCCCACCGTAATATTTGACACAAAAAGGGAATTCCCTCAGAATTTGAAAACCGCAAGTGATTTTTAAGTGCTTTAAAGTACGTCTTTAAATGAGACTTTGGATCTAGAAGCTCGAAATGTTCCAATAAGGCTGAGAATATAGCCTGGAAGCCACTTAATCCATCCCAAGTAGAAAAACCAAATGAAAAAAAATGGAAGAACTGAAATGGCAATGAAAAGGAGGAAAGGATGCTTCTACCACGCAGGAGGGACAGCTTGACAAGGATCTCCAGCTTTCCGTTAAAAATAAACCTTCTTTCCACTGTTAACGAATGGGTAAAATTAATCATTTTTAAAACCTCAAAAAATTATGGTTTTGAAAAAAAAAGAAGAAAAAAACGATCGAAAAAACAAAAATAAGTTAAAATTTTTGAGTAGGAAAATATTTTCCGTCAAAACCGCAATTTTTGTTGAAATACTTACAAAATAATTTCTATTTGCAATTGAATTTTTTTTCAATTATTTTTTTCGTTTCGTTCTTTTCTTGAGGTTTGCAGAAAACAGTAAAAAAAACTAAAGGGCCGAAGAAACACATATATGGTTAAAAATTCACAGTTGGAAAATTGAAAGGTTCTTCGAAAGCCTCTGAAATTTCTGGGGTAGAGAGAGATTTGTATTTTTTCTCCGGAAAACATATGGTAAATTTCCCAAAGAAATTAAGAAATTCCGATGCTAAGTTTAGGATTTCCCTAAATCTTTAACGACTGTTAAAATCTCACAACTTTAAACACACCAAAATGGAAAGGGTAAAAAACGCAACTATATTGGGGTCACGGTAGCGATACCAATGGAAGGATTGTGGGAAATACAGCGATTTTACTATTTATTATGTAAAAATCTGTGTAGACGACTATCATGTAAAAATCTTTCAGTTCTTTTCTCAGAATCAAAAAAATGGGCGTTGTGATTCTTAAAACTTTGTAGACTATCATGTAAAAATCCCTGACCCTAAAATTGGAGGTTTGTTTCGATTGAAAGTTTTAAATTAGTCTCTCTAAGGGTCGGAAAATTCAGGATTTTTAGGAAATTTTTTGATTTCCAGAGAAAAAATTGTGATAAAGTCTCTCTAAGGGTATGACTTTTTTTCAAAAATCGAAAAAAAAAATTCAAAAAGTCTCTCTAAGGGTCACCTTTTCAGCAAAAATCAGTCGTCCAAGGGTTGGTTTTCGGAGGTCCCGTCCGCACATACCTCTCATTCGCCAACCCTAGTACCCCCCCGGGGTTACAGTCCATGATTTCGAAACTTAAAAACACATATGAAAATATATGGGTGGGAATTCACCAGGGGAGGATTTACTAGGGGGAAATTTTCCGGACACCAAAATAAGAACATGTTAAGAACATTTTAGGCTTAAACCTAAAAAAAAGTTAAGAGCATCCGAAGGCTTAAAAGATTTTGGATGTTCTTATAAAAAAAGAGGAGTTCAAGTTCAAAATTCTTTATGATACGATATTTTTATAATATTGTCTGTAAACCATGGGTATACCCAAAAGTTTATTATAAATACCACCCACATTAAAAGGTGGTACATCAAATGTTATATCATTTAGCGGTCGATGCATGAGGAATTTTCACTGAAATAGTAGACAAATTTTGTTGTTTTTAATTTTTATTAATTGATCCACTAATCAAACGCTTATGCAATTACCAAAAAGATTTAGTTATCACAAAAACAAAAGGGATATGATGGAAATAGAATTGGAAGGAGGGAGTGATTGGTTTGCAAGGCTGTAATTTGCGAAGATAAAGTCTAATTAGTGTGTAAAGAAGACATTTTTACATAATAATGGTTTTGGTAAAATATCTAGATTAATTATATGTTGGTTGACGCATTACTATGAGAAAATAAAAGGCAGTGAAATGTTTGTGGTGACCACCAAGATAGGGAATTGGTAACTAGTTTCTAGAAGCGTGACAATAAGATCATCGTCACAGCCAATTCAAATCCTCATACACGTTTATATAAGATATAAGAACAAACTATAAGAACATAAGGCTTCACTGGCCAAAATGTTAAAAACAAGTTAAGAACATTTTAAGGCTTTGTGGACTCAATCAAAAACACCATATTTCTTAGGAAAATGGTCAAAAACATTCACAAAATGGTCGAGAGTATCGAACCCCCTGGATATCCTACTTTATTAGTAAAGAGTTCCCGGTTATCCTACTTTATTAGTAAAGACCCCCCACCGGATATCCGCTCTTAAAAATATGCTCAACCCCCTGGATATCTTTTTTTATAAAGATGCTTACCCCTGGATATCGTATTTTTTACTTGAAAAGACACTTAACCCCCTGGATATCCGCTCCCTTGTAGATATTTAACCCCCTGAATATCCACTTTTGAACAAAAATCGTTAACTCCCTGGATATCCGATATCCTCGACAGGGGCGGGGGCGCGGACTTTTTCTGGAAGAGCCCATTGTTAGGCTTAAAAAATTTTGGATGCTCTGATTAAAAAACACGTGTATATCAAAGAATTTTAAACGATTAGGTAAATCTCAATGTCAAATTTTTTATATTTTTGAAAAAAATTACATTGGTAATTTTACCCGATATATTTTTAATAAACGTCAAAAATGAAATACAGAGCGGTTGCTGTCTTGAATTTCCAAGAGGGGGGTTTAGAAAAGTCCCTTCCGCACAATACTTTTACTTCCTTCTAGATACAGAAACCAAACATGTATTTTTGGTAGAACAAATGAGCTAAATCAATTTCGCAAGGCTGTGCACGTTTTTTCTTTTTAAGAAACTTGTTTTACCAAGCAGCCTCAATGTTTCTTAAGAAATCGGCCTTTTGAGCCTTAAATGTTTCTTACATGTTTCTAAACCTTTTGACATAATCAGCCTTATGAAAGGCTGGATTGGAAGGTTCTTAAAAAAACCGAATTAAAAAATGTTACTTTCTCATTCTCAGCCTCAGCATGTTTCTTAGTTTTTAGGCATTCTGAGCCTCATGTTTCTTAAAAGTGTGTTTCTTAAAAAAAAAACGTGTACATTCAATGACCAATTTTAAATACCTTTGATTAGGGCAAATTATCGTATGGGTTGCGCCTTATTAATATCGGCATTGTTACATTGGCTCCCTTTGTAATTTACATACCGCTAAACAACATTTTCGAAAGCTATTTACGTACAATGCTATCATTGGACAATAACAGACTGGGTCCTGATCCCACGAAGGAGAAGAAGTTGCTTAAAACTGATAGGGAATCCATGAAGCCTTTTTCCAGGGAAGTCAACGCGAATGACTATGTTCTGTAGAAAAAAATTCAAAAAGCTAAAATAAATGCTGAGTTTAGGTGGACTTTTACAGATCAGCTTTTAAGTTTAAAGATAGTTACAAAGATCAGGAAAATTAAAAAACACTCTAAGAGTAAAAGGAAGACATGGTAATAGATTATAATACATGGTAATTCTCTACAACCAAGTTTCTCTGTAAAAGTCTGTCACTAGGATCGACGTTCGGAGATCAGATCGGCACATACCCGAACCCAAAGAGTTAACAGGCCCTTTGCAGCATAGTGTGTAATATAATAGTGAGGTTAAGCACGGGTTTATTTTGACTGTAAAGTGCGATACCGTAGCCCTGTACATAACTTGCCAAAGCAAACCATGCAAGTGAAATCTTAGACAGTCAAGAATAGAGACAATTTTTTTTCCGATACTCGGAGTTTCGTGCCGTTTCAGGAAATCAAGTGAAATCTTATGTACAGGACTACGATATCGCATTGAACGGTCTAAATAAACACTTGCTTAACCTCGCTAATCAGAAAAAAAGTGTGCCTCATGTAAGCGTACGGACCTGGGAAAAAAATTAAGTATGATTCAATATTAAAAAAAGGACTGGTTCCGTGTGTTTCAGGGGTGTGATATTGTTCTTCTACGCAAATAGAAAAAACGTCAAATTTCGAAATTGGAAACATTTTTGTTGTCGAAAGAAACCGCTAGATTCTCTATATAGAAAGTAGCAATTAAAAAGGTTTGCGTTCAAAATTCATGAGGTTAATTTAGCTAAATTTCTTTTAATTATATGCTACAAAGAATGCCGAATGATGAACTTGGCTTAGTTTCATATTATGACAAAAATGAATATGTCATGAAAAGTTTCGGAAGTTGAAGATTTTAGCGTTTCCGTGACATGCTGAGACTAACCGCATCCCCGTATTGTAAAGTTTTGCTTATAATTTTTTCACTTTAGCTTCTATGGAATTTTCCAAACACTTAAAAAATATATGAAACGTCAATTTTATCGAGGTCGGTGACATTAGCGTGCGAGAAAATCTGTCTGATATATAGAAAAAAATCATTTTTTTTATGACAACTCGACAAAAATTATAATTAAATTAAAATCTTTGGATGATATGAAAAAAACTTTTTGCGACTTGATCTTATTAAAATTCGATGTTTATCAGAGATACTACGGTAATTCCAAAAATGTGATTTCATTATATCGAAATGAAAAAAATTGAATGATAAGTTACGTAATCACGATAAGGGATTACGAATATCCACCAAATAAACAGCTTCGACTACCCCCTCCCAGTAGTAATTGGCACGCGAGAGTAGGCTGAAAAAGTTAAGAAGATCCGAAGGCTTTAAATATTTTGGATATTCTTATAGCAGCTATGCCGCAGTCGAGCACTTCACTTCTTCTGTATCTTCTAATACCAATACAATGGATCGTGTTCGGGTTAGAAAATCTATTCTATTCAATGGGTTTTTCTAGAAAGAAAACCATTCTTCCACTTGCCAAGTGACTGGTTGCGAAGTAAAACAGACAAAAAAAATAATGGGGCCTATAAAGAGTGCATTGTTCTTGGTAAAGTTGATTACAAGATAAGGCTTTACGAAGGAATCGGTAACAACAGTAATAAGAAACGAAGTTTTTGTTTCTGTATCAAATTTATTTTTTTTGTCATCATTTAAAAATCATTAATATTACATTCCTCACAAACGTTGTGTCCGTTTTTGAAGATCTTCGTAAAATTTACGGTCCTATAAAGGCAAGAGAAAACACAAAAATCTAAACAAAATGTTAACAAGAATTGTCCAAAAAGTATTAGCTAAAATGCAGATTAGATCATCATCCAGAGCACGCTTTTTTATAAGAAGAATTTTATAAGAGCACGACGCTGATTGGCCAAAACCCAAGAACAATTTAAGAACAATTCTGAGCCTCAGATTTCAGAGATTACTGATTTCAAATAAGAGTAAGAGTACAGATTTTAACAGCTATAAACCCATTGTAAGTTTTTAATGTAAAGAAAATAAGCCTATTGAGAACATCGTAAGAACATTTATGCCTAAAATTTCAACATAAAAAAGAAAAGCGTAGCCTGAGCCAAAATTTACGTAGGCCTACAGATGAAGAAGAAAGACGACATCAATCAACCATTTACCTTTTCTGAAACCGAAGGTTTCACTTTTTGAAAAGCAATCTCCACATGTTTCGCTTGAATACACGTTGTTTTAATAGTAACGCCCATCAAGGGCGGATTCACGCCATTAACAGCTTGCTCGGAACTTTGTCTATCTCGATTTAGCATGAATTCTTTCAGGGCGGCGGTGGAAGCTTCGCGAACGAGGGCACTCAGATCAGCACCACTGAAATAGGTAGACGGAGAGCTTTGCTTGGTTTGCATTGTAGATTACTGTGTTATTTGTTAGTTGAGTTGCAGTTGAATTGCAAAGGTCTTGTCGCATCAGTTTCTAAAACCACTACTTGGACGTTTTACCAGATCTTTTAAGGGAACGGGGTTTCCTTTTTTGTTCTTGGGTGTTCTAGCTTTTTAACTGCTTTGAGGGGTTTTTAAGTTTTTGTGAATTATTCGTAGCGCGGGTCGTTGGCACGGGGGAAGGTCTTTATTATTTTCTACATTTTTTGAGACGCTTCAATTTGGAAGATGGCGTCCATCTAGAGGTCTTCATATCTCAGTGGAAAAGTGGAGAGGAGGGTCGTGACCCCTAAAGAAATTATGTGTCGTTCTGGATTCGATGATCTAGCACTATAGTACTGATTGACGCATGGACATATTAATGGAAAAGGAGGCGGGCTTTCGCCAAACCTTAAAAGGGAGGGATGTGTAATTAATTTCGAGACATAATACGGTTATCAAAGTTTCTAGAAGTTTCTGGAATAATTAGTCGATTTAGTACTGATCCAGTTAGCAGGCTTTAGCGGTAAAGAGAATTACTACCAGAAGCATCATTGAAAGCTATAAGAACGTTTGTTATCAATAGTTTTTTATCTAGTAACCATCGTCACCCTCTTACACCAGGGGCGTTTATAAAAATTTTAAGTTTTTAATAGGGACGTTTATTCGAGGGGCGTTTATCTGAAATAATACAGTGGCTTGGTTAAAATTCCGGATCTCAAAGAAACAGACTTCGAAAGCTTGAAAAAAAATTATTAAAAAGACAAAAGTTTTCTAATCGCTGAAAAATTAAAACCCCAAACAATCATATCGAGAAATAAAAAAACTTAACTTATAATTGGTGCGCGGTGTTTCACGCTGGCGGAATTTTTAGGCTTGGATTGTTGTTTTTATTTTATTTGAATTTTCAATTTGAAATAAAATCTACAATCCACTGCATTGCCTAGAAGATTGCGCCATCATGAACAGCAATTACTTACTTACAATCACTTACAGCAATTGTAAGCTAGTTCTTTATTTCTCGATATTTCGCACGAATTTTCTTGAGCATTTTGTGATCCTACTTATTTCAACCCCAAACATACATGACATTGATGTACCCCTTAAGGGGGCCCTTAAGTCACAACTCTAAGTATGTTTACAATTCCTGCACGGTGTTTCATACTGGTGTAATTTCCAAGCGATGTAGTATATTGTAGATTATTTATTATTGTTTCAAATTTTAATTAAATCTAGCATGTAACACAGTGAAGCAATTGTAAACATACACGACATTGATGTACCCACTAAATCACAACTCCAAAGTATGTTGCGTACCTGAATCCGTTGCATCGTGGGTCGTTCGCGAGGTCTTGTATACTTAACGTCTTATCCATTAACGGTTTCGTTCCATTCTGTGGTCAGAAAAAAAGACCAAAAAAGATGGAAGATGAAAAATGTCTATCATCTTGAACGAGAAGGTGAATTCTTTTTTTCTTAAGGTACTCATTGATACGACAGCTGGCTAACCTAAAATATACTAGCAATGCCCGAATATAGTAATCCGATCGGTAAGTTTTAACTTCGTGAAAGGAATTATAATCATAATGATTAAAATTTTCCAAAACTTGAGTTTTATTTAGATAATCAACAGTAAACACCAGAGAACAATAGAAAATTTTCATCCCCATGCGGGAAGAAGTTCCACCCGGGCTGTGATACAGGAGTGTACTTAATAATTCTGAATAATTTTCATTTTCGACATTTTGGTTTTAACGAACAATTCAGAAATGCTTGCTAGAATGAAAGGATACCTTGGTTATAGTTTGTAGTATTTTGTATCGGTCATCTGGTTCAGGGAGGCCAACGTAAAGTAATTTATCCAAACGGCCAGGGCGAAGAATGGCGTTGTCCAAAATATCTAAATATTAATCAAAATATCGAATTTCATTTCGTTGATTAGTTGAATGGAAGAAAAGGGTATTATCAGTGTTAAGAAATTGGATTCAATCGGGTCAAAGTCGCAAAATCGTAAAATACCTCAGCTCAAAAGCGTGAAAGAACTCTATAAATTGAGCCCGCTTGCATCCGATAATAATTACAGTTACTCCGTTACTTTTGCCAATGCGATTTTTCATACCTGGTCTGTTGGTTGCTCCCATAATGTAGACGTGTTTCCTCGTCTCTAATCCATCCATCTCCGTCAAGAGTTGATTGACAACACGAGATGAGACGCTAGACTAGAGAAAAGCGAATACAGTTTAACAATCGGAAAAAGATAATAAAAGTACTGTAAGGGTAAAGACAATTTTGCACCAAGTGGGTGGCTCACGTAAAATCAACTTGTGGTGAAGAGCCTCAAAAGACAGAGGTTTGCCAAATACGTTTGTTTATTATTAGTTGGTGTGAAAGATACAATCTAATGCTACATTGTCTTACATCTCCCGTTTGCGAACGTCGTGGACATAACGCGTCAATTTCGTCGAAGAAGATGACGCAAGGTGACGAATTGCGTGCACGTAGAAACACTTGACGTACTGCTTTCTCACTTTCACCGACATACTGAAAAGTAAGAAAATAGATGAAGTAGATAACATGAGGATTTGATAATTAGTTCCAAGATCCTTCTTTGTCTATGTTACAATTTGTTCAGAAAAAGGGCTTCAATACAATGTACATTGTTTGGTTATATAATTTAATACAATTGTTGCAAATTCCATGTTGAGGAAGAATAGGTTTGATAGTGTATGTCTCACACCTTATCCTTGATAGCAATGAATTCGCTCCTATGGGTATTCAAAACATGGACAATTTTAGATAAATCAATTCTAATTGTTTGTGAAAAATAGTTGAATTTCTAATTTTCTTTATACCATGTTTAGAAGTTCGGGACCTTTGACGGAGATGAAATTGATACCAGCTTCATTCGCAATTGCCTATAAATTATGAAATATAAACGGGTTTTGGCTTTTTTTTAAACGAATACAAATCCATATTATTCGAGTTTTTAAGTTTCTAGATCAGGTGACAATTTTAGCGTGGACGGTGTCACTTTTGTGAACTAGCGGATTTGATCTAAATCATGATTATGGGTGTTGATTTCCATGTTGAAAAGGATATGTCCTCATCAAACTAAATACATCATAGTGCGGAAGGAGAACTACTACCCCCCCCTGAACTCTAGATCACGAAAATGTCGGTCATCAAAAGGCTTTTGCGCTTTTCTAACTTTTTAATTGCATACCACTTATACAACACACTAAAATGGCCTGAAAATTGGAAAAACAAATACACTCTTCCAAAAGTAAGGAAAAATACAATGCTGACTAGAAAAGGATAATCTGTACCAGAGTGTATCTCACGTTTATCGCTTCGAAATACACTCTGTGCGCATATTTGGGCATGAGGCGCAAAAGGCATGAAAATCGGCAAAAACGGCGATTTCCGGCATATTTCCGGCATTTTCGGCCGGAGAAGAAATTTTCTCAAAAATCGGGCATTTTTGTTCACTTGTAGAGAACTTATTACCAAATGTATTGAATTATTTGAAGCAAATATTGTAGTTATATACTGCTTTTAACCCTTATATCAAATAATATATAGTAGATGATATATTATTTGGTATATTAGCAACCTTTTATAATATTTTTTTCTAGGTTGACCCTAAATTCCACAGGACTAATAGGGCCCATGAAACTTCCTGCAGGACGCAATCACGCAATCGAGTTTTATTCGAGGTATAGAATGTAAAATTAAGGCTGTCAGCAACTTCTCTGATGTTTTTCATAATAAGGGATGCGAATCGGCAAGATTTTGTCATTATAGATGACGTCTTTGCTTGCTACCTGACGAGGTCGTCAAAATTACAGCATGATAAGAAGAGGGGTTGTGCATAATGGGGGTCATGCACTTTAGGGGATCATGCATTTTAAGTAGATTTTAATGTTTGTAAAATAACAATAACACATAGGTGACAAACCGGAAGTTTCACACATCGTCTAAAATTGTTAAGGCCTATCACTTGTTTAAATCTCAACTCAAATTTAAGCAGTTGCTATGTTTTTAAGGGGACATGACCAAAATGTACCAAAATTTAAACAATTTTTTAGTATTTATTGCCTTTACTTGTAAAATGGACGTAGTTAAAAATAAGCAATCTATTGTCTGTCTAGAAAGACATTTTGGACCACATTTTATCTGTAAAATCGGTTTAAAGCCCTAAGGGGTTAGAGTTGGAATTGCTGGATGAAAAATAAAAACCACTTACTTCCCATCCCGCGCGGTTTTTTTTCACAACCGCCAGACTGAAAGTAAAATCCATTGCAATATTTTGAAAAAATAATTTGCAACGTGAAAATAAAGAAGGGCGCTAAAAAAGCGGTGCAAGTCTTAATTAAGGCTTTACATTTTTTGGCCGGAGAAATGGTAAAGAATCCTCTCTAGTTTTCGCCTATTAAGACCCCTCAAGTTACCCCCATAAAAATGAAGATGAACAAAGTTTCAGACTGGCATTTTACAACCCCTAACCCTATTACGAGTATCCTCGTAGTCGGCAGCGACGGAATAAAATGCTCGCTGCTTTTTTGGAATGATAAGGGGTGGCGGAAAAATAGGTTTTACGAGTACTACTGTGGGATTACAGGAAATAAAGTCTTTTAAGTTTTTAATTTTATTAAGGGAAAGTAAGGCTTTCTAATAATTTCAACTTATGCAATCTGTTAAGTTAGTTAAACAAAGAATTTACTTTTAAAAGACAAATGAACGTAAATCACTATACATTTGTTTAACGTACTATTTGGTCAACATTAAAACATATTGCTATAGAATAGCCCGAAATCTAGATAAGAACCCACGCAAAACAAAACTGCTCAAATAATTTGCCCTGATTTCATTCAGTGTGCAATCAGGTGCAATTTATATATTGACAAACTAGTATACTTAGATTGAGAGCCAACTAACTATCTGGAAAAGTCTCCAAAAAGGCTTATTAATAATAAAAAGGTCGTTTAACTAAGCGGCATGTAGGTATCTCCACAAACAAACATGAAGTTGGCTTACACCGTTGTATTGTGTGCGTTGATGCTTGAGGTAGCGATTGCCTTTAACAAAAATGAATTCCGCCTGATTCAAAGTTATTTGAAAAATATTTATGCTACGAAAAGAGACACGACGAACAGAAGATGGTTTGATACGAAGCTCGATTCTTACGGGTACGTAGAGTACGACGCAAGAGTGAACAGTATCGTGGTTGCCTTCCGAGGGAGTGCTTCAATCACAAACTGACTGAACAACCTGCAAATGGGCCTTGTTCCATCTGGCGATTGCAATGACTGCAAGGTCCATAAAGGGTTTCTGGCAACATATAGATCGGCGCGAAACTTCGTTCTTCAAACAGTCGGAAGCTTCCGCAAAACCCATCCTTCAGCTAGAGTCTACGTCACTGGACACTCACTAGGTGGTGCACAGGCTGTTCTCTTGACAGTTGATCTATACAAGAGAGGTATCCAGGCTAATCTAGTGACTTTTGGTTGTCCACGACCAGGAAATGAAGTCTATGCGAACTACGTCAATCGGTTGATCCGGGGCTTAAATTACCGCGTCACGTACATGGCCGACAAAGTTCCGATTCTACCGATTCGGTTGCTTGGTTACAAACACGTTGGAACAGAGATACATATCCATAGAAAGATAGATGGTCATTTCTGGTATAGGATTGAACCACGCTTCCAAGACAAGACTGATCCATTACGCTTGTATAATGTTATTGACCATATAAGTAGTAACTATTTCAAAGCAAGGTTGTAATGTTTATGAAATTTCCTAAATCTGAAATAAATGTTTGACCTTTATGGAAAGAGTTTCTTCGTCGTTTGGATGTACTGTCTTTGATATTTGACGATGGTAAAAAAGTAAATTAAAATGTTCTTTTTCAAAAAATTACGAAAGAATTCTAAAAAGATTCAAAGAATGATAAAAATCACCAATTTTAGTACCAAATTACAAAAAAAATTCTTTGTCGAGATACCATCTTAAGGGCATTTTAGTACCCCACAGTAAAAAAACGGGTTTTTTGGACTAAGCGTCGTGGTGTATCATAGTACTAGCCCCCTGTATGTCAGCTATTCCTAAGATTTAACAATCCTTCAGTTCTAAGGGTCTACTCTATGCCACACAAAAATTCACTGGTTGAGGATTAATTATTAAGTTATTTGAGGATAAAGTATTTGTTTTGTTAAATGTAATGTGTCATTTTTCAGAAGATTTGGCGAGGAGCTAGACCATGTTCAAGATTTCATGTGTCGGTAGATTGTCATTGACAAAAATGGAAAGTAAAAACTTTACATGTTTGTTGATGCTTATTACTTGAGTACAGTGCACTTGACAATGTACATCGAATTATGATCTTGTACTCAGAGCCTTTAGACGTGCTAAAATTTCTTTTGATGAGTGCTATCAGAATCATAAAAAACGAACTAAAGGACTGTTTGGGTTCGACAAAAATGACATTATTAAATCGTTACAAACGGGAACAACCTTGATAAGCACATGCATAAGTTTATCAAAAGCTTCATTCTAGCCTGTTTGGAAAACCAACGACGCCTATATAAGGCTGAAACATTCAAATTAGTGACTCAAGAATCAAAATTGGGGGTGGAGTGATTCTATATTGATCAATCAATAAACGTCAAGCTTATACAAGAACTTTAAAGGACGTTTTCAATGAACTTTTAAGTGTTTGACAAACTGCACAAATATATTGTATAACAAGCCTGATAGTTTAAAAGTAGTTCAACTGGTTACCAAAACACTAAAATTTAGCTTCAGGAAAAAGGCACTGGAGCATAATAGCTGTACAAAGATGCCGCTGAAAAATCTCATACTTTTGGCCTGTCTGTGCTTTTTAAAAGCTGAAGCCACTTTCAACCGTACAGAATTCAACATGATTCAGGGATATTTTGCACAACTTGAAGACAAGAAAGAAGACACGGTCAACAAAAAATGGTTCGAAACAGATCTCGATTCTTATGGATATGTGTCGTACGATCAACAGCGCGATAACATTGTGATCGCATACAAAGGGAGTTATTCGATCACGAACTGGGTCCATAACATGAAGCTTGCACTAGTTGCCACAGGTGATTGCCAAGGATGTAAGGTACACCAAGGCTTTAAAGCAACATATCAATCGTCGCGAGATTTCGTGCTTCAGGCAGTCGAGAATTTCCGTATAGCACACCCGACAGCAAAGGTATACGTCACTGGTCACTCACTAGGCGGTGCCCAAGCCGTCTACTTAACAGTCGATTTGTACAAGAGAGGTATCCAGGCTAACTTGATGACGTTCGGTGCTCCAAGACCAGGAAATAGGCTCTATGCGTCGTACGCGAATCGTCTGATCAAAGGGATGAACTATCGTATTACGTTTATGGATGACATTATCCCGATTCTTGTGAGCAAGTTGTTGGGTTACCAGCATGTTGGAACAGAGGTCAATTTCAATAGAAACATTTGGGGACAAATCTGGTTTAACATCAAGCGAAAATGGGAAGACAGTGAAAACAGATTACGGTATTATCACATAGCAGACCACTCTCGTGGACAATATTTGAGTGTACATTGAAATTTGTTCTTCATATTTGTTTGTTTTTCATATATTATTGAAATAAATATTCATCCACCACATGTGCCACAGATATATTTACTTATTCTTCTTGTTAGCACGTGTTTGATGCTACACCATATTACCTTTTTCCAAGTAAAATTTGTACAATTTAAGCACTAAGTTAGGAATAAAAAAAAACTAAAATGAGAAAAGGACTACTTATTAAAATAGCAGGTTGCCGCAATCAATAATGCAGCCAAACAATATTGGATGCTGAAACAATTACCTTGGCTAGAAGTGTCTTTCCACAACCAGGAGGTCCGGCAAGAAGTATCCCCGGTGGAACTGTCAACCCAAGTGCTTCGAATTCTTCAGGGTTTTCAACAGGTGCCTGAGATGAAAAAAAGTTGATAAAAAACTACGAATGCAAAAATAATTCCCGGTGTAAGCCTATATCCTATTGTAAGATGGGGGAAGTTGCGTTCAGTAAAAGCATCACAAAACTTAAGTTTTCGCGAACTTGATTAAAAAGGATGGGGCTTTTCCAGAATAAAATTTAATATGGAGGGTGAAGGATATATCATTTTTTTCGAAATTTACCCCCGGACACGAATCATTTGACCCCTGGACAATCACCCCTAATCCGAGCAAGTTTGCCCCTAAAACAAGGCAAATTTTGCAAATTTTTCACTACCCCCCCGGACAAAATACCCAATATATCTTCCACGCCAATGTACAAAAATCTTCTGGAAGTGCCCATTACTACTTTTTCATACCATGATGGCCATTTTTAATTCGTCGCGTATATCTTCGAGAGCTCCGATATCATTCCACGTAACGTCCGGAACTGTAGCAAAGCCTTCACGTTTCGCTGATGGTTGGACGAACGGTAGTGCTTTCTAGTGAAAGGAAGATGAGGTTGAACTAATAAAGTGGACAAATAACTGTCCCTCTCTCGGATGATGTTATTCCTCTCCACAATGCTATTTGAATCTTTTAATACATAGCAGATTTGAAATTATTTTCAAACCATAAAAAAACTAAACAACTCTCTGACTAAAACACACAAAGAAATACAGCCGCTTTAAGACAACTAACTGTCAGCTCTACTGCGATTTGACTTCAAATCTTGTCTTGATCGTACGTTGACGTTGGTATGTTTTCAAGCGGTTGTATTTCTTTGTGTGTTTTAGTCAAGGAGGTGTTGTAATACATTTCTTTGCTCGGAATTTCATGCTCTTTCAGATAGTATCAATCATTTTCGTTTATTTTGACTTTTGAAAATCAGCTATTTTCCAACGCCTTATTTTCCCTTGCAGTTTTGCCTATGGCGACACTATTTTGGTCATAAAAAGTTTTCCCGGGCCTAATCCACGTCCTCCCTCTCAAAAATATCTTGTAATATACTGTTCTTTGGAATAGACTAAAAATGGTTAGGTCGTAAAAAAGATGTCACGGAACCCCAGGCTTGGCCCCCTACTATGATAAATTGTTTTCTTGCTACGTAAGTTTCTGCGTAGCTAGCCGGGTATTCTATAAGGCCGGAACACCGGATTCTTCTAGTTTTTTATACAAACTAAATCCCCTAACAATAATTGTATTATCATATAACGCCTATACTACTGTATTACACGCATTATATAAACGACTCCAGTCTAGCAAGACGGAAATATTGTTTCATATGGAGTCGGATCGGTCATATTCATCACAAATGAAAGATTTGACAAAGGAGCAAAACAATGAATAAAGTTTGAACACATAGAGTGAGTAAACTAAAGATCTAATAACCAACCGGAGAGTCAAGGGTAAAGAAGCAAGATGATGAATTTCTTAAGGAAAAGACTTCACCTCGAAATGTTCGCTAGTGATGAAAAGGCCTTTCAACTGTTCGTTTGTTAACGGTGGTTGATCCCGTAACCAGGCAATCGCTGAAATGGAGAAGATGGAAATTAGTGGATATTAAGGTTGCTGAATATTATAATAACAGCTAGCGTTAAAGTGAAATTTGTGATAATGGATCCTATTCGGGCTTATAGCGCTCATTTAAAATGGTGAAATTTTTACCGTGAGTATAGGCCACAAGGTGAGGAACGGCAACCTTAAGTCAGGTTTATCAAAACATAGACATGTTGCAATTTCAAACAAGCGATACTTTTATGGACCTACCTGGTTATCAAACTAATCAGTGAACATTGAAACAATGAAACACATAAGACATAACTGGTCAAAATAAAAAAAAAATAAAGAAAATGAAAGCATATCTATTGAGAGAAACTATCAACACTATTGAAAAAGATTTGATTTCAAAAACTGTGATTTCCGGCATATTTCCGGTATTTCCGCCCGGAAAATTCCGTTTTAAAGGAATCAGACTCGGCTCCGTCACATTTTGGGCATTGCCATTTTACATCATTGTGCGAAAAATCATGAAAATCTGTCGAGTATAAGTTGAAAAAATGAAGGAAAACCGTTTTACGCCGGTTTTCGCCTGTTCCGGCGATTTTTAAGGAATTCCGGATTCAAAGGATGATTTTTTTGGAAATCAAACAATGCTAAGTTTTGGACATCATCATAAAGAATATTTTTCTGTAAAGAAACAATTAAATAAGTTGAAAAAATGTGACAGAAATGTGAAAAAAACGACGATTTCCGGCACATTTCCGGTTCTACAGACCGGAAAAAAATTTTTTTCGACAAACGGTTTTCGACACCTTTTCGGCAGTACTAATGTGCATCTATGTGCAAAAAATAGCAAAAAACTAATGAGAAAATCTCGAGAAAATCTCAAAAAACCGCTTTTTTCGGGACATTTCCGGTTCTAGCGGCCGGAAAAATTTCTTTTTCGAAAATTGGGCTCTGTCACATTTTGGGCATTGCCATTTTACATCATTGTGCAAAAAATCATGAAAATCTGTCGAGTATAAGTTGAAAAAATGAAGGAAAACCGTTTTACGCCGGTTTTCGGCTGTTCCGGCGATTTTTAAGGAGTTCCAGATTCAAAGGATGATTTTTTTGGAAATCAAACGATGCTAAGTTTTGGGCATCATCATAAAGAACATTTTTCTGTAAAGAAACAATTAAATAAGTTGAAAAAATGTCCGGTTCTACCGGCCGGAAAAATTTTTTTTTCGAAAATCGGGCTCCGTCACATTCGAGTGTTTATAGTAATGCACCTTTGTGCAAAAAATCAGAAAAATTGAATGAGCCAATCTCGAGAAAAGTTGGTAACTAACGAACGAACTAACTAACTAACGAACACGGGTTAATTTATAGGACCTCCACCCCACCGGGGTAGGTCCAAAAAGTAAGAAAATTTACCAAATTGGAGGTTTAAAATCTTAAGTTTTACAAAAGTCTTACAGCTGGTTTGTTGTTGTGAATCACTCGATTCAGCTTGAGTTTTGATTGGTTGATCGGCAGATGGTGACGGTGCATTTTGTTCGTCCGTGAATAATTTAACAGCTACTTTCTCCTTTTCTTTGATCATATTGAACGCGCTTAAAAGGGAAAGAATATTAAAAATATACTTCTCGACTCTATCGGAAGCTCAACCTCGTCCCTGTGTATCCCAGGCTTTATTTACGTTACTGATTGACGCCAGTAAGAATCAAAAGGCTGATGATACGCAGGGATCGAGGTTGTCGGAAGCTTTGAAAACCTATTTTTCCTTGCCTGTTTATGACTGGCCTGTATCATTCAATATAATGTCATGGCGAACACAAGCGGATAGATAAAGTTCATGTACCTTCTTTTCAGCAAAACAGAGCTTTGCAGTTTAGTAAAATATAGAGTAAAGATGAAGAGCACTCTCTGATAAAGTTACCTGTCAACAGCGAGTATTGCGGCTTCTCTTACGAGCGCTTGAATGTCCGCGCCAACGAACCCAGGTGTTTGTGATGCAACTTTATCAAAATTGAAACTCTCTTCAAGACGTAAGTCACGACATAACACTTTCAGAATGCTGGGAAAACAATATGGATTTGCAACATCTTTAGTCAAAATTCGCTATCAAACTCCACAGACAATATCCAAGATTCAAGTCAAGACTACTTGGAAATTTTAAGCATTTAATCTTGACAATTGTAGGAATATAAAAAGGCGCGTTGTCAAATTTGAATCTAGATTTCGAATTCCATATATTTTGTTCCAGTTAAAATTTTTCAAAAGAGACTATTGGATAAATGAAGGGGAAAATCTTCTTAATGATAAAGCGATGAGAAGTTTTCCTTAAGTAAATTTGAAAGAGGCTGTGACAATTCTTTCACAAATATTGCAAAATTTTCCCTTTTAACAAAACCTACCTGCGTCTAGCTTTGCTATCAGGAATACCGAGCGATATTTCACGATCAAAACGACCAGCTCTCCTCAAAGCAGGGTCGAGGGCATCGACACGATTAGTGGCGCCGATAACTAAGACGTGTGCATCTGTTGATGCAAGTTCTGTAACAAAAAAGGAAGATCGATCATAGGATACAGTTCAATTTCTCGGATTCGAATTCCAATAGTATGAAGTATGGATATTGTAAAGAATATACAAAAATTCCAAACATTCCTTTTTTACAATTCGATTTTCTCTGTAATACACCTATCAAACTTTAGCGGCGCGGTAAGCGTTTTAGGAGACTGGTAACAATGAACACATATGGAAAGTTATTCTCGAAAACAGTATTGAGAACACAAGCGTAGGAGCACACTTGTGATAAAATGTGAAATACCCATTCATTGAACCAATAAAGCAGCGTCAATTTAGTTAAGTTATTCGAATGCTAACAATCGTCTGCAATCCATCACACAGGCTCAGAGAAATGTCTCTCATATGGCATGAAGTTTTGGCGGGACTTTGCTTGGCTTGTTTTAGAGGGCCAGGCAATCTAAAAATGCTGTGCTCTAAAATCCAATCGTTTTGAATAGATATTTTGTGCTGATACCGGAAAGTTTATTAGCTTCATTCGGCCTTTGAACCACCAAGAACTACGGTGGCGTCTATATATAACATTGGATCAACACAGGGATTCTAATATAAGGTAAATTGAAAGCGGTCATGTCAAACCGCCTACACATATATGACTTACCATCCATGCACGTAAGAATTTGCGTCACAACACGTCGTTCCATTTCTTTGCCAGCTGTCTCACGTTTTGGTGTGATGCAATCGATCTCATCGATGAAAATAAGACAGGGCGCCAACATACGTGCTTCGTTGAACAGACCACGAATCTTTTGTTCCGATTCACCGCTGATACCAGAAACAACTTCAGGTGCAGCTATCTTGAAGAACGGAACTTTCAACTCCTGAGAAAATGAAGGAAGCAGAGTTTGTACAACATTCTTTGATCGTGGGTATATTCATTAATAGTGGAACGTGCGCAACGCACTGGGCTCGACTTCAGTAGCTTCAAATTGTTCATAGGCCCTATTGTAGCCAAGCAAACCAAAAGAGTAGTGCCCAGAGACTAATCTAAGGAGCAAGTGTGCCAAATTTCAGCCAAATCGGACCATTTTTGAAGACTCCAGGTTGCCCCAAAGTTTTTGGCGGACACATGCAAACATTCTCGGATTCTAGCTCAACTGAAGTTGAGAATTATTATAATGTTGATAGGAAAGTCACACCAGAAAAATTCAGATTCTTGAAACATAGCTTCATAGATTTATATGAAGTAGATATCTAAGCTACGCTATAAATTGTTCAATACAAAATCAGTAAAGGTATCGAAATATTAAGATTTACCTTAAGGGAAGAAATTTTCGCGAGAAGAAATTTTCGCGGAAGAAATTTTCGCGGAAGAAATTTTCGCAGAATTTAATTTCGCGAATTTGGGCGTGATTCGCGAAATTAAATTCCGCGAAGCACACCAAAATTGTTAAATCGCGAAATTAAATTCCGCGAAATTTTTTTTCTTCTTCTTTTATTTTGTTGTTTTTGACCAGGTATTACCAAAAAAGATGAACACAATTGATTTTTAAGCATTATAACGTGTATTTTTTACGAAATATAAACAAATATAAACAACTCCGTTATGCTTAAAAGTTAATCTAAGTTGATAAATTCTTCTCAGTCGCGAAATTAAATCCCGTGAAACTTTTAAAATCGGCTCATTCGCGAAATTAAATTCCGCGAAATTTGCCATTTTTAAACTCTGATTCGCGAAATTAAATTCCGCGAAAATTTCTTCTCGCGAAAATTTCTTCCCTTAAGGTTTACTAAATTCTTACACCAGCAATAGCATTTGCCAGTAACGTTTTACCACAGCCAGGTGCACCGTGTAGTAAGAAACCACAAGGTGGTTTGACGCCGAGGTGTTTAAACACTTCTGGGTGCTTCAGGTGAAGTATCAGCTTACTGATCTCCTAAAAGAAAATAAGGGATGTTAAATTTATACAGTAAAAGATAGCATATGCGTTAATTTTTCAGTTATGGAACCCTCTTATAAACTTCTTCTAGCTATAAATAGAGAAAACCTGCTCTAATTTCAATTGTTGTAGAGGGTCAAATTATGGAGATTTAATTGATCTTATCACTAGAACTCTCGCTTTCGCATTTCGTTTCTTCTTACCGCAATAGCGTTTTCGTAGCCACCGATATCCTTGAATGTTGTCGTAGATACACTTTGGTCGAATTCTACAGAAATAAAAAAAGAACACATGAAGTGGAACTAAGGAGGAAGGAACTAAACCGTGCATAAACCATAGTAAATATAACACACTATTTAGCGATCTTAGAGTGAAAAATTAATCGTTTTTAGTCTTTCTTTTTCAGTCAATTCTAAAAGAAAGGAATCTTTGAGTTTTTATGCCAAAGAATGCCAACGAGGCCCGCCACCGAGTGAAGGATTCTGGTGATAAGTCGGTAATAACTCGGCCAGATAACAAAAATCATAAATAACGTCATTCAGCCTTACGAATTCCAATTTTTGATAACAAAAAATAAATAATTTAACGTACTTCTGCTTCGTTCCTTAGTTCCCTCGGCTTTCTTTCGCGAAGCCGACTTGGTGATAGGTGTTGAAGGTCGTGAAGACATTCTATCGTCTTCAGAGATGACATTCAGATTGCGTTTGGAGTGAGATTTGTTCACGTTTTCGTATGGTGTGATGGCTACTGGATTGGCATTCTGGTCTTGTTGTTGTTGGACCTTGTTGGTGGTGTTCTGTTCGCTGGTTGACGGTGGTTGTCGTTTTTGACTTTCAGCTACATATATAAAATGGTTAACTAAATTTGACTTTCATACTTCTCTCGCACTTGAATTAGCTAGTTGATTCAGAAAAGAGAAAGCTAAAAGTTCGTCCCCTTGTTTGGAGAAAAGTTAAGTAAGTTTGAATGTTGAAAAGTTCAGATTCTCTACGATGTGCAACGAAAAAGTAAAATCTCTGTAAAAGTTTCAGGAAATAAAAAGAATGTTTACCGCTGTTGACGACTTTGGTGACTTGAACCTCATTGTTACCTTTCGGTGTTTTAGAGACGTTCTTATACATGTTCTGCATGGAATTGTTCATTGCGTTCGTGTCCTGACAAAAGAAATCAAAAATCATAACTTTAAATGTGAAAGAAGAACAGACAAGGATAGAAATGTAATATTACAGTAAAATCAAATCATTCTCTTCCACCTCTTTCTTATTGACATAAGTTTCGAATGACCTTTAATAACCATTTCTACTAACACATCTAGACTTCAATGATAACTTTGAATATGGAAGACGAACAGAAAAGTATAAGAAACGTAATTTTAAATTGATCAGTTCTTTGCAAACCTTGAACAAGACGAGTTCTTCATCCATACTTCCTAATGAGTCATCACTGTCAACGTCGTCATTCTCTTGTTCTTGGCTGTAAAAAGAAAACAAGCTAGATGCTGAATGGACCTACCTGATGATGAAAGTTGGATCGCAATGCGAGGAGAAAAAAATCAGTCAAAAAATGTAGCGTTTAGCGAAAATGCATAACACAATAAATTCATCATTGATTGTTGATGGGGGGAGAGGGAAGGGTTGTAGGGGAAAAATAAATAGAAAGTTCTGGTCGCAAAAATCAGTTTTATTGACAATTGAATCATGCTTGATGGTGAGCATTGTTATCAATAATGTTTTGTATGAAAAAACATAGAAATACTAATGAAAATCTGCAAAAACGGCGATTTCCGGCATTTTCAACTGAAAAAAAAAATTCTCAAAAATCGAACGCAGCCATTTTTTGAGCATAAAAACTTTTGATGAAAATTCGAGAAAATGTAAAATAACCGGTTTTTCCGGCATATTTCCGGCATTTTCGGCCGGAAAAAAAATGTTTTTCTAAAATCGGGCTCCGTCACATTTTAGGTATTGTCATATTGCATCAGTGTGCAAAATTTCATAAAAAAATATCAAGTACAGCTCGAGAAATTCAAGAAATACTGTCTTTCCGGCAAAAATAGGTTGTTCCGGCGATTTTTAAATAGCTCCGGCTTCAAAAATCAATTTTATTGAAATTTGAAACAGGCTTGATGGTGGGCTGGCATTGCTATTAATAATGTTTTTGAATGAAAAAACAACCAATTGTAAGGAAAAAGTCCAATGAAAATCCAGAAAACGGGGATTTCCGGCATATTTCTGGCATTTTCAGACGGAAAAAAAATGTCCTCAAAAATCAAACTCGGCCATGTTTTGAACAATATTAATACACATCTTTGAGAAAAAAATCAGAAAAAACTAATAATAAAATCTCGAGAAAATGCAAAAAAAAAAACAGTTTTTCCGGCATATTTCCGGCATTTTCGGCCGGAAAAAATGTTTTTCGAAAATCGGGCTCGGTCACTTTTTAGGTATTGTCATTTTACATCAGTGTGCAAAATTTCTTAAAAAAATATAAAGTACAGCTCGAGAAATTCAAGAAGTACCGTTTTTCCGGCGAAAATCGGCTGTTCCGGCGATTTTTAGAAAGTTCCGGCTTCAAAAATCAGTTTTATTGACAATTGAACCATGCTTGATCGTGGACATTGCTATTAACAATGTTTTTGTGTGAAAAAACAATCAATTATAAGGAAAAAGTCCGATGAAAATCTGCAAAAACGGCGATTTCCGGCATATTTCCGGCATTTTCGGCCGGAAAAGATTTTTTCTCAAATATCGGACTCGGCCAAGTTTTGGGCATTGCTAATACGCATCTTTGTGCAAAAAATCAGAAAAAACTAATGATGGAATCTTGAGAAAATGCCAAAAAAACAGTTTTTCCGGCATATTTCCGGCATTTTCGGCCGGAAATGATTTTTTTTCGAAAATCGGGCTCCGTCACATTTTGGGCATTACCATTTTGCATCATTGTGCCAAAAATCAGAAAAAACTAATGAGCCAATCTCGAGAAAAGCTGGTAACAGACGGACGAACGAACGAACGGACGGACATCGGTTAATTCATAGGACCTCCAAGGTAGGTCCAATAAACAACTAAGATTCAAAAACAGAATAAAATTCCAAAAAAATGCTCCTGTTTTTATCATTACCAAGTTTATGTATGTGTATTTTTCTACGACGTAGAATTCCAAAAAGATCTCCTGTTTTTATCATTTTGATATCTCGTTGACTGTTTTATTGACCTGTTAAATAGAACGTAAGCGGCGAACGTAAACGACAGCGGCGATCCGTGGGTTCTGGTTCTAGAGAAGCCCGATTAAAATCACTTAAAAAAGCAAGTGCAATAAGAATCGGGAATCATTGTATCAAACAATAAACTAGCTCTATAACTGCAAAGATGCTTCTTAATTCATGGATTTTTAAGGTTGGGGAAAAGAAAGTCAATTAATTTTGAACAAGAGAAGTTAATTGACTTCGAAATGAGGACAAGAATCACCTGTTCGACCTTTTTTGACGTTTGCGTAAATAATTTTCTTCCAGGGAATCTAACTTCGGCGTGTCTCCATCCGGTTTGGGTTTGGTCAAAAGCGTTACCAAAGCACGCTCCACTGATAAACGTAATACGGTACGCTTTTTACGATTGTACTCGCTGAAAAAGTTAAAGTAATTTTGCTCCTACAAACGCTGTTTTTTCATACACACTACCACCCAAACATCGTTGTATCTATTAGCCGGAGAGGCAAAGATAAGAGCAATCAAATAAATATCTCGAGTTCGGAATACCTAAACTAAACAAGCTTTAGGCTCACATTGCAAAAGTAGGGTATAGGGCCTAAAAATAGCCTAGTTTTGCCCTAGAAATAAAAACATCTAAACCTCAACTCAAGTTAAATGGTTCTCATAATAAAGAGTGTATTGCTAAAAGGTCCATAAGGAATGGACTATTCCAGAAAAAAGTTGTAACCCCTATGTTGAGGAGGTCTTTCTTGGGAAAGGTGACCACCCTGGATTTCAAACTTCGTTTTACTGAGCTCCCTGGATTTTCCACCTCATTTTACTGACCACTCTGGATTTGTACACTCAAAAAACCAGACCTGGATTTTTTATTTTCCAGTCACACCTCCTCAACATAGGGGGTACAGACTTTACTTGGAATAGCCCAATGGACAATGAGACTATATTTTTGTTGCTTGGCTAAAACGTCGAAATCTCAAAATGAACACAGACTTACTGGAACCGATTTTGAAGATAATCGACCACGTCATCGGCTTCGTGTGGCCCTTCTCGTACTTCCAAATACTATATGATGGAAAGTTCGATGTTAAAAAAACGCTTTGTTTGAATAAACAAATGTAAATAATCTCATTTTTCGTAGTCTCATAATACACCTTTTTCCGGTTAGCCATTTCGTATAAAAAGTCACCAACATTTCGAGTAAACAAACCATCCCATTGGCTAAAAGCAAAAACATAAACAAAAAAATGTGCTTTCTGTTCTCTTATTCTTAAATTTTTTTGTTTATGTTTTTGCTTTTAGCCAATAGGATGGTTTGTTTACTCAAAATGTTGGTGACTTTTTATACGAAACAGCTCACCGTAAAAAGGTGTATTCTTATTTCTGTGACCATTTTGTTCCCATTACCGTAAATTAATACTTTTTTCGTGAGTCGGGGCAGTAATTTTAAATTTCGAAACTTCAGAATGTCTTAGAGCTAAGCACGGATTTTTCACATTTATCCTCAGGATCCTGAGGATATCCTCACCTTTTTCTGTATTTTCTCAAAATATCAACCTTAGGGTCCTCAGGCTTTTGCGAGCATAACCTGAGGATCCTCACATTTTTTCTTTTTTTCTCAAAATATGAACCTTAGGATCCTTAGGGTCCTGAGGCTTTTGCGAGGATATCCTCAAGATCCTCAATTTTTTATTTTTTTTCATCGAAATATGAACCTTAGGATCCTTAGGGTCCTCCGGATTTCGCGGGGATATCCTGAGGATCCTCACTTTTTTTTCTTTTTTTCTCAAAATATGAACCTTAGGATCCTTAGAGTCCTCAGGATTTTGCGAGGATATCCTGAGGATCCTCACTTTTTTAATTATTTTTTTCTCAAAGTATGAGCCTTTGACGTCAAAATTTTTTTTGAGGATCCTGAGGATCCTTGGGAAAGCCTGAGGATCCTAAGGATCCTAAGATTCACTTTCTTTAATGAAAAATAATTGACGTAAAACAAATTTGTGAGGATCCTGAGGATATCCTCGCAATATCCTGAGGACACTAAGGATCATATTTGAGAAGAAGAGATAAAAAATGAGGATCCTGAGTTAGCCAAGGATCCTTGGGAAATTAAAATATTGATTTTTTATCAAGCCGTATCCAAGGCAAAACAGAGGATCCTGAGGATATCCTCTAAAAGCCTGAAGATTTTTTGCCCCAAATATCTAGAAACAGTGTTCTCTCTTAGTCTTCCAGTATCTGATATTAACATTGATATTAGACTTTGGCCAAGATATTTGGAAGCGGGTTTCCTGTAATCAAAATTCAATTAAGCAGGTCACTTTATTTAGAAGTTGGAAGACCGTTTTAATAGACTTCACCCACTCCAAAGCCTCTTTTTGTATCTAATGACAACAACAAATCCTGTATATTGTTGCGTGGCACTAGTGCTGTGAGTCACCGAGGTTGTAAAATGGTAAATTATTAATCTTTCTATGCTGATGTCGGCATAGGCCGTTTTTATGAAGTTTATCGAAAGTTCGATTTTGAACTATATCCATTTTAATGGCAAAATTGAATAATTAAAACATATTTTAAAGATTTTTTCCCTAATCATACATTTTTCAACTCATTCTTCTGATATTTTTTCAGAAAATCGATCTAAATTTGATGGTAAACACTACGGTCACTGGTGTTGGCATATGCCAACATCTGGCAAATAGGTCGAACCTTAAATAAAAGCACGGCAGTTAAAGGGTTAAGATTGACAGATACACGTTTTTTTTTATAAGAACGTCAAAAATTTTCGAAGCCTTCGGATGTTCTTAAATTTTTGGATTTGAAGCCTAAAAATGTTCTTAAAATGTTCTTATATTCAGCATTTTTTGAGCATTTTGATGTAATTTCTTAAGAAAATGCATGTTTTTAAAGTCTTGGAGACTTAGTATGTTCTTAGAATGTTCTTAAATTTTTGGGCCTCGAAGCCTTATGTTCTTATATAGTTTGTTCTTATAAAAAAAAGACGTGTAAATTAATTACGGTTAGTGTTCTTTCCTATATGCAATAAGTTTATGTCAAAAGGTTGTCCAAAGGTAACATTCATTTACGCGAATGCGATGATAAGGGATTTTGAGACATCAATTCGAGTTCCTCATAATAATTATTAATGATTTTTAAGATTCAGGTTCTTGCTTTCCGCACTTTTAGAAGGCAATCTATATGAAATTCGTGACCTATAGTATTTTATTAATTGGCAGGATCAAGATATTACTAGTATTAAAAGAGTGCAAAAGTTTCAAAGGTAATTATGGATTTATATAGACGCTCAAATAACACTAATTAATGACCGCGTTAATGATCTTTTTATAAGAAAAGTACTGGAGACTGAGTCATTCAAAAGATCATAAATGTTTAACTTAGTGAAAAAAAAAAAAAGAAAGAACCGGTCTAAAGATATATTTTTTCAAACAAAATAGATTTCCTAGGTCAAAGCTTGTTAAAAAAGACTACAAGTAAAGATTGTTCTATCAAAAGCAACTTGGAAACATAGAATCAAAATAACTTTTCTAAACAGACGTCAAAGCCAGACTTTTATGACAGTCGCGTCTGCTCGTCCCACTGGTAGTTACATATTTTGTAATAAGTTCAAATAACCTTTGAGACTCAAACTATCCCTGAACGTCACAATGTACCAGTATAACTAGCACGCACCATCACGATTTCTGCAGAACAAATGTCATTCTGAACTCGTCGACTCTACACACAGAGAGAAAGATTTTTACCATAACCACCCAAAGATAATGTCCTAGGTTTGCTTCGGATAGAACAACACCAGTAGAAGCAAACATGCAGATTATCAAACAACATAAACAGGTATGATCTTTATCTGAATGATCCGGGGGGGGTGGGCATTCGGTTCAAAAACGACCATACGTGCGGCCCAAAAGTAGACCTTTGAAATCGGATCCTTACAGTGAACAGGCAAAATATAATGTGGTCAGATTTTCGAAGTTTACACCCCTTGGGTGCAATTTTTCTCATCTTTGCTGATTTCGACCCTTACAGTACACTTTGGGAACTTTGGAAAATATACCCCTAAGGGCCGCACGTATGGTAGGTCATTTATCTTGAGTGCCCCCCCCCACGGGAATGATCACAGGGCTCCCAGCCAACATTTTCACAAGTTAGTTTTAGTAAAAATTGAAAAATCAGTAAAACTAGTAAGATTAGGACGTCTGTGATCATTTTCTCAGATGTCTGTATGCCCTTTCTAAAATGAATATTTCTGTTCTGGGGGTATCTGAATACCGATGCAAGAAAAAGGTTTGATAAATTATGTTAGTAAAGTGATTTAAAAATCAAGGATATCTAGAAAGGCATAGTTCCAAGTGAGGGTATCATAGAAAGGTGTCGCAGAAAAAATTCTCCTAAACAGAATATACTTTTTATAGATACAATGTGTAAATACAGTTTACTACTTTAAGAGCAAGTGCTACAGCAGGATAGGAGATTACTTTATTACACGAATATATAACACGAATTTTTTCGTGTTAATAAAATGACTAGTAATATTCGTGTAATAAGGTAATTACGTTCACAATGGATATAGAAATGGAATTACCAGATAGTGAAGTGGTTGTTAGCCAGTTTACATGTTTCAAACTGTGGTCCATCGAATTTACCAATTTTGTATTAGCTAACGTTTTGGTTCACCTGTGTTCTCTTGGACCAAAATTTTAATATCCGGAATTTTAATCGGGCAGGAAAGGCTTATTTTATTATTATTATAAAGAATACGGTTTCAGGCCCATCACGCACATGATATCAAAATATGAAAAAGATCAAATCCATTACATTTCATGTACTAAGGGAGCTTAAAAGTGCCTCAGGGAGTTAGGAGGATGCTGCCTCCAACAATATCCGATCTAATTGGCTCAATACACTATTACACTGAGAATAGATTTAAACACAGCATGTTTCCATCCGTCCGAATGACATTGGAGTGTATTAAATTGAATGCTTTAATGAGGTTAAGAGTTTGCTAAGCTTCATTTAATAGCTTCTTTAATTTGCAAAATACCTACACTAAAGGTTAGGCTTGTCATGGGAGTATTTGATTTGAAATGTGTGTAAAACCACACGAGGTAAAAGAAAATCTCTCAAAAAAAACAATTAATAAATTAAGACTATCCCGTTCGTCTGACTACAAAATTTTGAATCATCAGAAAATGTCTATGCTAAATAAACAAGACGACTTTAAGTTGAAAATTTCGCCTTATATTTAAACTGCATGGGAAAAACAAGTAGTTAGAGATGGCAGCTACTGCTACAAAGAAAAGATTGAGAGTTTTTGGTCTTAAATTAAGTACGGGATATATTGCTTAACACAGCCTAGATATTTACTTTATCTCACTTTCAAGAAATGCAATCCATATACAAATTCAATAAGATTTTCATAGATGCGACTCGAGTCAGGGACTCATTTACCAAATCTTTTTTCTCGTAAGGTTGCATCAATAAGAAAAAAATACATCCAACACTCGTGTTTACTTTGCACGATGGTATGTAACTATCTGTTAAGAGTAATTTATTCAGGATAGTTAACTTGAATCCAAACGGGACGATCTTCCCGACTCGACACCCAAACGGGAAGATAGAGAATTCTTCCTAATTCGGAAGATTTGCCGGTTTAGGAAGGTTCGATTTCTTCAAAACAGAAACGGGAAGCAAGATAGAAAAATGTATGCAAAGAAACAAACTTCCCGATTCAGAAAAAAATCCTTTTAAAATTCAGAAAATCGTCGCCTCAACATGAAACACTTCATTTGCCGTTTTCCGATGAAAATATGTTTTGGGTATTTGTTAACAAGTCTTTCGTTATCTTTCGTCAAATTTTATCCTCTGATTTTTGCTTTTTTCCACTTACTACCAACTAGAAGAACAATCATTTTTCAACAGAAACAGGTAATGTTTTATGAATGTTCTGCAACTCTTTCGAAGGCAGGTCCCTCTCTAAAATACATTATCAATTTTAGAAGTGTAAATTATGACTAATTAAACTTGCTTTTTTTTGGAAAGGAAGAGAATAATATGCGAAAATATGCGAAAATTAGATGACAAAAAAGTTGTTTAAAGGTTTGAGAAAGATAATTGAGTGTAAATATAGCTTTATTGGTCGAACTTCTCAACTCAAAAATATCACAACACCTTAATTTATCTCCGTGTTATTACACTCGCGGCATGGGTTGTAGCATGGGATTCTTATAAAGTAGATTCTTATAAGAACAAGTGATACTTTTATGGACCTACCTGGTTATGCATTTAACACATATATAATTGATATCTACGTGAGCGTAACCATTAAACAATCATTCAGAACACAAATAGTGACGATCTATTAAAATTAGTCGTTTGTTTCTTATAAAAAAACGTTTAGAAACAAAAATTTCATGCTCTTGAAATATTCTTTCATATTCAAGACTTCGTGAGCAAAAAAAACATCTATCTCATCAAAAAATTGAGTAATTTGGCTAAGAACATTGATGTATGCTTATTAATAGTGATTCTTAAAGATAAAGATGCGTTTTTGAGCTGAAAAATTCGTTTTTTACAAAAATCTGCTTGAGCCATCTTTTACCTTCTTTCATGCAAAAAATCAGAAAAAATCAATGATCCAATATTTCACAAAGTCCAAAACCCGTTTTTTAGCCGTTTTTTGGCCCAAATTTGCCCAAAAACATTTTTTTTCGAAAATCGGGCTCCGTCACACACTTTGGCCGCCACCATTTTGCACCTTTGTACCAAAAATCAAAAGATTCCTATTACTCAATCCCGAGAAAAGTTGGTAACGAACGGACGGACGGACATAGGTTAATTTATAGCCCACCGGCGGGGTAGGTACAAAAATTAATATGCTCATATTATGCGCCAGACCTTGTTTACTTTGTAAGAACTAATGACCGAAGGGTATATTAACCTCTATCAAGAGTTATTGATTTTATTCTCATAAAACACATAAAGTATATGCTTAAAAGAAAATAAGAAAATAATAAGTGTGAAGCTCATGACACAAAGATATATGACGTGATCCAAAGAAAACCTGCGAAAATCTTCCGTTTGTTTTACGAACTTGTAAATAATTTAAAATCAGTGAGTTTAGTGATTTTCCACCATATCAAACACTTTCCTTTTCTAAATCTAAATTTTATTCCACACCGCCGTGAAAGGCTATCTTAATACTTTCGCTATGCAAAATTTAATAAATTAATAAACCAAAACGTATTATGTAACAGTGTGCTTTTGTTTTGTTTTCGTAGATAAACAACACTTTCTTGTATAAGATTGCTAACTCGAATATCTTAATTAAAAGAAAAAATCGAGTTAGCTAACTCGAAAATTTTAAAATGAGAAAAAAAATCAAGTTAGCTAAAACTCGAAAATTTCGAAAGATTTTAATTTGACAAAAAAAATCGAGTTAGCTGACTCGAAAATTTTAATTTGACAAAAGAAGTTATAGGATTTTTGCTAACTCGGTTTTCTATTTCGGTTTTACTAACTCGGGAATTCCGAGCGTCCATCTGTCATGTATATAATCAGGTGTTACTGTTGAAATCTTATTTTAACGCAAAGAATCACCTGTGCCAAATTTTGGCCATTTATTACCATACAAAGTCTTGTTGCATGATTGACTTAACTAAAATGAGAACAAACAATCGACACATACCTCTTTTATTCTTGGTAAAAAAGCTCGATCCACAAAATAAGAGCCACCGCCACTATTTTTCCTCTTGTTTCCACCAAATGAAGCAGCCTGGGTTTTTTGAGACATTATTCAACATCAAGCCCTAATAATAAGTAATGAGAACAATTCATTCAGATTCATTTTAAGATACAATGAAACGTCTACAAGTGTCCATTAAACCTTCCTTTTTGTGATTATTAGGAATGTGTGGCAGAGCAAGACCCCTTTAACACCTACCTGACAATGTTACCCTCTTGTAAATATCGCTGCCGTCAAGGCAAAAGGTCCAATATCAAAATAAGTGTCCGAGAAAACTTTTTTTTTTGCTTTGATAACATAAAATTTAGAGATGTGTTCTTTTCTCTTGTAGATAGAACCATTCTCTACTACAAGAAAAGGCCCAATGTTACAATCTTAAGTTAGAAAAGCCTCAATTTTCTCAGACACTAATTGGACCTTTTGCCTCGATGCCAGCGAATATAGTATATACATATCCCCTTTCAGAACTGGTAAATACCCACCCTTATCTTTTAAGGACATTATTTACCATTATTTTAGGAATTTTTGAGCCTTTTGCTTTTTTCAAAGGTAAACATGGTTCCAAATGTAAATCATGCTAGCACATTTAATTATTAGCTTGAATATCTGGGAATACATGACACGTTTTGAAAGAAAGACAGGACAGTATCCATAGAATTAGTTCCAGCTTTTGAAATTGTTTAATTGGAATTAGCTACTGAAAATGGATCATTTCTGTCAAAATTTCGGTAAAAATGGAACAACAGGCCTGAGATTACAATAAAAGAAATCAGCAAAAACTTTCGGAGCTTTCTGCAAATTTAACCATTTTTCGCAAAAGTAAATGTCTTTGAATATTCTTGGAAGTTCTTGACAAAATAAAAAATCTGTAAAACTTATAAAAAAATGAAAGATTTTTTCTTGTCAAATTTGCGAAAAGTAAATTAAATTAGCAAAAGTTTGTATGCTTGAAGTATTTGGAATAATTAGTTGAGAGAACATGAGGGTGTTTTGAATAACTAATTACTACAGCCTGCTACAGCATAAAATTTGTTGAGGATAATGCTATATAATTGATTTGTCTTTTACAACATAGCTATTACCTAGGGGCAAGATCATGTTCCTATTTTTTGAGATGGGGGTGCCCACTATACTATCCAAAACCTCTACATATTTTTTAAAACAAGGAGTAAGGTACTTGAGACAACCCATCATAAAAGCTTCCATTTTGACCAATTGAATTGGATTGGTATACATGTATTGGATACTTATGGCTTCAGATTGATTATTATAACCAATCCTTGGTCATAGATTCAAAAAAGCGCTTGCTTTGAGATGAAGGTCTTGTAGAAACTTTCTTTCAACATGCTAAAGCTTTTGAGATTAAGTAGTTGTAAAATATGGAGTCCACCCATGGAGTACTCCAGTAGAGTACCTGATGGAGTACCCAAAAAATAATATCACAAATGTGATAATCAACCTGTTGCTCCAGCTTTAAAAGCCAAAACTCATTTAGTTCATATAAGATTTTTATGCTCAATGGGATGCACAGATGGCATGTTAGGCTATAAAAAGAGACCATTCAGAAAGCAAGATTCCTGCAACCATGGTTTTACAGCAAATACAAAATTTGAGGTACATTCTGTTGTTATGTTTATTTCCCCTCAAATCTAATCTGCTATATTTTCTTAGTACACGCTTTTTTATAAGGAATCATAACTTAGCTCCGAGCCTGGAGTTCCTTATTTTTCTAGAGAGTTTCATCCTAAAAGTTCCTAATCGAGTTCCTTATTTACTTGGCTGCTAATATTGGATTTGCTAAGTATGTAACTACAGTTTATGCGTTCCTTTTGTACTGTATAAATTGACATTTATTGTAAAGTGTAGCGAGAGTGAAGAAAAAAATTTGTGTGTGTTTTTTATAAGAAGTCAACAAGAGAAAAAAATGAAAAACGCTAAAAACGCATATTGCCAAAAGCCTTGTAAATATGGGCTTAGTTAACTAGGTTAACAGAACCACTATAAGACTTAATGGATCTGGGACGTTATTTTCAAAGAAGTGTTTTAGAAACAACTCGAGATACCTAATGCACACCCTAGTGGCCGCATATCATAGAATGTAAATGTTTTATAGGTTTTTTCAAAGCATTTTGATACAGAAAAGGAGATAGGGTATGGTCAGATGGTCCTATTTGCTCCATAATAGACGATATAGGCTTCACATGAAAACTCAGATTTGACCCCGAGAATTCCCCACAATGCTTTGTGCGGAAAAAATTTCACCATGAACTTTTTTCCGCGCAAAGCATTGTGAGCAATATTTGGGGTCAAATCTGAGTTTTCACGTTAAGCCGATATTGTCTATTGAAAAACTTCGAAAAGACTTAATTTTTGCCCCATTTTGATGACATCATAAAAAAGAAAATTTTGAATAGCTTCAAGTGGAGGAAAGCTTTTGATTTCAAATTTTCACCAAAGGTATAAATGGATGAAGGGAAGTGATTCACAAAAAGTTTTGCTGACGTCAGCAAATTTGCAAAAATCTGTTTTGGCTGAAATATGCTGGACCCAGGCCAAAAACTTTGAATTTTTTTTGTGGATCACTTTCCTTTATTTATTGATTTAGGCCACAATCACAAATTACTTGTGTTCACGTAGTTTGACTGACTGATCATTTGTGTCCCTGCAAGCGATTTGGAGCACATTGAAAATGGGCCGATCCTTAAAAAGCCGAACTTTTGGCCGGCTTGGACCGTTCCTGGCCGAATTCGGCCGATGTTGACCGATCTTGGCCAATCTAGGCCGATCTTAGCTGAGCCATGTTTCTAAATCTTTTCTCTAAACAAAGGCCGATCTAGACCGGTCCAATTCGGCCAAGTCCGGTCTGAAAACAAACAAGTAACTCTTTTTCGTATGACGGTTTTTTGTTTACAATCTCGAGTGCCTAAAAACTTTCGAATCATTTTGTAAAGTGTTCGAATGAACTCCAGAGAACGTTCAAATGTTTTGAAAATTGTTCGATCAAATTATTAAAAAAGTTTTCCGGATGTTTTTAAAAGTCTCTAACTCTAAAATCAAAACAAAAGCAAAAGGAAAAGTACCACAACAGAAGCAAGAAGCATTTTCATTTTTATGTTTTCACTAAAACCATCACGAGAACAATTTTTCATGAGCTAATAGATAACATTATAAAGTATCAAGATTACTGTATTGTTGGAATATCAGCAAAGGAAAAGGCAAGTAACAGTTTCTTTTTCAGAGATTGTGCTGTTGTTAGTTAAAAGGTCGAAACAATTGGTATTCCTTTTGGTTTTGGTATGAAATACGAAGAAAAATATTGACATGCAAGTTTTAACAGGGGAGATATGTAAATGATACAGGGATCGATGTCTAAATAAACTAACGAAGGGACACAGTGCAATTCTATTCTAAGGAGGATTTCTAACAATCTTTTCTTAATGGATTAATAAGAGCGAGTGAGTCAATGTTATGATATACAAGGGAGTATATGATTTACGACAAAAACGACGACTGTTTGAAAACAATTTTGCTTCTAATAAGTATTTCGGCTTCCGTAAAACATTCTGGACCGGTTCGTATCGGCCTGGACAGGTCCATATCGGCCTAGACCGGTCTTACATTGGCCGAACATCATTATTTTTGTTTTATCAGGTTTGTAATTTGACAAAACCGGACCTGGCCGTTATAGGCCGATCCAGACCGGACCTAGCCGATCCGAACCGGACCTGGCCGATTTGGGCCGTAGAATTACTTGGCCGATCCTGGCCGATCTTGAATGTGCTCTAAATCGCTTGCAGGGACACATTTTTCTTAATTATTTTCTGATTATTTTGAGTCTGGCTCAGGAGGTAGCAAGATTGATGGGAATTTTATCCAATTCCATCCTTCACCCACCATCCTTACTTCGATCAGACGTTTCATTGTTTTACACAGAAAAATTCAATTTCAAAATATAACGGAGGTAATATCTTGGGTGCGCAGTTGTCAAGATTTTTGGCGCGTCACAAGGAAGACTTCACCAAAATTAAGTTCAATGCATTAGTATTTACTTTTAAATCATTCAAATCTTTTCATTCTTTTTTTAAATCAATCAGAAATTATCAGGGAAACAAATTAAAAAGACTTCATCTGAATATCTCTTTTCTTTCCAAAGATATTGATATTTTTCAACGTCAAGGTGAAAACACGACTTAGCGCTGACTTACCATAGTGCGGAAAGGGGTCTGACCCCCCCTTCTTAAATGATCCCCTAACCTTTAAAAATGCCTATCCCCTAAGGATTTTGGACAAAAATAGCTAACAAATATATGGTGAAATATCTTAGAGAGAAAGCAAAATAATAAACTTCTTTCTTCTTTTCGACTCAGACTACTCTAACAGAAAACTTCCTTTAATGAAGACCAAATTTCATAACCTGTGCTTGAAAATAATCTACAATATATATGTAAAGTAAGCCCCCTTCCTTGCTAACCCCCTCTTTTTCATGAAAATTCCTGTCCCCCCCTTCTTCAACTTTTCAGAAGGTGTCATTCCCCCTTAAGAAAGGGGGGGGGCAAACTATGCTTACTGCACTGGAAAATTCTTAACCCACATGGAAACAAATGTGGCTGTGCTAATGAGCTGGTTCATCTTTTCAATCGCAGTTTTTTCAGTAAATCCAGGGTAAGATTAGGCTACAATCCATCATTATGCTGCTTTATTTGAAAATCTACAGGCCGTCTGAAATTTTGAAAAATAATAAGAAATTGCAATTTTTTCATGTATATAAGCAGCATACACCATCTGAAAGCTGAGGTTTTCAGCTTTCTAGTGCTAAAATTTTTTTAGCTATCATTTCCAGCTCATTAGCAATAATACAAAGTTTAATAGTCATCGGGCCGATTTTCAGACTGCACCAGCAAAACTCTGCACTCCCTGCCATGCATGGAAGGCTAGATTTCATGCTTTTGAAAAATTATTTCTTACTAAAGCCGTGCAAGCAGACATTTCTTTGGAAAGGAGATTTTGTGTGTTTTTAATATGAAATAACTTTGGAAATACTTAACCAATTTTGATAAATGACCCCTCATTTTTCTCCCTAAGGTAAGGGCTTTCAAATAAAATTAGTTTGGTTTTTAAAAATTGAGGGGGAAATTTTGCCCTGTCCATCCAACCCTTTCCTATAGGTTTGTGGGGATGTGTTATCATCTCCCTAGTCATAAAAACAGAGATATCACATTTCAAGAAAAGAGGGGAAAATCTATAAGAACCACATTGACAAATGTCTACATAAACATGGCAAAATAGCGGGCAATCTATTTCAATTTATAAGCTTTGATTTTTGCCTGAAACTCGTAGTTTAAAAATCCTCTTTTTTTACATTTTTTTTGCCAGCCTGACAGACTCATTTTTTTACCTAAAAACGACGCAAACAAAGTTATTTGTGATTGTGGCCTTACCTTACACCTTTGATGAAAATTTTGAAGTCAACCAGGGTTTGAATTATAGCTTCGCACTTCGCAAAATGCGAAGTGAATTTTAGATTTAGAAGTAAAAAAATCATAAGACAACGCCTACTTGTCTATCCACACTTCTGTTTATCTATTGCTTTATCTGCTCGCTACTTTGCAACTTTATTCACTCGTTTATATCTTGCTTTATCAACTCGCTACTTCGCAACTTTATTCAATAGTTTATCTATTGCCTTATCAACTCGCTACTTCGCAACTTTATTCACTTGTTTATCTATTGCTTTTTATCTACTTACTACTTCGTAAATTTCTTCAATAGTTTATCTCTTGCTTTATCTACTTGCTACTTCGCCACTTTCTTCACTTGTTTATCTATTGCTTTATCAACTCGCTACTTCGCAATTTTATTCACTCGTTTATATCTTGCTTTATCTACTCGCTACTTCGCAACTTTCTTCAATAGTTTATCTATTGCTTCATCTACCTACTACTTCACAACTTTCTTCATTCGTTTATCTATTGATTTATCAACTCGCTACTACTTTGTTACTTTCTTTACTCGTTTATCTATTGCTGTATTTACTCGCTACTTCACTATACTTTGCTTCGTCTACAATCACTTATTTCAAGTCTTACTTTGCTTTTCTCGAGAAATACATTGAAGATACTTTTGCATTTTTTTCCAAACAACATTGCAAAATGCCGCCAACTGCTCTAACTTGGGACGATTGGTCTGGCTAGTTCGAAACACGGGTCACGGGCACGGGGCATACAAATTACAGACCGGAAAAAATATAACAATATCATGACGTAAAATTCATAACACGTACTACATAACACATAAAATAGTACTAGTACTACTAGTATAGTATGTCTAAAACAATTATATACGAATCAGGGGGGGGGGCACGCAGTTACTACAAGACATGATGTGTAGTAAGTACTTTTTCAACACTTTTTTCAGGACCACCACCCTTTGCAGTTACTACACCTTGGTAGTAACTGTTTTCAGAAAAGATTTCCAGGTACCACCCCTGTTTTTGAGTGAAATCATCAAAAACATGCTCGAAATTACCCTAAATTGCGATTATTTTTCAACCTAAAGCCATTTTTGTGCTAGATTTTCTTTTAATTTACTTGGTTAACAGCTGTTGAGAACATTTTAATGATAATTAGGGAAGGCATAATTTCAAAGTTGGGTCTGAGAAAAATTTCAAATTTTTTGTCCATTTATAACAAAAATATTTTTTTTAACAAAGAATTTTTTCACAAAAAAATTCATTTTTGGCGAAAAATTTTGAAAGTTCTTGAAAAAGAATTAAAATATAAGCACTTACTACACCAAAAGTGCTAGTGTTAGTGTTTGGCACCACCCCCAAACAGCAGTTACTACACTGTGTAGTAACTGTTTTCATAACTTCTGAATACAGTACCACCACGGTAGTAAGTGTCATACTGTCTTGTAGTAGCTGCGTGCCTCCCCCCCTGTACAAATAAGTATTATCATGAAAATTTTTAAATAACATGTCACCCACAAATTTTGACAAAATGATATTGAATGGCAAAAATATTGTCAAAATCATGAAATATAAGCCTCTGAACCAATTTACAGCAAAATATTTTTTCATACTCAGTATGCTAATCATGTGACTGGATATAGATTGACATGTTTTTAAAAACGATTAAATGCTGCAAGCTTGTTGTTTTAGAGTATGAGTATAATTATGTCATTTTTATTAAAAATTCATAATGGTAGGTGGAAAATATTGACACATTTATAAAATACCACCATTTCTACGCTACCGTAAGTTGGTCTAATGTCGACATCCGTCTTCTAATTTCGACATCCTTCTTTAAAGATAGGAATAATAAGAAGGTCGAAATTACTGATAGACTAAAGATTTTTCCTCTCGCCGCGCTAATCAAAGTCAATCAGCGATTCCGACCTTCCTCAGTTTCTATTGTTCCTATCTCTAAAGAAGGGTGTCGAAATTAGAAGACGGATGTCGACATTAGACCAACTTACAGTATTATCCATTAAAATCATATTCATACTCAACCATCAAGGTGATGGAGGGGATATAATGAGATATGATTTAACAATAGCCTTACTATCATTTTCTTGAGAAAGCTCGGTTTTCAGGTGATGGGAATTGTAATATGTATATTACTTGCATATAACATATAACAAACATGCATATAGCATTAAAAGTGTATTATTGATTAATATAACCTTATTATATGTATATATGTATGTAATATGTTGCGGTGTTTTCTGGTCTGCGTTGTACACGACGCAAACTTCGAAAGAACATTTTCTGTTTGAATTACTTTGATTAGAGCTGCCCCGTCACCCCGTGCCCCGTCACCTTTGTTTCAAACTAACCGCGATTGGTCGAAACATGGGACTGGTTAATATCTAGTCTGTATTTTCACTGGCTGTTAAATCTCTTTAAGACAACAAATTTGGTTTCGTGTATTTTTTAATACGCCGTTCATTAAGTCATCAAATCAAATGGTGGCCGATTTGTCAGATAGTCCCAAGTTAGAGCAGTTGACGGTACTAAAAATGCTTTGCAAACGGCACTCCTTTTTTTACCTGACATCGCTCGAAAAATAGTGAAGCTCCTTAAATTTATAATTTTAACCCTGTCAACAGATTTCCGTAAGTTAGGTCTAATGTGGACATCCACTCTTCTGATTTTGACATCCTTCTTTAGAGATAGAAATAATAGGAAGCCACCACCAAGCTTATTTTTTACGAACATGGCCATATTCATCAAGAGCAGCCGCCGCCGGCAGATTTTTTTTAAATATCTGTTCTTTTTTTCCAGGAGAGTAAATTTTATAGATAAATCTAGGAGAGACTTTCCTCCAAAACACCCAAGTAAAATCCAGGGGTCACCTTAAAAGACATCTGTTCTTAAAATCCAGGAGCACATTTTAAGGAAAAGCACATACATAATTTTCCAGCGGACAATCTGTTCGTAAAATCCAGGAGCTAAATTGTGAAAAACACAACCAGATGCCAGATTACAAACCTATGTTTTAGGAGGCCATATACTGAAATACATCTAATGATTTCGAGCCTAACATTGAAATTTCAATACCTTATTCTATTATTTGTGATGCTTTGTGACTTCAAGTGCTCAATTTCTGTAAATAAAAATTTTGTACCATGTGTTTTGAAGTGTGGTTTCGAGCTATGGACATAATAATCGGTCGTTCAAAGTATACTTTTTTTGTCAACTTTTTCCGAAAAACTGATATAGTTTTATCAGGGGGTCTAAACGTTTAAATAGGTATACCTACTTTTTATTTACTTTGACATTTTTTAAATCAAATCAGCCATTTACATATTTAAAACATTATTTCGATTCAGATTTTTTGAATTTTTATCCTCAAAACTGATCTCATCTACAAATTTGAGCTATACCAGGTTACAACTCTACCCCCTGAATGTACTTTCTTATGAAAAAGGGGATGTATTCTCTAGATTGTTTCGACAAGGGTCCTGACCAATCAGAACGCTCATTTAAACAATCGTCGATTCTGCGTTATGCTTCGCTAATTATTTTTCTACCTAGAGTCGAACTTTGCGATGAAAATTTAGCAAAAGAAACAAACCTTGATTTGTGTCGTAAGCCTCAAGACTTTACACTCAGTTTACCCTATCCTAACGGCTTTATTGCTGGAAAAGGAACCATACAATCCTGGCAAATACTTCGGAAAGTCAGGTAAACATATATCCTTCTGAATATCTGGATTTTGAAAGGATTCTCAGCTTTTTGTCATTTTTGTTTACCTTTTTGTTTATGTCAATTTTTTCTTGTATCTTTTTGAAACATGTAAACAAGTTTTTAGAATTATCACTTAATTCCTAGTTTTTGTAGCTGTAATTAGTGCTTTAGATAATCTTGAGAAATTACTAGTCGATCAGCTCATAACTTAGATAAATTTTTCTTGGAAGATAAAAATATTGTGGCTGGCTGGAGTTCACTACTCAAAGAAAGGAAAATCCTCTTTTGAGAATGTTCATTCAGAGCCATCGAATCCTCTTAACAGATCATAACTTTCATCTATGTCCTGTACTCTGCAATAAAGTCTTATGATGTCCAAAACTTTCTCATGCAGCCACACAGACTTAAAAACAATTTTCCAATTTACTTTTCAAGGAATGTTTTGGAAGTGGTACTGACCATCTTGATAAAAATTTGAGTGCAAACAATCTCCGCTCATCACAACCGGTCGTGTCGAAAACAAATATAATGCCAATGATTCCTCCAACTTACTTTGCAGCTCAACTTCAAGCAGCTCAACGCCGAGCTCAAGAAGGCATCCAAGCTGTCCCAAGTTTAGAATCAGATGGAACTGTCTCCCAACAACACCAAGACAGCCTTTTCTCCGAATGTGTCCTTGATTTGTCTAAATATTTAACTTCTGATCTACCTACAACTCCTCGGGAATTTTTTGATGATATCTTTCACGAAAAAGTTGCCAGAGACGCAGAAATGTTGCACAAACCTCTGCCTGGTGTGATCAAAATTAAAGAAGAACCAGATTCGGCGGCCACCTCAAGATGCTCAACGCCAGAAAGTTTACTTCCTGAACATGATTTTGACAATGCTGATTTCCCCACACCTCAATTCCAAGGAAGCGACGGTGCAGCAAATAAAGGGGAAAGCTTAATGCATCAACTCCAGTCAGCCCACCAAAGCAATCAATCATCTGATGTAGAATCTGATGGTGAGTTGAACATGGAAAAGCTGGATATGAATGCCCAAAAGTTGAAGGCTGCTTTGGCTGAATTGGAAAGCCAAGAAAGCGATAGCCCACAGAAAGGCAACGTCAGCCCAAACGAAAAATCCAGCAACAAATCTCCTCGTCATCATAAGTCGAGGAAATCACTTGAGAAAGGTAGTGAGGAATATCTTGTGAAACGTGAACGAAATAATGTAGCTGTGCGCAAAAGCAGGACAAAAGCTAAACTAAAGCATATTGAAACCCAGATGCGTGTAGGAGAGTTGACTGAAGAAAATGATCAATTACGTAACCGAATCAGTGAGCTTCAAAAGGAATTGAATGCATTGAAGAGTTACATCTCTTACAACAATCCTGGAATCAAACCAGCACATTTCTCATCATATCCTCAAATCTTCTCAAACAGCAAGATTGTAAATAATATGTGAGAAACTTATGGAAAGAAATGTTCTCAAATTACATTTCATTTCAGTCTATCCACCATCTTAATGTTTTGAAAAATTGGATTTATTTTACTTTGTATATTATGGACTAGTGGTTTTATGGATTCGTCACTTCGCAAAGATTATCAGAAATTTCACTTACTCATGAACAGAATGCTGGAAAAGTTAAAATTGTTAGAAAGTTACACGAAAAGGAAGCCTTCATTTGAAAGATAGTATTTGAAATTTCTAGGGTGAAAATTGTAAAGTAATAACATTAATTAATTAATTACATTCATATTATTGAATTTTTCATTTCGTTAAACTGCATGACACTTCTATGTTCCTATTATCCAAAAATTAATTCTAACCATGAAAAAATGTATCTGAAAAAAAGAAGAAAAAATTGCAAAATATCAAATATGGTTGTATTTTTTATTTTTTGACTGTTCGTAGCTTTAAGACTTGAAAAAGAAAAGAAAATGACAAATGTATATATTATACGTTGTGTAGACCTTTTATTTGGTTTAAATTTTTGATTTACAATTTGGTTTTTTTATATAAATAGTGAATTATTAACGAAAAAAATGTAACACGAAAGTTTATGAAGGAAAAAAAGTCAGGAAACTTTAGTCCTTTAAATCATATCTCAGTCTCCCAATTCAGAATTCTTTAAAAATGCCTAGGACTTGAGTAATGCTCTAGTTTCTAATAAAGAATTTCGACCATTTTGATATGAAGCAATATCTTAGTAAGTTTAACGTCATTTCAAGTGACTCCCCCAGTGCTATTTTACTAATCACCTTTGTCACTGAGATACTGAGTCTGTTACAATTAATACGACCCTCTTGTACTAACCAATATTGTGCAATGTTTGACAATAGATCTAAAACATGTCCTTATTGCTTTTTTGTACAAGCTCTTGACAATATTGGAATATAAAGGGATTTCGAAATCTTTCGCTAGATCAACCTGCATGCGTATTTGACTTGAAATATTTTCTCAGTTGTCAACAACTTAGTCATAACAGGAGACGAGAGCCTCTTTCGAAATTTAAATACTTTTAAATTGTAACATTATCGTCTAAATTAATTGATAAGTAACAGTAAACAGTGGGAGACATCGAGATTGCATCACCATTTAGATTTTGAGTGTATATTTTGTAAGACATAAATCCCCATTAGGAATATACGTCTTTTGAACAATAGAATCGATTGTTTGAGGTTTTTTCCATGGGACACTTTTTTTATACAGCCGATTTCTGCCGATTTAATTAATTTTATTTCATTAATTCCTCATTATGTCTTATCTAAAAAAAGGCTAAAATTAAGCTTGTTTTGATTTGAGATTCAGATTTACTTAGTCTTGTCCCCGTATTCAAAGAGATAGTATGCATCGCAACTGTCGATTACATATAATTTTAATATCACTGTACCCCTTCTACTCTACATGGTCCTCGTTGTCACTCTTTGTCGTCGATAGTTTGAGAAATTTGATCTACTTTTAAATCTTCTTAAATCTGAAACTTTTATTTATTATGTTTCGGCACTCTGCCACCCCATGCGATTTCCTTCTTTCGAACAGACGCTTCGATATGTGACGTGTTTTTATGATAGAGTAGGCATCTTTTCCCTTTTGGCATATTCAGTATTTTCGTCATAAATGAAGAAGAGAGGATGTTAAATCCTTTTTCCGGAGTAAAAACTCCTTCTCCCTTTTCTCTTGCGTCTTACTTTTTAAGGTGTGGGATTTTTCTTGCTGTGACTAAATGATACGTAGGGATGTCATTTGCATCTTTTTTTAAAGAATACATCTTGAAAAACTGATTCTTCTTAGCCTTTAATTGTTTGATTTCTTACAATGATGACTTTTAGTTTTATGAAAGGATTCGGCTCTACATCAGACTAGAAACACCATGACTCTTTGAGTGTTCTGAGCTTTTCCACATTATCTCTTAATTGGAGTGACCTTTTTGATTTGCAGGTTAACTGCGGATTATGAAGATATTTCATATGATTTTATGTCGAGTTGTTCTGTGACCCTCATTAATTCTATAAAATTGATGGTTTGTCGTCAGCAACCTTTCGATCTCCGGAAGTCATTTTCATTTCATTCAATTACCTTTGTGTCAAATTCAACATGATCGATCGATTGATTTTCTTAATTGTTTTGGCTTTGCACAATCCACTCATGTGATTAGAAATAAACATGACAAATTATAATCTCCTTCTTTGTTGTTAATTGATTATGAGCCTTGATGGACTATGCCTTTTCCGTTCGTTCTTCCGTTTACTCGATCTAGTACTTACATTGTAACGAGCTTTGGATTTCGACATCTTATCTACTTCCTCATTTCTCAGTAAGCCGGCGTCTCGACGACGTAGCTCAACTTGAAATTTCTGTAATGATCGCACAGTAAAAGCGAGAACCTTGCCGTTCAAAAGGGTATTTCACAGCCGAAAACGCCTATAAAATTAAACATGTCTTTAATCGAATAATAACTGTTTTTTGGCATCTGTCCCAAGAATATTGTCAGAACGTGTACGTTTCTTGGAAGACAAAGAATTGTTTCTCTCTCTTCGATAACGTTATTGTAAGACGATCCGCCACTGTTCAATGGACTTTGATTGTATATCGGACATATAAATGACATATCTGGGATCTCAGACAGTTTTTTTCGCCGAAAAAACATATACATTCTTGCTAAGAAAGGCGGAGACTGTATCTTTAGACTGCATGATATTTTAATGTTTGATTGTACCTAGCATCAATGGACTACACTCTTCAATGTGCCTCCCATTTCGTATCGGACCATACTTGTGTAAATATTAAATGAATTCTTAAAATGCGACCCAATGAATCACTGATAGAATTTTTGTATTCATAAGTCACATTGCTTTGAATGATCTATTTAAAAAAATTGAGTTTATAGACCACATACAGGTCAAATATCAATTTTATGATCACTGTGACAACTCATTGTAGTCTATTGTTTTTACTATCAACCAATCTGTCCAAATCTGTTATTCATCATAACCTAGTTGAGGTTTTACTTCTTTTCCTTTCCCTGAACGAACACAAATCGTAGGTTGTCCAAATTGGTTTACTTTGTATGCATTATTCATTAATTGATTATTTTTTGAGGTATATTGAATAAGGAGAAAAATTTTCATACCCGTTACTTTCCCCTTCTGTCGCTTGATTGTGAACAATGGATGACTCTTATGTACTGTATTTTATCGTAAGATTTTTAACTGTCAAAAGTAATTTAAACCACTGTATAAATTATTGACAGAATTGTCCCATTTTCAGACATGATGCTCTCATCATAACGCTTTTGATTTACTGTTGTTCTTCACTTTTTCGATTGAAAGGAGTCCAAAGTTAGAAATGTTGCAGTGTTTACTGAAATTGAAATATGATTTAATCAATTTTTTCCACTGCAAACTCACTGCTCACCCCTGTCTTTGTATTGTGACACAGTGGAATCTACCTCAATGGAAAGGTCTTCTTAAAAGTAGCCCAATTTTCTGCCACACTGGACAAATGACTCTCCCAACTGGAGTGTAATAGTTAAATAGTTACCCTTTGAAAATAATAAGGAATCCACACAATACCTCACTCAAAAGTTTCTGATTTTAACTTACCCCAATAGTTATTTCCCATCAAAAAAAGTGGCCCTAGAGTCTCCTCCTTTCTCTTTTGGAATTCGTTATTTGAAGGTGAAATATCCGAAAAAAAAAGAAATTTCAAAATATTTTACTTCAATATATTATCATACCCATGAACATCAAGGAAATTTACCATCCATAACTTGCACCTCAGTGAATTTCAAATCTCACCCTGCTGGCTGCTCAAAATCCACAGGGTTGTTTCTTCACTGACAGGCTTAGTTCCATAAAATCCCTATCACATGTGTCTCAGACACGGGCGGAGGACGCCCTTACCACATGAAAGATCGTTCTCGGTGAGAAAAATGCCCTAAAATTTCATTCCCATAGGAAAACGAAGACAGGGTTGTCTTTAACATTACCTCGATTAATAGTTTCGCTCATTGGCGAAATATTTCTCCGACCTTCTACCCCCTGGGAAGATCTGATTAAGTTAATAGAAAACCCTGAACTCGTTGCCACTACCATTTATACGCAGTTTGTTTTGTTTATTGTTGTTTCTTGCCAAAGGGTTGTATGGATATATCAAGGAGAAATTAAAGGATCTTATGATTTACACTGACGCCAAAAAATCATGCATATATGTAACAACCTCCCAAATGAAAATGATTTTGAGGAAAATCACCCAAAAAATGCCTTCTTTCTTTTCATCGAGACCGAGGCTTTTCAGCGAGGCGCTCGAGAGATGAGTGTGACGATGTGAAAGAAGGGAGTAGTATCAGAAAAGACTCGGGATTTATTAACTTCTTTCTTAAAGTTACTAACAAGACAATTTAACTGCATTATTGCCTTGCGATTTTTAGGGCAATTTATTTTCAATTTGGAGGTTTGTTACATAATGGTTTGTCCCAAATTGCATGAATTTTTGTTCTGATTTGATTTTACTTTTATTTCACATCTTTGCTTTCAAGTGGCATGTTCACCATCAAACTTAACTGTACTGTTGACCCTCATACCTTCAAGAGATCCCCTTCTTGTCATTCACAAAAAAATTCTCTCTTGACAATCTGGTGTTTTTTGCGGTCAGCTCATTTATCACGTCCATTTTGCACTCGAGTGTTTTCCTTTGGCATGTCACGTGATCATAAATAGTTTTTCGTGATGTTTTCATAAAAGGGGGCAAAGTTTGGTTGATAGTTTTCTCTATCTTTATTAACACTCCTCTATCTCTAATTTTCACTGTCCTTTGGACTTTACACCTTTTGATGAGTCGATGAAAGGTGGATACACCATTCTTACAATCACGTATTTTTTCGACTTTTTGTCTGCTATGTGGAGAAAAATTGGACGGATGAATTTTACCTTACAGTCAGAACCATGTGTAACCTTAAATATATCGAGCTGAACGAATTGCAACTTGTTTAAAAAGGTTGAACAATGTTTGTTTTAGCGTTCCAGCTCTATTTTATCTTCTTCGAGGTTTTTCTCTCATATTCTGCACTGTGCGTTCTGTTCACGAAGTTCCTTTGGTATGATGTTTTACTCGTGGCGGTATTCCGGGGTGGTATTTTAGCTTATACGGATTTTCAGATGATTGGATAAAGTGATAAATGAATAGATCTAGCTTGGATTCTTTTGCGGTAGCCAAAAAAGAGATGTCTTTATTTATGATTTCTTCGCCCTTTACATCTTGTCCTTCACGTGCGATATGGACTTGAATAGATATATTTTGATCAATTTCAGACTTGTAATTTATCCACTAAGCACTATCTGTACTTTAGGTTGCTAGGAAGGTTCAATTTGAAATATTGATTTCTCTCTGGAATGGTTTAACTAATTACGCGTAGCTTTTTTTACTATAACATCTTTATAAAATTTTTGAAGCCTAAAATGTTCTTAACATGTTCTTATTTTCTTCATTTTTTTATGTATTTTTTTCCATTTTACTAAGAAATTGGCTGTTTTAGAGTCTGCAAAGCTTTGAATTTTTTAATTGTTCTCAGCGTTTTTGCCATCGAAGCTTTATGTTCTTATATAGTTTGTTCTTATAAAAGAAAAACGTGTATTGTCTGAGTTACTTTTTGCTTGCTGAGTACACTGTGAGTGTGTGAGCTCAAAATAGAAAAGAAAGATTTGTAGCTTTGCGAAAATACCTTTACGTCTTAACATTGTAGAGAGTTGTTACATAACCGTCTGCATATCTCATTTTTCTCATATTTTATAGAGATCGAAAAAAATATATTTTCACATTAAAAACCAAAACAGCAAATATTGTGTGAAAGCTGGTCTATAGACAAAATGTACTTTCAGACGATATCAAAGTTCGTAGCAGTCTGGTAATACAGTTATATCAACAAAAAATGTTGGGAATTTTGTTCAAAAGCAACGGCGATGATTTGTTCACACGCAAAGATCCGCAACAGAATGATAAAGAAGAGAACCCTTGTATTCGATACTTTCGAATCATGGCTTTATCTTGCTTTTGGTTGCTCTATTTATGTCATCTCTCATCGTCGCTTGTCTTGAAAGCAATCTACCGTGTCGCTGCTTTGGCCATCTTTAATATTTTAGTTTACACTTGGCTTGACGAAGTTACGGATAATCGCTGCTCACGTAGAAATATGATAGATGGCTGCTAACGGATAGTTTATAGATGTAGACTTAGACAACCTGATTCACAGACCCTGCGACCACCGGAAAATTAAGCCGAAATTTCGTCAGCGGTGGGAAGTTGGCTTTCTAATCAATGCTCGCGTAGCATGGCTACTAACGAATGGTATAGATGTAGAATTAGACACCCTGTGTCACAGACCCTAGGACCCCCCAACCATCGGTGGTGGCTTTTTTTTTTTTTTTGGAAGACTACAATTTGAGCCCCACCCGGAAATTTATTTCAATTTAATTCCCATTCGAAATTCAATGTAAAAAATTGCACTGAAAAACCGTCCCCACTGGATTTTGTTACTTTTTGGAAAAATAGAATTTTAATTTCCATTTGGATCTCCACCGGGGCTGTGTGGCAGTGGTGTGATTAGGAATTGGTGGAACTGTTGAGGTATGCGACCATGCTGTACATTCAGAGATTTCTCGTATAGACTGATGAATGGAGTTAACTTTATAAAACCAGACAAAATACGCTCAATGACAAATAAACTTCATCTACCGAAAGAAACTGAGATAAGAGACTGGAAACTTATAACGGACATGGTACTCTCTTATCACTTTGTTGTACAGCTCAAATGTCAAGGATGAGATAAAATTACTATCATAAGAAAGTAATTTGATCGAAAGGGCAGGATCAATCAGGTTTCTAAAAAATTGAACATCTTAGTTTTCTTATTATTGAAGGCAACTCTTCATTTCTCGATTACCATCAAAGCGAGCGTCATTTTTCATTGATCTGTGTGGCATATGCAGTATTTATTAGCCCGGAGCTAAGAATTTAAGAGAAAGTAGGATAATGTGTCAGTTATTATGCCCGAAGCGTAGAAATTTTGTAATATTTTCATATGTTGATAATTATGAAAGATTATAACTGTTTTTTCTCCAACGACAAACATCCTTTTTTAGGTTATAAGACACCCTTTTATCCCCCTGGATGGACTTAGTCTCACTCAAGAGAACGACTAAAGAACCGTCTCCGTTGAGATAGATACCCGAAAATCTCATTTCCATTAGACTAATACACACCTTCCATCCTCACCTTGAAGGCATTAAAACTTCAATTTAATTTTCCGCATTTAACTTTGCGCGCTTAGATATCCTAATTAAGACTAATTAAGTCTTTTCTTTCACGCGTAGCGTCCAAAATAATTATTTATTGCCACCGTGAAAAATGAATTTTCAATCCATTCTCATCGGGTTACTGGGGTCTTTTAATTTTAGAAAAAATTTAACGCAGTATTCTTTTTTATTGTCAGACTGGGATAGCTGTGCCATAATTAGTTTTTTCACCCATAAAAAGATATTAGGCAAAAACCAAAAAATGCTGACGTCAGCAAAACTTGTTTTTTAAATAACTCCAGTTTGGATTATGGTAAAAACCTGAAATTTGGACCAAAGTTGCTCACCATTAAAAGGATCATTTAAAAAAAAAAAAATTGGAAATTTTGCTGACGTCAGCAAAATTTGCAAAAACAATTATGCAAAAATCTTCCTATTATTGATATGCAACTTTTGTCCAAATTTCATGTTTATACATACCATAAGCCAAACTGGAGTTATTCAAAAAACAAGTTTTGCTGACGTCAGCATTTTTTGGTTTTTGTCTAATATCTTTTTTTGGGTGAAAAAATTAATTATGGCACAGCTATTCTAGTGATCTAATCTACACTCCAATAGGCTTCTTTCGATGTATGAAGTGATATGCTATGACAAGTGGAAACGGTGATAAAAAATTATGGTAAATTTGGACGTGCCTTAATTTGCCTGAGTCAACATCGAAATCGGAAAACGTGACCTGGGTAAGATAAAAAAGTTTTCGGCGAAAGTTAAACTTTTTTAAATCAACAGGGTAATTCGTCCCATAAATTGGTGCAAAAGATTTGCAAATAGTTCAGGGGTAAAGATTGATTTTTTGTTCCCAAAATTTAAATCTTGTTTATTTATATGTCATTTAACTTCAATTCATTAAGAATATTCCTCTTTACACCCCCCTGTAAATTTTGCGTTTCTAGACCTTGCAAAAAATAAATCTCACATATAATTTCTGTTTTAGCATGAATAGTTCGATCAATAACATGTTTGTATTAACTTTTTTCATTCATCTAATCTTATTTGAATAGTATGAAGTGTTCTCATAAATATTGGCTGACTGTCAACAAAAAAACTGAAAAAAAACTCGTGTGTGTGCATTATGGTTATTTTTCTACATTACTTTCTATATTTATACAGAGGAAAAGAAGCGCCTCCTAACGTATAGCAGATAGGGTTACTGACTGTCAAGTTCGAAATTCGATACTGTATATGTTGACACAATATAAGTTGCCATTTTGTTTTTTTTGTTAAGATTTATCATTAAAGCACGTCCTTTCACGTGTCATATGATTGGATTTTTGGACCTCGTCAAATTAATCAGAGAAGTTTCCATGAAGTAATTTCTTTAACGATATAATTTTGCCATTTTTCAACCTCTCACAGAAACATTGTATTGCACTTAAAAAAGCACACAAAATTGCAAAATTTCCCTAAAAAACACAGAACTTTACCATTTTCCTTAAAAAATACACAGAATTGCATTATTTTCCTTCAAAAATACACATAATAGCACCGTTTTCCTTCAAGAATACACAGAATTGCATTACTTTCTTTCCAAAATACACATGATAGCACCGTTTTCCTTCAAGAATACGTAGAACTTCACCATTTCCCTTCAAGAATAAACAGGACTGCACCGTTTTCCTTCGAGAATACACAGAACTGCACAATTTTCCTTCAAGAATACACAAAATCATGTCTTTTTCCTTCAAGAATACACAGAATTGCTCCGTTTTCCTTCAAGAATACACATAATTGTATCATTTTCCTTCAAGAATAAACAGGACTGCACCGTTTTCCTTCGAGAATACACAGAACTGCACAATTTTCCTTCAAGAATACGCAAAATTATGTCTTTTTCCTTCAAGAATACACAGAATTGTATCTTTTTCCTTCAAAGATACACAGAATTGCACAATTTTCCTTCAAGAATACACATAATTTCACCATTTTTCTTTAAGAATACACAGAATTGTACCATTTTCCTTTAAGAATACACACAACACACTTTATTCTTATTCTTCAAAAAATACACTTTAGTAGTATATTCAAATACATACATTTTGGCCCCCAAAACGTCGATCAAATTTAAAATTTCTCTCAAATCTAGAGGAAAAGGCGTTTTGCGAAAATTTTTGCTGCATGAAAAACTGTAACATCTCAACTTTATTTCCCAGAAGTTCTTTTTCAAAATTTTCAATTTCAACAATATTTTTCAATCGCTTAAAGATAGGTAGCTTTTTTCTAATGGCCCCCAAAACGGAGGTTTGCAATTTTAGCGATTTCTCGAAATATCTTTAAGATATGAATACAAAATTTTGACCATAGTTTTGAAATGTGATTTAGAGGTTTTTTGGCATTAATTTGTTTGATAAAATTTTTACAGTATAACCCTGGTTCTCAAAACGCAGGTTTGGGGCCCCCAAAACGTAGGTGTAGTTAAAATCAAATTATTCAGCCCAGTGGTAATAGGGGGGAAAACTATGAACATATTTGTGTTTTCCCTTAAATTTACGACCCGATGGATGTAAAATTTATGATTCCGGTTTTATCAATGCTGGTTCTAGGACTCCAAAATACTGGTTGACCTTTCAGATGCTATATCTTTTACCCACCCTCTAAAGTCACAGATATATGTGCATTTTCTGAAAGGCATTAGGTGTAGAAAGTTTCCTATACCCCATTTTTCACTATCCAAGGAGCTAGAGTGAGTTATATGTAATTTTTATCTAATTTTGGTGTTCAAATATTTCCTTCAGACGGAAATATGTCATTTTGAAGCTGTCTCAAACCATCAAAAACATGCTCATTTTTAAGTATGACCATCATTCTTTCAAAATAAACAAAAATCGTCTAATTCTGATAAATCTACAGGTCAGAATCCTCATTTTAATGACGACCTACATTTTGGGGACTGTCTCCGTTTTGGAGGCCACACACTGTACTCTATACTGTAAGACGTAACATGGAGACTGGGAGAAAGTTTCAATATCGTAAATTTAGCTGTATTACAGTGATCAAAGGTAAAGTTTTTCTTTACAGCCCTAACTATCTCTTCTGAAACATCAGTAGTGATATAATACCAGCAAAATGGCCATTTTAGATTTACAAATCCACGCATGCAGTTTTTTATTTTGAGATGCACCCACGGTTAAGATGAATTTTCCACCCTGAAATTTTTAATACCGCCGAGAATACATTGAACTAACTTTTTATGATTTCCCCAAAAAATGGTAAAAAAGTAATATTTTTGCCAAAACTAGTTCTCGGAAAAATTAGCCCCTTCAAAGCCATTTCTTTGTGGTCTCAAGAAAGGTGAAGTACCACTAGTGCTGGTACCACAACATTGACCACCACAGGTTCTCAGTGGTTGAAAAAAATAATTGACTAGCATAGGAATTCTATTGAGGACATCTATTGTATTTTAATATTATTAAAAAAAGTATTTTAATTTTTGAATGAAATAAATATGGTTTTCTTTGGTCATTAATATTAAATTGAAAATAATTAATTTTCTAATCTTAACTAAATATTCATTCATTGCTACCAAAACATAAATTTACCAAACTAAACAGTGAGATCTCGCCAAAAGACGAAAAGTGTGCTTATTTCTCTGGCAAAAAAACTCTAAATTTACCAATTGCATTGTGGCTAGTGATCTGATTCATTCATAAAACTCATTTTAAAGCGTAGAGTTGACCTTATAAAGAGAGAAAAGTTCGCCAAATTTAACACAAGCAATTCATATTCAGATTTTGTGATCTGATTAGGTGATTGGTTCCAAGGACAGTCATGAAAAGATTATCCATAGAAAATATAAGTAAAAATAAAAAATATATAAAAATTAATCTCAAGCAAAATATTACGTACAGTGAAGAATTTCATTTTAGTAAAAGAGCCTACATTCGGGGTACATTGTTTCTTATTGGTGATTTCGGCTCCTTGGAATCTCTACAATCTTTTTAAGTGTAGTAGAATATCCTTATTTGTGAGTATTTCTACTTGACAGGGAATGAGAACTGCGGCTCGAATTAAAAAAAATTGAATTATAGGAATACACGTTTTTTTTTAAGAAACTAGTTTTACCAAGCATCCTCAATGTTTCTAAAGAAATCGGCCTTTTGAGCCTTAAATGTTTCTTACATGTTTCTAAACTTTTTGCCATAATCAGCCTTATGAAAGGCTGGATTGGAAGGTTCTTAAAAAAACCGAATTAAAAAATGTTATTTTCTCATAACTATAAACGTGCAATATTTCATTTCAATATTTTTGATAGATATTTCATTGTGATGAAGATTAATTTCAGATTTAAGGTTTTGCATTCCATACGGATATCCCTGTTCAAAATTTACAAATGGCACTCGGTTACAAGGAAATCGGAAGTATAAAAATAAAAATTGCTTAGTCATTACACCACGAAAGCTATAATGGGTAGATTTAATATTTTCGCAATATCTCAGAAAAAGTCATCAAGTAAAACGTTACGTTACAGTGTACTTACCGTAACCCGAACTTCGGGGAAATTGTCAATAACCGACCGTTTGATCAATGATAAACATTTCGAAAAATAGAGGGGGTGGATGATGAATTGGTTTGTTATGCCACGTGAAAATATCAAATCTTTAGGCTTCAATTTTTCTTGCTTGACAAAGGTTAAAAATTCTCTCTAGCCCCTACGGGTCTTTAGACTCAAAGTGGCCGAAATTAAAAGCACTCGTTAGGCTGGACGCCACATCTTTAACACTTGGACTTAAAGGACTACCTATGAACGAAGGCTGTATCTACAATTCGCAATTTTGGCGCTCAAAAGTTTTTCGTTTACTGACAACAGTCCCTCAGCTTGTTGCCTAAGTAATTTTGAAAATACTTGATGATAATAAAAGTCCATAAAAATAAGATAAACCCCAAAAATATAATCTTGTATCTTATTTTATACATACGAAAATAAAAAAGAAGTTTCATCTTATCTAAATCCAGCATACAGTATTAAAATATTTAGATGATCTTTAAGAATTTCAAAATCTCTTCGAAATTTACTCCACTCTTTTGCAATTGAAGAAAGCCCAAAATTTTCTCTTTCCGCTAAAATCCTCTCATACTCACAAGCTATTGTTTCAAAACCTTTCCAGTTTAGAGGTAGATATCATCAGCTTAGAGATTATATCCTTTTAGCAAAATACCTATAGCTATTTTTAAAGTCGTTCCGTCAAATTATATTGATTTAATGCTCTAACAACGTATACTCATTTCCTTTTCATAAAAAGGACGGATTCGACTTATGTCCATATTTGCAACAGGAAGATCCTTTCTTGGCTATTTCAACATTTTTATTTTTGTATCGAGACCAGCTTTAAGAAGGAGGACATCCTGTGTATACTGGGACATTTTGCTGCAAACACCATTTGCATTTACCACACACACAACTACTTAAGGATACCATTTTGAAACTATGGCAACTATAGGATAACACATTGCTGTCCATCAGGGCCGGTCATACCTTCTGCTCCATCATTGGCCGTGAATCTCTCTTTGCGCTCGGCCAAACGTAATTGTCGATCGAGCTCTTGTAATTTTCGCCTGTGATCTTTAATTTTAGCTAATTCTTCTTTCTTGCCAGAATCGGCAAGTTCCTTTTCTAGAACTTCGGCCATCATGAATAGTTCTTCAGCTGCTTTAGTAGCAGTTTTTTGTTGCTTCATATCCAGCTTTGCTAGTTCCTTTTTATCGCGCATTACTTTTTCTTTCGAAAGTTTTAAAATTTCTTTACGTCCATTTAGTTCAGCTTCAATAAATTCTCTCGTCTCGTCATGCACAGCTATTAGTTCGGTCAACTTTTTCCTTTCGGAACTGATTTTGTCTGATAGTTCATTTTTCTGTTGTTCGAGTTCCTGACATTTCTCGCCGATGTCAAGCTCAGATAGTTTTTGATCTTTTCTATATTTGTCTTCCATTTCATGCAAGACGGCTTTCTCGCGATGGATCAATTCCAACTCTGCTTCTCGTTCACGCTGGTATTCCTCCAACTCTTCACCTTGCAAACCTTCTTGACCACAACTCTGAGCATGCTGTTTCTCAAGAAGATTTATCCGTTTTCGTTGCTTATACAATATCTTTTTACGCTCTTTAGTATCACGATCAAGCTCTTGACATTCTTTTTCCAACGCTTCTTCCGTTTTCTTTAAATCATCCATTTCACGTTCGTAAGTGGCTAACTGCTCTCGAACAGGCCCGACAACTGTCGTTTCATTCTCGATGTGACTTTGTAGTTTCGTTTTCGTTTCCGTCACCAATTGCGAAGCCTTGACGAGCGCGACTTGATGTTTACTCAACAGCTCCATTAAGATTTTACGTTCTTCTTGCATCTCGTGTACTTCTTCCTTATTCTGCCATTCCATTAAATCTTGGTTCAACGACAGTGATTCGGTACGCGTCAACTTTCGTGAATTGTTCTCCATTTCCATCAACTTTTGTGTTGCTTCTTCCACCTTCTTCCTCGCTTTACGTCTCTCCACAATCGATTTCTCCTTCTTAACCAACTGTTCTTCTTCGACCACATCAGCTTTGTCAACTTTACCACGGATTTCTCGAATACGACTTTGTATATCTTCTTGCTTTTTCTTATGCTTACTTTGTAGAGCTTCCAATTCTTTCCAGTGTTTCTGCAAAGCCATTTTCCCTTCCATGAGACCGACTTTCCCTTGTAACGTCTCCATTTCTGCCTTCTTCAAATTCCCTTTGGCTTCTTGAATCTCCTTTTGAGCGATTTTACTGGCTTCTTCGTATTCAGCTTCAAGAGTTTCAAGTCTTGCACGCAGATCACCCGATTTCTCCACTTCGACTGAGGAGTAAAAATAAATATTAAAAGATGATGTAGATTAAATTCTTCGATAATTCAAAAGTAAAAATTCGGTAGTCCACTAGATTTTTTCCCGTCTGCGAAAAGTATAAGGCTGTGAATTGAAAACTATCGAAATCAAAAGACATTAAAGGCTGGAAACAGGGAGCTATAAGGTAAAAAACCCTATTTTAAGGTGACTTGAAGTTTGTTGATAAGACAAGTGTAAAGTAGCCAACATTTCGAATTCGATATTCGAATACCAATATTATACAACAAGACTACTTCTTACCTTTCTTTGGTTGATCATCAGTACCACCCTCAGCGCCCTCGACAACGCCCTCTGCAATGTCTTCTTCGACAACAGATGGCTCTCGTTTCTTCTGTGGTGAGGGCGCAGGTTTGTAATTGTCATATTCCTGTTGCAAGCGTATAACTTCCGATCGCTGCGTCTCGATCATCTCCTTCTGGTTCAACATATCTTGCTCCATTTCAGCCTGAGGGTAGATAAGGTGATGAAGTAAGATGAATAAGTCCCATACTGAATGAAAAACAGAAAAACTGGATATCTCTAAGATTCAAGCAAGCAGGGTTTCTCTCATCGAGAATGATCAAATCCTTACAAAAACGTCTAAAGAACAATACTATCAAGAATATTTAAAAAACATAGTTGGAAAATAAAGGATGAGATGGTAGGTCCCTCATCAAAGGGGTACTTCAAAAAGTATAAACTGAGTCTGACTGAATATGCATTTTCATTATAACTTTCAAGCAAGTCGTTCATTGCAGGTGATACAACTGTGGGTGAAATAAACAGAAAACTTGGACAAAACTGATCGAAAAAACAAAACTGATTCTTTGAGATAGAAAATAGGCAAGACTGTGATTTAATTAGTTCTCGGTCAACATCACCGATTGATAATAATTATGTAGTTTGATAGAAACGTGAAAGGGAGAAGCAAAATATTTGGTATAGTACCTTTTGTTTTGCCAGTAGTTCTTCTTTGTCTTTAACCGATTTTTGTTGCACCTCTTGTAATTGTAACAATTTCTTCATTTCCTCGTCAAACTTGGCTTTCTCCATTTCCTGTTCTTGTTGTATGCGTTTTTTCAATTCGTGCAATTCACGGTGTGCGTTCTCTTTCGCTTGGTCTTGTTCCTGTTTGAGATCATCTAGGTGTTTTCGTTGTTTCTCCAGCCGCTTCTGCGTCTCTTCCATCACTCGTTTCTGCTCTTCTTCAGCCACTTTACGCTCGTTTTGTAGATTCTCCAATTCGAATCGTGCTTGCTCAATCATCTTGACGTCTTGCTGTTGTTTATCTTCCAATTCTTTTCTGTTGAGATAATACAGAAATTTGTGTGTGAATGTTTTTGTACATGACTTTTAACATTCTTTTAAAACAAGGCACATCTAATTATCTACATTATAATGTATCCGTGACTGTAACCTGATTTTATAGAGGCTTTTAAGTTATATAAAAATAGGAAGAACCCGAACTTTTAAAAAACGACTTATCACTTTTGAAAGACGTTTCAGAATAGTTTTCAGTAATACAGTTTCCTTCGTTGCGAAAACAATCTTTCCAAAAAGAAGATAAGAATTATATTTCTATATTCAGGTGATACTTTTACGTGCAAGTAAGGGGACAGGCTGGAGTTTTTACAAGCTCTTATTTGATTTGGTTGGTCGTTAAGATGTAATTAACGAATCTTATTACTTTTTCTAAAGAACGCGTCATCTCTATCACTTCAAATGACCAATTAGTGAAGTATCTTGTAAAAACTCCAGCTCATCCCCAAGTAAGAGAGTCACACCCATTCAACCACACAAGAAGCCAACACCCCTCATTTATTAAGTCAAAGCAGAATACGCCCCTAACGCCTAACTTTGATTACTACTAACCTTCTGCGTTCGAGGTCATTTGCTTCTTCGTGGTATCTTCTCTCCATTTCCATGCTATGGTCAAAAAGTAAATCATATGTTATAAAAAACATGATAATCGTTTCAATCCCATTTGAATTCTTAGGTTGGTCCAATAAACGTACAAGTCTAAGTGAAAATTAGCAAAGTAGAGCCTCCATAACTCGAACACGAAACGAAGAACACAAATTTGTTGTCGAGTTACGGAAATTTCGAGTTGTGGAGTAAGGTTTAAAAGGCATTGTTAACCGACAGGACCATAAAACTTGTTCGAGTTAAGGAGACATTCAAATTAAAGATGTTCGAGTTAAAGAGACTCCACTGTATTTACAAAAAAAGAGACGTACCCAGCATTGTAGAAGAGATATGATGGTTTTTCCAGTTCTTTAGTAGGGACAACAGAAGCCAAGTTGTCGACCGAAGCAAACTTTTGACGAAGTTTTGCCGCTTCTCCAGGATGGTTGAATCGGAACATGTTTGTCTTACCAAGTAATACAACCGCACCTGAAACAAATAAATATTTGAGCAACTTGTAAATGAAATGAAAAAGGAGGTTTAGAGGTTTAGAGTTAAAACATCCCAACGGATGCAATACTTTGGTTTACTCAGTGGACGTTTTTTCCATCGGACAGTCCTTTAAGTTTTTATAGAGCTTTGAATGGTAGGGTCTCTTTAACCGAGCGTCAACATATAGTATGTAATGATTATCTACTAAATTCAAGGGTAGAAGTAACCCTGTTCTCCCTTTTTTTTCTATTGGGATAATTTGGGAGACGTTTTAACATCTAACATTGAGTAGACTAAGGAAAGTGAAAAAATACCTTGGCTTAAGCGCAAAGGCTTGTTGACGTTTTTCCCGTTGACTGAACATTCCACAGCGATTGGATGTAGTGTAACAGTTCCTTCGATGCTTTCAAGGAGACAATGCTCTGATTCAATACCAGGTCCACGTAACACTAACAAAATGAATCGTATCAAAGCCAGTGGTCAAAACAAAGTGTTTTTTCTCGGACGGAAAAAAAAACCCACAGACGGGAATTCGTCTGAGACGGAAGAACTTTTATCACTGAAAGCAATAAATTTGGATAAGAAACCAATATCCAAGTAATGGTATTGTAATGGTATTGTTTAAATCGAAGGACAGGCTAGCGAAAAGTTTCTAAAGCTTCTTTACATGAGAAACCAACATATCCAAGTAATGGTATTGTAAATCTGTATTGTTAATCAAACATTACAGTATTACTACCTTAAATTTTTGTAAATTTTGACGTGATTTTTATTGCCCCCCGGCACGTGAAAGGGGAATGTTCTGTAAAGAATTATTCAGAAAAAAAGACGACAACAACGGCGGTTCATTTCATTTTTTCTGATTTCTAATCCAAATTTTTTAGCATTCTCTATGAGACAGAAGTGATTTTATTTCTTTATCATTTATCATATTTATCAAAAACACTTCGTAAAAATTTATTTATAGCCTCAATGACACATGGATCAATATTTCATTTTCTGGTTAAATTCTCAGTGTGTTATTTTCTTTCGAGTTCATACTTAATTGATTATGCTTTATTATTTTGCAAATTTTAGCTAAATTGTGCTTTTAAGCGTTATGCTTATAAATAAATAAGAGTGTAACGGTAGGGCGATTACTCAGGCTAAAAGTAGCATTCCTTATTAAATTATCATAAATTCAGGGCTATGGGGGCATTTATAGCGATCGTTAATGCTGCTTACCATGCATCTTTAAATCAATAGTTTTAAAAGTATGCTTACACATCAGCCCTATCTGACCAATAATAATGTAATGCCTATGTATACATATTCTACCATTCTTCAAAAAGAAGTAAACTATTTTTGAAAAAAAGCTTCGGCATCACATAATTAAAGAAAAATTGTTAGGAATTATAGGAGATTCAGATTGAAGGAAACTAATTGAAAGTTTTGTTACGAAAATGATGCTTGTAAAAACAAGTATGCTATGTTTGATTTATGAAAAAAGTTATTACCGAAAGCCAAATTCCCTTAAATCAAAAGTTATTGATTGGTTTCTTATAAAGACGATGCTTAAAAGAAAAATAGATATGCTGAAGTTAAGCACAATTCTTTCCTGGCTTTGCTAAAGAACTAATTACCGAAAGCCTAATTCCCTCAAATCAAAAGTTATTGATTGGTTTCTTATAAAGACGATATGCTTATAAAAAAAATATGCCCACGTTAAGCACAGTCCCTTATTTGCTTTGAAAATACTGCTTACCGAAAGCCTAATCCCCTCAAATCAAAAGTTATTGATTGGTTTCTTATAAAGAGAATGCTTATAAGAAAAATAAATATGCTGACATTAAACACAATTCCTTACTTGCTTTGAAAGAACTAATAGCGAGGTTAAATATCGGTTTTGCTCTAGAACTAGCTAGAACACGTTTCCGTTCAGTTTCTCGTTCTAGAGCAAATCCGATATTTTTGCCCGGGGTATGTCTGCCTAGCTTTCGGGTTAGCCTGTAGAAAAGTGCCGTAGCGCGAACGAAGGCTTCAAAATTTCGTCCGTCGTCCTGAGTTAGCTACTGATACTTAACCTCAGGGCGCGTCGGTAATAAGGCAAGTAAGTAAGGCGCGTCTAAAATTTAGGGCACATCGATAATAAGGCGCGTAAGAAGGTGCGTCAAAACTTAAAGACGCGTCGAAATTCAGGCGCGTAAGGCGCGTCATTTAACAGACTCTTGTTAAAACCGAAGTACAGGCTAGTGAAAAGTTTAAAGAGCTTCTTTACAAGAGACGACAAAGAAAAGGTTGAATTGACGCGATTGCAGCTTACCGATATCTTGTTTGACCTTGGCATCGTCCCGGCCAACGTGCGTTCTTCCCTCCTGTGAATAAATGAATAATAATATCACAAACAATACTAAAAGTAGTTTTGGGCTAAGTAAACGATGAATCTTAACATTGTAGGAATTCTTTTACCGTAAGTACGGGCACTCCGTATAGTCTTTCGAACGTTTTGTTATTTCAAATTCGCGTACATACCACAACTTAAAAATTTGACGTTTCCAGTGATGTCGAAATATAGGGCGGTAAGAGTCACGGCGTACAGGGCTGTAAAAGTCTTACGATTTCATATAGTGACACTTAATAGGTTAAAACCTTTGAGACGATTGTCAACTATCAATTATCAGCTTCTCCCTTCAAATTTTCACACTAACACGCTCATATGTAGACGCAGCAACTTACGTTGAGATGGTATAAGGTGACACCAGTGCTCAAGATGTCGTCATCGATGCATATCAAATGTGGTAAGTCTGATTCCATCTTGATACCGAAGCCTTCACGTCGGAACGCCAATGCTTTTTCCTAAATGAAAATAAGAAAATAAAGATATTGCACAAGAAGGTTTTTCAAAGTATTGTTTGATTTGAGAGGGTATTCTGTAAAAACATACAATTATGAAAAGGTAAGAAATAAAGACCGACATATTCATGAATACTTGTCAATTATTAATGTTCTAAACTTTAAAATGAAGACATAGATGACGTCCTCTGTATTCAGTAGTGACAAAATTCCCATCGAAATGGCGCCCAAAACTGTCTTTCCCTCGCAATTCGGATTTGCTACTGTTATGAAATCTTAACGTTCAGTGTACCACTATCGAGATTCGATCATACTACACGATAATGGTCATAGATAGTATTTGAGAAAAAGAGGAATTCCATCCAAATTTGAGAAAAGACCACGAATGGTTTTAAGTGCACTCTAAATCACTTCTAGTAGGAGTTTTAATATTTCATTTTAACTCAGGATCCAAAAAATAACAAATTGTTACAATATGGCTGGGAATCTAACCTGAAAGCCACTTAAAACGTCTCCAAAATCGAAATATCCAATGAAATAAAGTGGAAGTGCTGAAATCGTCATTCTCGCCAGAGCTTCTTAAATGTAATATCAAGATAACTAAAAATCTAGAGATATTTCGACCATGATTAAAGAGCGATGGTCCCGCAAATATTTTGCTTTTTTAATTGACTGAAATTCTAAATAAATCACCATATTAAAGCCTCTGTGAGATTGAAGAAATAACAAACCTCCATAATTTTGTGCGTTTCTTTCCACTTGTTATTCCATTGTTTGTATAATTGTTCCACTTGTGCTTCATTCTTTTGTAACTTTGCTGCGATGTTCTTCTCGTGAGCTATACTTTCCTTTGTTGCAAGATCCTGTAACAGTAAACATTGGGGAGTCTGGATTATTGATTAAGTTAGTATATATTACCTCATTTGTTTTATTTTAAACTAAAACGGTATAATTGTTTAAAACCTTTCCTGGTACACCTAAAAAGATGAAGTACTTTAGAGTTTTGACTTTTGCGAGCAGAAACTTTCGCGATTTTTGGCCTTTATCGCGAAAGTAAATGTCTTCGAAAATTTTTAACAGGGTAATTCGCGAAAGTCTATGCTATAAATTCTATGAAACCTCGAAATCATTACCAAATAATACCATACCAAATTTTCGGCATTTTCTTAATCCCTTTCTAAAGTCAAAGAGCAACCCTGTTTAGTAGATAGCAGATTTAAGGAATATGTTTTTTCGATATTTCGACCTCGCGAAAGTTTGTAGCCTTAAGTAATTTCCGAAAACGTGTTTTTAATGAATTTATACAGCTCTAGGTTATGGAATCTTTTAAAGAGAATTTCTTATTTCGTTTCCAAAGTAACATTTTGACATGCGCATGAACACTTACGGGATTGGCCGTGTGTAGCATGGTCCTTAAGCTTTCGATTTCTTCCCTTAATTCTCTGATCAGTTTCACGTTGGCATCTTCGTTTACTGTGGGTTTGTTGATGATGTTCTTCGCACGGTTTGCGTATCGTAATGTACTTATCGTCTCTGCATAGTTCACGTCAGCTGGTGAGATCGCTACAACGGTTGAATTGTGTCAAAAAATCATTTAGCAGAATTTAGAAATAAAATTTAGAAATTTCATAGATTGTTCGAAGTTCTATTACTCGCAGCACCTCATATTCCCTATATTTGAGTCTCCCTGTAATTTAAAAGAAGCAGATTTTAAAGCTCGAATTATTGAGCGCCAACTGTTACTGCTATGGGTTTTTCTAATATTGGTCTAAAGAAGGACAAATGCATTTAGTATTGCATTTCGCATAAAACGCTGTGATCCTTCTATTCAGAACCAGACGAATTTCCTGTGCTAGGGTAGATTCATTCGTCTTTACTTTATTCTTGCATAGGAGCTAGCTTAAAGTACCTGCAATCATAATGGTTTTCGAGTTTCCCCCCAGCGAATCTTTTAGAAGCCATGTTAGTACAGAATCGCGATATGGGATGAACAACTTTTTGCTTCGGGGTGTGTTGTGTTCGTTCGTCGAGGCTTCGGCTGAAAAAGAAGGTAAGTAAAAACTAGTAAAAAGCCTAGTATGAAAGTACAAAAGCCTAGTATAGAAGCTAAGACACGAGTAGTTGAAAAATTTAAAAGTCTCTATTTAATCAGGCATCACTCGCCTAATTACTTTGCTCAACTAAAATATCTATATCATAGTTGAAGTGAAATTTATAGATAGAGAACCAAAGCTAGTCAAGTAATTTAGGAATGTAATAAAATGCTTTAAAAGGGTTTTTGACAAGCTATGCAACACAACACAATAAGAAAGAAAGAAGAAGAAAAAAGAAGACAACGTTTGGTCACCCCACGAAGCTTACCTAGTGCAGAAATAACAGTTCCCAATGTCACAAGAGACTTATTGATATTCGCTCCTTCTTTCAATCGTTGACCAGTCGCTCCCGTAGAATTTGCTCTTTCACTGTAAACAAGATGGTAGAAATCTTTGTTAGGAATATGCGCTGAGTGAGAGAAAATTCCAGGAAGGGAATTCATTAACAGACAGATAGGTCATCGAAACGATATCTAATCCTCTCATCTCTCCATACTGCAACATTTTTTAGGTGACCGTATAGCCAAAAAAGGTTTTCTGAGAATCGAACAAAGGAAGATTTTCCTCTCTTTCGACTCTTTGATTTAGGAAAGTTTTTACATTTATTAGCTAGTATTCCCATTCAAATTCAGTTTTTACCTTCCAGCGAGATCAACAAGATGCATTTTACTGACAGTCTCACTGGGCATGTCAGTGTAGAATTTGGCTTGTGTGAAATTGATGGTGAAAATAGCGTGTGATCGACTACTCGTATCGTTCATATTTGTTGAAGCTGTTGTCCTGTAAAAACAGACAAAGAGGTATAGTAGAGAAGTATCTTTTATCTCAAAAATAATTCTAACTATTTGACTGGACTCTTATTCGGTGTTCGAAGATTATTATTTCCATATCGTAAGAAATACAAGCAAAACGACAAGACTTCCGACAAAAGCTTCATACAGCAGAGTTTCTAAGGGTTTGCCAAGTTGAAAATTACAGACTTTTAGTGTCAGAAAGCCAGATCCAGAACTTTCCTGAAAATCTCAAAAATCTTCCAGACATTTTGACAAAATACCAAATATTTTCCAGACATTTTACCCATTAGGAAATTTTCAGTATTTCCTTAAAAGTCATTTAAAAGGCCAAAGTAATGAATACAACGAAATCGGAAATAATGAACAAAATATAGGTTTGGTTGCGAGTGAAGCAAGCAGAAATTTTTGGGATTTTCAAATACCAGGATGAAAGTTTTCTTTTTCTCAGAAAGTTTACTGGACTTCATTCAGGACTATTCCCATCAAAGTCCAAATTTCTTCCAGACAGGTATGCCAATTCCAGCCTTTTTCCAGACTTCTTCCAGAATTTTATTAAATTCCAGACAGTTCTGGCAGACATAGCAACCAAGGTACAGTAAATACTGAAATTTCCAGTGGTGTTGTTTGAAAGCACCAAAAAACTTTCTCTTACCTGTTATTGTTACCCACGTCCATCAGTTTTTCAATATCACTATATTTCGACACAATGTGTTTCGTTAAGTCTAAAATAGACAAAAATTAAATCTTAACCCTATTCAACCTAGGCTTTTAGGGGCGGTTCAGAACTAGGGGGGGGGCTTTTCCTGTACCACCCCTTAACTTTTGATCTAGTGGGTCTTTTTGGATGAAATTTGGCACACAAAATCCTTGTCACATAAGGTAACTTTTGACAAAAATTTTTTTGATGAGGTCACTCATCATGCGCAAAGTAAGCATAAACCGAAAATTTCCTTTGTTCTTATAAATAGCTATTGTATTCTAACAAAGGCTTTAGAAAAAAGTTGCCTGAGTTTAAATTGCTTATTTTATCCTAAATATTCAATAACTTAAGGTTTGAACGATATATTTGACATGAAAAATAAATTTGTATTGGAAAAGTGTCAATTTTTATGACACCTTACTGTCAGAAATGTCATCATGCTCAAGGTGTGAACATTTTTAGGTGTCCAATTTTTTTTTCATTTTGAAGCTAAATAAAAGTTAAGAATTTACAGAAAATTTCATGGCAAAGCTCTATTATTTCAGGAGCTATTACCAATAATTTGACCTCCGAACAGAAACAGCCCCCCCCCAGGTCGAATAGGGTTAAGTCTGTTAAGAATTTGCAGTCCACCCATTCTGATACTTCTCAAGCTTATGATTTTAAATGAATGAAGATGAAAAAAGAAGATGAAAATATTGCAGAATTTTTCTAGGACAAAACACTGAGCTTATTTTTCTGAAACTTAGAATTTTGCTGATTTCAAATAAGTTTTCAGGTTTTTCTTATTGAAAGGTTACAGCTCTGTGAAGTAGGCTTAAAATTTAGCCAAGAATTGGCACACTTTGGAAAGAACAGACTTTAAATAGAATTGGATTTAACAATAACCTTTAAGTTGAATAACTTAATACCTACTACTTAATACTTACTTTAAAGAGGGAAGTAATGTTAGCCATTAAGCTTATTAGGCCCTAGGCTGGTGACACAGCAAAGTCATGCTGTATTAGTAAAAGTACTCGAATGAGTGCTTGAACGTGAGATTAACACAATGCCTGGAGCTTACAAAGATTTGGGAACCCAGAAAGATGGGTTTATCACAAATGGTGTCTACTAATAGAGGGTAATTTATTACAAAAGAATGACTTATTACCTTGAACGTAAGGTCCTTCTTTAGGATGTTCCCGAACTTTGAGATTGTAAGCATCTCCTTTCTTTGGTGTTGAGCGAAGTAAATCTCGCACTCGTTCATTGTAAATCTCCAAATAGCTGAAGAAAAGAAACAGCAGAGTTATACAGACTTATGAGTTATACAATTATACACTCGAAACCTTACCAGGAAACCGACTTTTAAACCAAACGGTAACATGCAACATAAACAAAGTTGCACGAATTTCGACAAACATCTGCTTTGAATACCGGTTGAAATGTTGAGTAATCATTTAGGATAGGCAATTATTCTTTCAAGGGTTTCTTGGGATTATAGTTGCTAAACAACAAAGAAATAGAGCCTTACCTAACTTCAGTTTTGAATTCGATTTTGTTGTTGCTTTCTTGTTGTTCGCCAGCCATTCGAGAATACATCGACTATAAATAATGATAAAAATGTCATAATAAGTTACAAGGCTTGGCCAGAACAACCAATTTCTTATCTTTTTTATAAAAATTTACTCCTCAGTTATGTGACTGCATTATAAAGTATTACAAAAAAACAATTTCAGAATAATACCTCACAGATTCTGGGAATCAAACCATAAGCATCCTAAAAAATAGAAAAAATCAAGATGGCTAAACGTGTTCTTCATAGGTAAAATGGGTTTCAGTATATCATAGATAACTGTATATAATTTTTTTTCTTGTCACCATTTTAAAATGTTTTGTAATTCCTTGTTTCAAAATTATTTTTCATTTCTATCCCAATAAATTCAACAATGAAAACTTTCAGTTGTTCTAAAGGAAATACCGTTCTCAAATTCCAAACATTTGCAAACTTTACTAAAAGTAAATGTTGCAATGATTATAATCTGTCCTGGTCTGTCCAGTTTCATCTTAATAATGTTTTATACAAGTACTTCATTGTCATTGTTTTTAAATGGTGAAAAAGAAAAAGGTTTGTACATTCTTTTCTTAAGAATAAACCCCAAAATTCGAAATTTCAAACTGCCATAAAACAACTTTAATAATGGAATTTCTCACAAATTTAACATTCATTGACAGGAAAAAACGATCTAAAAATTAGTTGGTTCTAAATCACTTCCTGACCCTGTCTGACTAACTTTACAGACAGTGGCTCAAAAAACTTGTTAACTATTATCCAGATGGGGCTAAATGAAATAGTTGAAAAACACTTACATTACATCCCATCATAGTGTATGATTTTCCTGATCCTGTCTGCCCGTAAGCAAATATACAAGCATTGTATCCTTGAAATGCTGAATCAATGACATCCATTCCAAGATCTGAAAACACCTGAAATATGAAAGGATATTTTAAGATACTCTTTGTTGGATCAGGACTAGCACTTCCAGGCAGTGGAGTTGTGGCAGGGGGGGCATGGCCCCGCCATTTAAAAAAAATTGACTTTGGCATGTCCAGAAAAATTTTCCCACAACGCCACTGCTTCCAGGGGGGTTGGAAAATGTACCTCTATATACCTCCTAAAATCAGGTAACTAGACTAAAACCAAGTTACTTGGAGTAAAATAAGGCTCTCTTCTTTTGACAGCTTTAAATAGTCAAAAAATAGATTAACACAGACGAGGTCCTGATAAGGTTGGGAGGGAGTTTTTCACAAATTTGCGACATGAAATGGATAATATCCCATATGGGATCCTACCTCCCAGGAAAATGGGGGAATGAACGAATCAACTTATGTTAGATGTGGGGACTAAACCAATGTGGTTATTTTAGAAATTTTTATGTGAAGTGGGGGAAGAAAGTTATAAACCTACATCTTTCGAAAAAATAAATATTTGGAAAAATAAGATGTTGAAGAAATTCAGGGAAAAGGTTACTGGGTACTACCCAAAATTCCATCAGTAAGAATCAAGCAGCATTAGGAGGGAAGTACGTAAATGAGGTAGGGAGAAGACATGGTATTAAAGCTGTTAAGATGTTGTATGGTTTTGGGTTGGGAAGATGTGATGATCTTTTCACTCGATGATATGTACATGGAAGATTTTTCAATGTTTTTAAATTAATTCCTTTCGTGAATTTTCTGTAAGTATTATTAAAAATTATCTTTGATTTTGAAAAATATCAAAAGTTCCTTTTCTTCAAATTCAATAAAAGGTTGATTTGACATAAGTTCTTGACACGGTAATTTGGGACAGATTGATTTTTAAATCAAATGAATTCCATTTCTAATTTAAAATCACAATTTTTCTTTAATCTCTTTTCATCATGATCCAAGAAATGGAATAATTATACATAAATATCCAACAAAGGTCATAAAGCACTGAAAGAATATTTTGGAGAGGAAATGAAAGCGTTTTCGAAACGTCATGGGGTTTACATCAAAACAGTTGAATAAGGCCAATAAAATAGGATACTAAAAACTTTCCTATATAAAGTAAAAGAAAGTTGATGAAATATTTAATGAAATATAGAGATATAGAGAGGAGATTCTACTTTATTTTGCTAATCAAATCAGTTGGGATTCTTGGGAGATTATTTTCTTTCAAATTCTCAGACCTTTTATAGAGCTTTTATTCTTTTACGGAAAATACATATTGTAGCTCCCTTTTTATTTCTATTTTTCCTTGAATTTTCCAGTGAATAAGAGGAAGGAAGCACCTTCAAACAATGAAAATGCTAACCTGGGCTTGGTTAGTGAAATGCTTATCTTTGCTGTCCACTGACCAATAAGAGTGATCATATGAAAAATCTTTCACATCAGATTCCAACTATAGAGAGAAAAGAGAGAATGTTAGAGAATATTCAATTTTGAAAATCAGTGTCCTTTTCATCATTAATTCTTTATTAGAAGAACAAAGGATGAATGCATCCCTTTTTATTTCGAAATTTGATAATATTTTGATATCATAATACTGTCTGAACTATTTTTAGGCCTCTTATTAATGAAATCACTCCTTACAGCTGGATTTATAATAGTAGTTTTCTTCTTCTCCATTTTGATGATGACTTTAGAGTCCATGTCACGCTCCCTAAAATCAAAATAAAAGGTGTCATTTTTAAAATTTGGGTCATCTTCATAAACCTGTAAACTAGGTGATAATAGAAGAAAAATAATTCTCTTATTAATTGGATTAATAATAGGCAATTAAAATTTTAGCTGAGTGTAAAAGTAAAAAACAGTGGGAAGAGTTTTGAAAGACAGCATGACAGGCTTTTTGAGATATATAACATACATGTTTGAAAGGTCATCTTTATAAAAAAAAAGAAAACCTAGATAAAACATTTGCAGTCGCAAGGTTAAGAACATTTTGGTTGAAAACTATATAAGTATATTACATATTTTTTCTAACAAAAGAATTTCTTTTAGAAACTGGGATATAATAATTTTGTTGCTATGTTGTCAGGATAATGAAAGTAATAAACAAGTGTCACATCATATAAAATCATTGGAAATCAAAGAGACAAAACAACTAGGCTTGCTGGGATGTAAATAGCACAATAATCAGACAACTAAAAGATGCGTGAACACAAATGTTTCAAACAAAGGGAAAGTCCAATTAGGAGACATTTATTGGAGTCTATTAAAAAAAATCAAGTAATATAAGCAATCATGTAATGATGTTATTTAAGGCCTCGACCTGTTCTTTCCCACCAACATACATATGTATTGAGTGCTTCCAAACCATTTACATACCTTTTAAGATGCCTCCCCTCTTAAGTCATTATAAAAATTGTGCTAAAACAGTCAAAAACACTAAAGAAGTGACCTGCTGTCTTGCCTTTCTGAAATATAGCCTAGAATCTTTTACCAAACTAAAATTATATGAAAAGTTATGTATATATGAAAGATTCCCCACTCAAATTTAGATGCTACCTTGCCTTTCTAAATTATGGCCTAGAGTTTTTTTACACAAGTAAAATTACATAAATGATAAAATTAATATATCATTATGTAATGATGTAATTGAAGGCATCAACCCATCCTTTCTTTTTTTAAATAAAAGATTCTCCACTGAAATTTATCTGACACTCATAATCGGTTATCAAAAAAAGTTTGATGGATCAGTTGTAAATAGACCCTTTTAGATCTTTTCCTTAACAAGATTCTGTTTAACTCCAAAAGTAAGGGGTAAAAATGCATAATTTTAGCAACATCTTAACCTGATAGTATTAGTATATCAATTTCGATGTATCTAATTTTTATCCTAGCTGTTTTTGTCAAAACAAAACCTCTGTGCGGCAAACCTAGAAGTACACATGCATTAATTAGGTTGCAAAGTTTGAAATGTCAAATAAGCCTGATGATTGTGCATGAAATACATTTGTTGAAATCAATAGAGAAAAAAATTTGATGCTAATTTGAAAGCCCTTTCAGCTGCTTTCAGTCATCCTTAGTAACATTTAACTCAATTTATAAATGGTTGAAAATTGGTACACACGCAACAATAAACACTCAAGTCGGTTGGGCAATGATCCTCTAAGTAGATAGAAAAGTTAATAATTAACATGATAACAATGTCAGAAACGTTTTGTTAAGTTGCTCCTCAACTAAGCAGTGAAGTGGGGACAATAAAAAATATCCTCTAAAGTTCCTAGAACGTCCCAGAACGGCCATAAAGGATCTGTATTGTTCTTTTCCCAAGAATGGTCTAACTTTTAAAAATCTGAAAACTATTTTCTGCGATATTATTCAATGTTTCATGAGAGCCTCTGACATCTCTTCCCGATAAGGTTCAAGAAACTCAGCTTTTTATTGTTACAAAAAATTGCCATTTTCAGCAATAATTTCCAAAAAGAGCAATATTTGTGATTTTTATCTAAAACACCACACTGCTTATGGTACCATCAGATGTGAAATGTCTTGTGTCAAATGAGAAAACTTCTAAACAATCCAGACACCACCATAGACAGTAATAAAACGCTAAACCAGACTCTCGAATTGCTAAAAAGCTGGTAACTATGGCAGATGGTGTCAGTCGAACAAGTTTGAACAAAAATCGGGATTGAACCAATCAAAAGTAATTGAACTCGATCGAACACTTAATCTAATCTCAATCGAACAACCAATTCCTAGGAAATATTTGAATGTGTTCGATTGCGTTTGAATTATGTTTGATTGAGATATTATTACCGTCAATGGCTCTAACTTGGGATGATTGGTCAAAACATGGGATTGTTGATATCTGGCCTGTATTTTCCCTTACTGTTAAATCACTATGTTGACATTCCTCTTCTAATCCCGAACCCTTTCTTTAGAGATAGGAATAATTGGAAGGTCGGAATCGCTGATGGAAACTATTTTTGTTTGCTTAGTGATTAGAGAAAGAAAAAAATCTTTTGTCTATAAGTGATCCCGACCTTCCTCTTATTCCTATCTCTAAAGAAGGTTGTCTGAATGAGAAGAGGGATGTCGACATCTAGACTAACTTATGGTAGCGTATCACATCATTTGCACATCAATATCATGATAATGTACTTTAGCGTATTATGTGATCACTTAATAGAACTAGAATTTGCTATCTATCAGTTAGTGGAAGTACCTTGATTTTAAGCATGTTCAAAGTTCACAATAACGACTTTCTTTTTATTACGGAAACCAAATGAGTGAGAACAAGTCAAAAAAACTAAAAGTCAGCGCTCCGTGGTTGTGATATAATTTACGAAATTGTTAAGATAAAATGACAACTTTTTTCTACGTCATTTTTATGAGGCCTCTTCGTAGGAGGATGTGTCTTTCTTTAAGAAATTTTATAACACTTCATGGCAAATTAAAAAGACGATCAGAAATTAAAACTAAAGCTTCTTTGTTTTTCATTTTCGCATCTATGGGGAAGAATGAAATTTTCAGAAGATGCTTTACTTGATATGAGGATTCCCATTTCCGTAAAATCGCGATTCCCCATGGTTGCGAAATGATGGCTATGGGTAATTCCTTTGTTCTTTTGCTATTTTCTTTTGTTCTATGTGATGTAAAGACACTTCACAAATTGAATTACTTCCACTAATTATCCATGATTTGCAGTTATGTTAATTAAATGACTTTGGAGGTTCGGTGATGAAATGGTGGCCAAATTGCTGTCCCATATTTTGTCAGATCAGATAGTCCCAAGTTAGAGCTGTTGACAGTAGGATGATTAGTTCAATAATGATAATGTTTGATAAGGTTAAGTGCAATTGAATTAATCCACTCCTATACCGTGAGTGGTCCTATATCCGACCCCCCAAATAACTGCTATGAAAAAAATTCTATGTTTACAAACATTCCCTCTCCAAGTTGAACAATAAACTGTATTTCAAGAAGTCTCGAAACAAAACATCTAACAAGATGACTATAATGTCAAGATGTCAATTAAAATGTGATAAAAAAAGTGTGAGTTGTAAAAATAATTACCTCTATTATTCTGAATCCGTTGCTTGTGTTTAAAACGTCGAAACGTTAACAATTTTGTAATAAAAAATTATGTTTTGTATAAGAAGCAATTAATGTTTTGGTTCAATTGGTTCAGTGTATCAAATCTCTCAGTTTAGTTGACACTTTGGTATCTTCGTTGCGTCACAGCGAAAGGTTTGTTTTTGTTTCAGTTTGTATCTTTGAAAGACCCCATCGGATTTAGGCAGGGCTGTCGGATTTAGGACCACTCACGGTAAAGCTTTAGCGTAATGTAAGAGTGGATACGAGAGCGAGCGTGTTAGTATCACACGAGAGCGAATGCAACTGAATTAATTGAACCTAGTCTAACATAATCAAATACAATTGTACGTAATCAAAGCAATCAAACGGCAAATCCTGGGTAATATTTCTTTACGATTTGATTGAATTGAATATATTTTCGCTGCAACACAGCAGGATAACCCCTTACAAAAAAAAATAGATTTCTCTAATACAATGGGGAACCTAGAAGAAACTGAAAAATTATTACAGAACTAAAGAACAAATGAATAAACGATTATCAAAATATTAATAGTGACACAAAATAATGAATATAAGAAATATTTTTACTTTTATTTTATGAAAATTTCTTTGAGTAGTTTTATCTATAAAGTTCTTCCTGTTACACGACCCACCCCCTCCCACCCTGGGAAAACACACTAAGCTCATGCACACACAATTACGCACACACACACACACACACACACACACACACAAAGATTATTCGTTTTCAGCTTTGTATTTGTCTAAATAGAATTTTGTAGCTAAAGATTTTAGTTCATCAGTATCAAGGTTGTGAAAATCAGTGTCAGGATGATTTATTAGTAACTCATTCCATTGTTTTGACGAAAGACGAGAGAAAGAGTTAAGTCCAAAATTTGTGGTTTTGACCGTTGAAAGTTTTAGTAGTTTAATAGCTTTGCCCCTGGTGCCAGTTTTGTGATCAATTTCATCAAAATTAAGTGTTGATAGGACATCAGATGGAAGATTACCCTGGAGGTATTTTTGAATAAATAAGATATTCATTACTTTCACCTGATCAAAGATTTTGAGTAATTTAAGTTCAGCAAACAGGGGAGTGGCAGAAGTTCTTGGTTCACTAAAGGTCATGAGTCTTAGTGCAGTGTTTTGAAGAGTAAGAATTCTATGTGTGACAGTATTGTCACACAGTCCCCAGAGTTGACTAGCATAGCGAACATGAGAAGCAAAAATTGCATGATAAATGTTTAGAAGGATGTGAATTGGAACATAGTGACGAAGTTTGAATATTGCCCCATTTGCCCTTCTCAATGTAGCAGCAACGAAAGAAGTTTGCGTACGACTATCGCATGGCATTTATTTGATTGCATTCAATTGCATTCAATTGATTTGGCCTTTTAAATTTGTTCGTTTGACATCGTCTGGACACTGACAGGGGACCCGTCCTGTACTTTTATAAACATTATTTTATGTTACTTTTCAGCCAAATTAATTGCAATCAAACTTATAAAACATAATTGTAATTGAACACAATAGAAGCTCAATAAAACGTAATTATTGACAATCAATCAAACCAATCGAACATTATTCACAATGGAATATTACCCAGAATTCCATTTTGTTTGACAAAGGACCCTGCCGACGCACCGGGCTGTCCGGTGTATTTGTCCGGTGGCAAAAAGTATCCTTTCGCGTGTTGCATACAGGGAATTTTGGACGCCGGATATTTATTTATGAAACAAAAAATTAAGAAACACCGGACACACCGGACTGGTCATGTCCGGTGTCTTCATTGTTTGTCCGACGTGGAAAAAATATCCTTCTCCGACACCGGACATCCGACTTCCTGACTTAAGTCCGGTGTAGAGATTGTCCGGTGTTAAAAAAAATCATCATTTTACACTGGACTTTCGCATGTCCGGTGTTTGTTAAGTCCGGTGCGCCGGCAGGGTCCTTTTGACAATGGAATTGCAATTATTGGATCGCGTTTGATTACATTCGATTGATTTGATCATGTGAAGTTTAGATTGCTTTGGAACAAAGTTTCAAAAAACATATAATCAACAAATTACTGGTGTGAAGATTTCAAGTATACCTTTTGTTTATAGGGCGGACTCTCACTGCTACTTTGACAGACGCCATTCTATGTTTTTAACATGTGCGAAAATTTTGGCCAGCAAAATCTTCTTGTTAACTTTTTCAAACTAAAACAGAAACAAACAAAACATTTTAATTCCTTTCCACAAGCCCAGGCCAGACAGTAATAATAATCACGTATAATTCCCCAGTTACAATCTTGAGCTTGATTTGTCTTTTTTTTACAAGCTTATCGGATGATTCTTTAGTTTTTCATTCTTCTGCCATTGCACAGAAGAGATATAAACACAAGTCTATCAAATTTGTAGACTGTTTACTTGTCATATAATACGCAATGTTTTTTTAGGTTTTCATAACATCTGTGCAGCCGGATAAAAAAGAAAGCACGTGGGTTTAGTATACTTTGATTTATATCACGTGATAACAAAGTCAAACAGACATTTTTTCATCGAAAATTATTTTGGTCAATGATTAAAAGTCCAAACTTTGCCGCCCTAAATAACCGCCCTATATTATGAAACACAAAAAATTCTATGTTCGTCTTGTGGAATCTGACTAAACAATATCCACATCTGATTGATTAGGGTCAAAACTGTAAAATGTCTGGTAAATTTGTGTAAAAATATCCTTTTTTTTTGTCCTTACAAAAGAAATTGAAGTAAGGGCGGAAAAATGGCGGTATGATCCTAGCCAATCACGCTCGCTGCGCCAATTTCTTCGAAAACGAAAATGAAAACGAAAGTGAAACGCCATTTTGGATGCCCAACCACAGTGTGAGTGGACGAACAGAGACCTGGCTGACGTTATACAAAGTTTAAAGGTGTTATCTTTACATAAATGTTCCCGTTTTTTATCAGACACAAATTTCATATCAAGACAGTGTCTTCTACGTTTTGTTATATTGTGCTGGTATAAGCAAAAAGTGTTTTTCGTTCCCTCTTTTTCTGAATCTTGCCTTGCTGGCAAATGATACCGTGAGATTGGGTAACTTGCATCAGTGGAGGCTAACATGCATACCCCTCAAAGACCTGGCTGGTCATTAAAATACAAAATTAAATCAAAACAAAAATGGTAGAGTAGAGCTGCGACCGGAGCTGCGTAGTTGTATTTTAATGACCAGGCAGGTCATTCATTTGAGGGCTATATATAGGATGCAAGTGAAATTTTTCAATCTGTGGACCTAGATGGGGGCTTGGTTATTATTAGTTAGGGTTAGGGTTGTTGGAGCTCGAGAGTCACAGAGATATACCTAACAGGCATTTGTACCCAGTCATAAAAACATACCTGATCAACACAACCAAACCTTCTGTCTTGCGTGTCGTTTACTCGATAAATAAAAAGAACTATTTACAAATTATTTTCTTTAACGGGCGTTGAATCGAAATGGAAATATTTAATGATGTCATAATCAATGCTGTGCATATTTTGTCAGCGCCGTGCATATTTTGTCAACATCTTTTTCATTGGATAAATACCACTAAAATATACAAGAGAAGTAAACATAAATTTATCGCCCGCGAACACGGCTTAGCTAAGAGCGCACCTGTGGATTTTTAACATACGAGTTGCGAGTTGGTCCTACGAGTTGCGAGTTGCTATCAAATATGCGAGTTGCGAGTTACGAGTTGCTATTTTAACCAAATAAAAGTGCGAGTTGCGAGTTGAAAACTTCACGTTAAGACATCAAAATCGCGAGTTGCAGATTAAAATCGCGAGTTGCAAATTTAAATCGCGAGTTGAAAAATCAAAAGTGCGAGTTGCAAATTAAAATCGCGAGTTGAAAAATTAAAAGTGCGAGTTACAAATTAAAATTGCGAGTTGAAAAATCAAAAGTGCGAGTTGCAAATTAAAATCGCGAGTTGAAAAATCAAAAGTGCGAGTTGCAAATTAAAATCGCGAGTTGAAAAATTAAAAATGCGAGTTGCAAATTTAAATCGCGAGTTGCAAATTAAAATCGTGAGTTGAAAAATCAAAAGTGCGAGTTGAAAATTAAAATCGAGAGTTGAAATGAAATTTTGTTTTCGTACTTTTTTAGTTACATGAATTTCGCATTTTTGCAGTTTGATTATTGTCTTTATTTTGCAGAAATACGGTATATTTTGATGGTAAAGAAATATTTTTTTAGACCATCAAGCGTCTGCTGAATGGGTGTTTTTTTGTTATTTCGAAAAAGAAGTCATTGCATTGTTGCAATCATAACATAACAAATAGTTTCATTTGGGATTTTTGCTTTGGAAAGAACACATATTTGAATTATTGCGATTTTATTATTAAAAAAACTTTAAGAATGAAGTAAAATTATAAAATTTTATAAATTTAGATTTGATTGAAAGAAGTACCTATCTATGTTGGGGAATGAAATGCTTTGTTTGCTTCAGTTTTCACACACAGTAGACTTTTCCTGCCTTCGAAATTCAGTTTTCGAAGGGAGCCTTCTATATTATAATACGCTTAAATCGGAACTCTCCCATTCTCGCATGAGGCTTTTTCGCTAGCGATTTTTAAATACACGGCAATTTTTTTCGCGCCTTTTTGATTGTATATTCAATTCTATTCGCCAAATGCACTTCCATTCAAGAGAGCACATTTCTCCTTGATGGAGAAACACAACTGACTGTGCAATAGCACTATCAGCATAATTTATAGTTTTTTAAAAAAAAGTTTATGTCGGTTATGAAATAATTTTGATTCACATGGGAATACGTCGAAGATAAAATTTGAGTTTTCAAAAAGACATCATATTTATGATTACCCTTGAGATTAATAAAGCTCCGATGACATTTCCCTTCTATTTGATACTCTGATAAAAAACATTTCAATTTAATGGACTTGACAATATGAGAAAAGTTGATGACTTATTCCCAATTCAATTATGAAATTTTTTAATCAATGTTTGCTATTTTTTGTTCTATTGAGATAGCAAAATGAAAACGCTTTTACTTACGCATTGAGTTTAATTGTTAAATAATTGTTGACTCTGTTAAGAGGTATTGAAAAAAGGCACTCTTTATATTCCACCGTAAAGCACTGTGGTCTTTGGAGTGATCGGTGTTGCCAAGTACCTCTAATACTGAATTTGAATTTCTATTTGTTTTTTATCTTCATCCTTGCGTGAGGAAAATAATAGTCTTTCCTCTCCCAAAAACCCCCAAAAAAGCACGTTTAAAGTATGACCGATTTCTCGCGAGAAATTTTTAAATCAATTTTCACCAATATTTGCATGAGCATTATTTTTAGCGAGTCAAGAACATTATTGTTTGAAGGTTTTCAACAAAAGAAATTATGACAAATTTATACAATTTAATAAGGAGAAGAAAAAATCAAAATTCAACTAAAAATACTTTCACCATATTTTTTAATGTGCATTAATTTTAGTGTCCCCTTAAAAATTTTAAACATCAATTTTTACGAAAAAGGCCTAAATTTAAGAACATTTCTTCTCGCAAAATAAGTACATTTGTATACAAATCCCTACAATTTTCTGAAAAATAGAAAAGCGAGCGAAGCGAGCGTATTAAAAGGAGTAAGAAGTCGTCTCGGACGATGCCGGGACGGCTAGTTATTTATAAAAACTTTATTTTCATCAATGGTGATTCATTTTTCGACAGCAAAACCTCCCAAGGATAACTAGTAAGTTTTTATTTAATTTGGAGATGAAAAATACCCGAAAGAAAATGAGTAGAAAACATATCCCGTCGGCGGTGGAAGAAAGAAAATGAATTTCTTTTTCGAATTTTCTTTCTTCAATCGACACTATCAAATTCTCTGCAAGTTTTTTTGTGGCCATGGTGGCCACGCTCCTGGAAATTCCTGGAATATCCTGGAATTAAAGTTTTCTCCTGGAAAGTCCTTGAAACTCCTGGGATTTCTTGTAATTTTTCAAAATGTCCTGGAATGTCCTGGATATTCTAAATTCTTTGAATATATTTTTTTTCAATCGACTTTTTCGTTTCGCATTCTAAAATTGGAAAAATCTTGACTATGTATCTGTCGTTATAATCTATTTCTTTTTCTTTTTAGCAATATCTTGACTGCTATCTGATTTATAATCATTTGTTTTTCTTTTTAGCAATTATATCTTGACTGCTATCTGATTTATAATCATTTGTTTTTCTTTTTATAAAAATTTATAAAAATCTTGACTATTGCTAATAATTGGTTGGTACTGGTGCAAAGCTACTTGTTCAGGCATACAAGAAAACGCGTAACCACAAAAGTGGTCTAGTTCACACATTTTATAAAGGAGCAATTTTGTTTTTGTCAAATCTCGCACACCACTTTATCGAGAAATGTCCCTTAAAGTACATGATTGTCCGATCCTCTGGTTGCTTAAATCCAAATACATTGGCAATAAGTGATAAACACGAAACAGCCAAGAATCGATTTGGAAAAATTGTCGAAAAACTCACAGATCAAAAGCAGATAACCGTTAAATTATCACTATCAGATGATGCGAAAGATCAATTCGCTAAATTTCTTCGTGGAGCTATCCCACAGAATCGGGAAAAATTTGCCAAATTTTCAAAATTTGATCAACGCCTTGACACATTTTTGTGGCCTTACATATCAGAATATTCCGCGCTTCGGGAAATTTGTATCATCATCTTTTATCTTAGCCATGGGCAATCAGCCATCGAACGTGGGTTTAAAGCCAACAAAGAGTTCATAGTAGAAAACCAGTCAGAAGAATCTTTGAAGTCATTACGTGTAGCACATGATCAAATGCTGGCTAAGGATGTAGAGGCAAAAAGTATCAAAATCACACGAGATATGATCAGGTCTGTAAAAGCCTCGAGGCAGCGTTACACCTCTGATTTGGAGAAAAAATCTAAAGTCAAATCAAAAAGTGACATACAACTTAAACGTAAATTGGTAACCGAAGAAATTAATCAGATCGCGAAAAAAAAGAGACATTTGCAGTCCAGTATTGGCGAGTTGTTGAAAGATGCCGACGGTATGGCCCTACAAGCTCAGGATAACAAATGTTTCAAAACTCTGGAAAGGTCAAACGATCTCAGAAAAGCAGCCGCATTGAAGAAAGCAGAAATTAACAAGTTTACTAAAATGGAAGAAACCCTAATCCTTCGTAGGGATTCAATTGTTTGAGTTGATAATCTAAGTTTTTTAAAGTTGATCCAAACTTACTATGTTCGAAAAGTATTTTTGATTTGATTTCTTTTGATATTTTGTATATTTTCTTTCGTTAGTTATACTTATATAGTTTGTTTATTTTTTATACTTTCGTCATGAAGTTGACAGCATTTACCTTTTTTTGTATTCTATAGAGTATTTTTCTAAAAATAGCATTAGCTTTGCGTTGCTGTTTTTCTATCTAAAGGATTTGAAAAAACCTGTGTGGTAAAAGGCTAGCCTAGCTCTATAGGTCAATGCGTTTTGATAAAAATCATATGTTATAATGTGGTATTTTATGTTGTTAGTTATTTTAGGAAAACCTCTTTATTACGTAGTTGCATTCATTTGATATTTTCCTTGCTGAGATAGTAATATTTTATTTTTTTATCCTGGAAAATCCTTGATTTTTTCTGTTTAATGCTATTTTGTCCTGAAATATCCTGGAATTTGATGATCTAAAGTCCTGGAAAAAGTCGAAATTTGTCCTTGAAAGTCCTTGAAAGTCCTGGAATTTGAAAAAAATAATTCTGTGGCCACCATGTGTGCGTAACGTCAATTTTCACAAGCAAGAATATTTTATATAAATGAAAAGTGACGGTTATAGATATTTATAGCTTAATAAAATACCCTACATGTATTCATGCATCGAATTGGTGTTCTATTTTTATTGATTTTTTTTTTAGTTTCGAAATAACGAATCAAGCGAAAAATAACTGGAGAATGTTATAAAGAAGGAAAAAAATCGATTTAAAACACGAAATAACTCGAAAATTTAAAGGAACGCAAAATAACTCGATAATCTACAGGAAGGAAAATAACTCGAAAATTTAAAGTAAGGAAAAATACTTAAGAGTTAAAAAACAAGAAATAACTCGAAATTTTAAAGTCACGGAAAAAAACCGAGTTACGAAATTTAGAATGATGTCATAAAAGGTACAAAATGACGTCATAACTTGGTTTTTTCGTAACTTGGTTTTTTAACTCGAGAAAAATAACTCGGGTTTTATTCTAAGCCTCTATTTTAAATGCTCCTAAAAGTAGATCTTCCCATTAAACAGTTAAAATAAAGGGTAGAAATTCTAGGTAGGTAGTAATTCTCTATTTTCTCTTGCTAGTAAATTTACTATGGATTGCTCCACATCTGGGTCTATTCGAAAAACCATAAGCGATTATTCAATCAAAAATGTCCGGATAACATGGTGGTCGGTCGGTGTGTAAAACAGCGCTAAAGGTGAGGCGCCTTGAAAGGGCATTCTCATTCGTTCGAAATGAACTTGCATCGCAAGGGCCCAGTGGATCGGTGTGACGGGATTGAGGTCAGCAGATCTCAGTGTGCAGTTCATAAAAGTGTCGGGATTCTCAAAGTAGCGCAAGGACATGACAGAACGAATGAGAGCTATCGTGCCAATGCACACAAAAGAACGAGTACATATAATTTATTATTTCCAATCTAGGATTTTCTTGTTGTTTTCCCGAGCGAAAACAGCAATTCTATCGTAAATATTTATTATACCACCTACTAAGGAAATTTTAAGATTCGTATTACACGAGTTTCACAGTATGAATACTTTTTATATATCAGCTTTTAATCTTTTGATACAAAACTTTTCTCCAATTTTGAACCTAGACATGTCGCCCTAACGACAAAATGCTCCACACTGGTTGAACAAGTGTGCAACTCGCACTTTAAAATTTGCAACTCACGATTTTAATTTGCAACTCGCACTTTTGATTTTTCAACTCGCGATTTTAATTTGCAACTCGCACTTCTGATTTTTCAACTCGCGATTTTAATTTGCAACTCGCGATTTTAATCTGCAACTCGCGATTTTAATCTGCAACTCGCGATTTTGATGTCTTAACGTGAAATTTTCAACTCGCAACTCGCACTTTTATTTACTTAAAATAGCAACTGGTAACTCGTAACTCGCAACTTGCAACTCGCAACTCGCATATTTGATAGCAACTCGCAACTCGCAGGACCAACTCGCAACTCGCATATTATCAATTCACGCGCACCTCTGTTAGAGAATTGGAACGGGCAAAGATTACTGCACAGGCTGATAACGGACAAAGGTTATTTGAAGATATTTTCAGTTATAATCCAAGGTAGAACAAACTAAACTAAAGCCTTACGTCTTATTACTTTTAACAACTCTCGATGCCCTTCTTCTCCACTCTTTTCTGATCTCAAAATTCTCAAGATTTTTAACCTTGTCAAATGCCTTAATATATCTTTTGTCCACAGATTCCTAAATAACAAATTACCCTTTGACCTTCTGGAGTTTTTAAACTTTATTCAGCTCGATGCTGAAGACGAAAACACTCAAAGTACCAGAGGAGCATGTTTGAAACTACTTTTTGTTCCCTCCTACAACACCAATACCTTTGGGAACAAATCTTTCTCTAAGTTTTGCATAACACATTGGAACAGCATCCAGCGATCTTACCCAAATATTACCCTGAGCTCATCTGATTTCAGTTTTGTTAAATCTCTTGCCCTTACTCACTGTCTTGGGCGATACTGAGCACACCCCTCCCCTACCAAGAAAGGTTAGCAAACTTTCTTTTAATTTATTTTTCATTACATAACAAAATTCTTAAAAATATATAAACATTTTTAACTAATTTACAATGTGTTATAAACGCAATCTGTACTTAGGTGGCCGCATCTTTTTGATTAGCTAGACTATAAGGCGGTCTCCTTCCATATATTTTTTGTGCATATCATCACTTATATCTTTTCTGTAGTGTTAAATGGTAAATAAATAAATACTTACTTAAACATAGAAAGGGGGTATTTTTTAGTGCTCTATACGATGATTGGTATTTTTTTTGAATTATTCTATGCTTAGATTTTTCTACCCAGCCCCGTTGCTATGTACGCACGCCCTGTTGCTAAGACCTTTGCTTGAAATTGAAAGTGAAACCATAATAATTTAGTGCATACTGCCGTTCGCGTAATATCCATGACTGTTTGTACCCTAAGACTTAACTTAGGATCCCATAGGGATCCTTGTGCAGGCTAGCTCTAAAGCTCTAAAACAGCATCTAATAACATGAAAACCAGAATATGATTCTTCAATAGGAATCAAAACTATAAAACATCAATACGTCAGATCTAACAAAATTAATCACGGCACTGTCATCATTGACAATAAAACAAACAATTTTCTGTCAAGAGCCTTGTAAACATTCCAGCAACTTCCATCGAAATGATCTATCACAGCTAGATAGTATTCAATTATCATTATACCTTTATTTTCATTCCTAGAACTTTTGCAAAAAAAAGGAAAAATAGAAAAGTTGTATATTTTACTGGTTTATTCACATACTGAATTTGAAAGATGTTCTATGTGGCATTTTTTTACAAACTTCAAAAAACTGATTTTTGTCCCGCTTTTTTGGGACTTTAGCTTTAAGTGCTTGTGTGCAGCATGGACTTTGACTAATAGTATCCTAATTAGGACGTTGTCGTTGATTGCTACTTTGGATATATTTTGGATACTTTTTTGTATCCAGTTTAAGATACTCTCCTAAGTAGGAGAGACTGCAGCAGGTATCCTAATTTGCTATGATTCTTGACTGACAATGACTGAAAACTTTTCTATAGCCGTCACTCAGTGTTGCACCTGCCTAAACAGGTAAATCTGAGCACATCATAAGCTCTTTGGATAGTAAATGGGTGAAAACTTAGATTTATAAAGCTGAAAAACTACTAAAATGGTTTAAAACTTATATCCAGACGGTACTAGTCAATAAATTTGATTATCGAATTAATTGATAATAATGATAGAAGTAATCAAACAACCACTTATCGTTTGACAATCGAATTTTGAGTACCAAAATTTCAAAAAACTTGCGAGTATTCTATCACTTCCTTAACAACCTTTCGAAGACTTGACCGCTTTAGTACTTTGATTGTTGTTGATTACTTTTGCTAATTTTGATAACTAATCGATTACTTCGATAACCAATTGATTACTTCGCCAGTCCCCTAAGAAGGAAGAAACGGGACTCATTAGAAAAATAGTTATGAGAGAAAAACCATAATTCTGACCAACATATAATGTTTTAAAATTCCTTTTCTACATTATATGTACAAAAAAGGTTTTCTCCAGGTTTTTTCAATCCCAGAATTAAATGGTTCCACACTCATTTTCTTTTGACATTGAGCCCTAGGGATACTTTTAACAATAAAAGAGATTTTGATATCAAAATGTGTATTTTTTCGATAAATTTAGGAGATACTCAACAAAAAATAAGGTGGTTTTAAACAAATCTTTGACAAATTGGCGTTTCTTTCTGTTAATATATGCAAATCTATCACGCTGAAAAAAGAATACTTTTCCGCCTTTACTTTAACTTTCGCTTTCGTGTCACATGAATCTGATTGGATTAACAATGCTTTCTAACAAATTCTGATTGGCTGAAGTTTTTAGCCTCAGGATTCTGATTGAATTATTTCCCATGGCACGGCTGAATCTGTTTTAAGAAGAAGAAGAAGTAGAAGAAATTAGCAGCATCCCAATAGAGCACATGACGTCACCCCTGCAGCAAATCACGCACTTTTAATTTGTTCATTTCCTTGAGGTGGTGGGCAGTTTGGTATTGGGGGCCCTCTAATTCTCTAATCGGTGTCAGCCATTTTGAAGGAAACAGAAAAATCAAAAAGGGCGCGCTAACAGGTAAAATTAATTTGTCATGTTGCAGAAATTTTGGCTCATTTGTGTTGTTAAATGCTGAGCTTATGGAAACAAAAATACGTTTGTGTGCCCTACTGAAAAGGAAGGTCTGAATCACTGATTGAAAAAAGATGTTTTCCTCTCTAATCAGCGCAAGGGGATGTTGACATTAGACCAACTTATGGTACACTGTGTAATCCCATTGGGTATACAAATCAGTTGTACTTGCAAAAGATTGGTTTGATGGAATTTCTTCTATTATCATTTTTTTCTTACATATTTAGATTATTTACAGAAGAAATGAAGTTTGAAATTTCAAAATAATAATCAAAAGAAAATAAAAAAAAAATAATTTAACAAATGAGTACAGATAGATCAGGAGGGGGAAATGAGCGAGAAAATAATGAAGATGAAGAAGAACAAAGAAGGCGTTGGCGTGAAATATATGGTGACATGATCCCAGAACGCATTGTGGACACAAGAATTGGAGAGGTTCTTAAATTTAAAAATATGAGAAAATTAACATTGTCAAAAGTAGTCTTATTGATAGCCTTACTAATTATTGATGTTAACTATTAACATACTTTCAGCATGTATTGTTTTCCCTTTATAGAAGTAAGTTGTTATCTTCACAGGGCACCGTATTTTAAACAAACCTCCAAAGCTGTTTTTAAATTTTTTGGTTTTCTGAGAGGCATTTATTTGGGGGGATTTATTCAAAACAGTATGGTATCTGAAAATAGACATTAGCTACTTTTGACATTAGACATAATCTGTCTTTTAATATTTGGGGATGAGGACTTGCCTTAATTTATTACTGTATTGAGAGTTTCAAGATATTTTTGTAATTTTCATCTCAAAATTACCTTCAGAAGAGAGATTAGCAGCATGAGTGATTTATGTAGTGCTACGGTTTTTATTTGATACATTATCTGAAATTCCGTAAATTCGATTTTGAATAACATTGATTTCTGTTGATTTGGATATGAGCCAGACTGCATGATGAACTTCCTTTGAACTGTCAATGGTCCAATAATAAAATTGCTGAATTGATCTTTCACCTTTTTTTCTTTGTTGCAGGATGGTAAAAGGTATTATAAAGTTCAATGGGCAGCAAGCATGTTTGAACCAGCTAAGAACTTTCTGGAAGCTGAACACTTGATCAGAAAATATTGGGATCCTGTAGAGAAGAAGTTGAAGCTGCCAAATGCTGTAAAATTTTGTTAAATGTTAATGTATTTTTGGCAGAAAATCCACACTAATTTCTTTTGCCAAAATTGCAAGGGACATCATTAGCCGTCATCAGGCTAGTTTATGAAATTAAACCCAAGCAAAGTTTTGACATTGATCACTGGCCTGCAAAATTGATTTGACATATTTTACAATTTTTGTGACTTGCCATTCAACCATTAATTATTTGTGTTTTCCTTCTCAGTAAGAGGGAAATAATCACATAAACATAATTCCATTGCGATTCTAAACATGCTGCATCAGGGGGGGGGTCGGTACTAAAATCTCAGACATACATGAGTACTAAAAGGATTTTCGCTAATTTTTGACATACCCCCACCTATTTTTTCGAAAATGTTATTTTAGTACACATGTACTAAAATTATTTTGAACAATTTAACATAGATACCACCCATTTTTTGCCCTTTTACGGCTTTAAATTTACCAAAATGGGGTCATTGTTACAAACCTAGTCGAATTTAGTGCATCAATCTGCAAAATAATATAATTTTATTACTAAACTGTGCTGAACTGTACATAAAAATATTTTCAAAAAATATTAAAAATTTGGAAAAGTTCTGAAAGATTTCTGCAGATTTTTTCGAAAATTCCTGAAAAAAAAAATCAAATTTTTTCCAAAATTGTTAAAAAAAAACTCCATTTTGGCTGATTTTAGAACAAAATACTAAGATTTTTCAAAAATTTCTTTAAGAGACCACCCTTTTTAGTATTTTAGTACACATGGTACTAAAATTATTTTTGAGCTTTTTTGCATACCACCACGTCACTAAATGTCATGATGTCTGAGATTTTAGTACCGACCCCCCCCTGGCTGCATTGGGGACTTTAAAATTACTCAGCACTGTTACTTCTATTCCTTTGCAATTGTAATCACCCTTAAAACTCTCTTTCTTTTTTAGCCTGGTGATGATAAAAATCAGGAAGAAGAGCAAGGAGGTTTAGTATTATATTTTTGTTTGTAATATTTTTCTCTATTGTTTATGCCATTGTATAGGTTATCTGATAATGTTATCAATGAAATGAGTGAACAAATTAACTTTCAGTAAGTTTTGAAATTCCTCAAATTTAATGTCATGGTCAAATATTTTGCTTTTATTTTTTAGCGTCAACATCAACTACAAGTCAAAATAATACAGCAGTGGAATCACCCCAAGCTGAAGTGAATGTATGGATTTATAACTTTACGTTTTAAATTTAACTTTTTAATTCTATATTAAGTTTTTCACTTTAATAACACTGAAATGAAAAATGCGATTCGAAATACAAATTATTTGTTTGTTTTCTCAGTATTGAAGGCACATAGAGATTTGATTTTGACTTATATATTCATTTTCAGGGAAGAAATTGAGAAGGTCGGAAATTTAATATTTTTTTGTGAATTGCAACCAATACCTCTAGAAGCACATACAATGTCACTTTTTCATAAAACAATTTTTCACCATTGCATGGATATCAATATTATCCTAAGAATTTAAATATCAAGCTACTTCATATTATTTCTACGTTTATATGCTTACTTCAGGATAAAGCCGATACTACAAGTGAAGAAACAAAAGAAGCGAACCGTTCCTTAGTGCACACCCCAGAAATAAAAAATACAGCTGAAACGGTTACAGAAAGACAAACTGATATTAGCGAATCCAGTAATTCTGAGGAAAGTAAAAATGACAATGAACCAAATCATACAGAGACAATTGTAGAGAAAACTCAGGGTGAAGTCTCTCGGCCTCGTGAAGTCTCTCGGCCTCATGAAATCTCTGGAGAATCATCAAGGCTAGGGAAACGAAAAGTTTCTTCTGGAGGAGATAAAAATGAGGAGAGAAATGATTGCATCATTGATTCCAAAAAATCTAAACAAGAGTCCTAAGTAAGGTTGTCACGAACATCTGGCCAAGGTTTTGTATCTTTTCTGTAAAAAGTGTAAAGTTAGTAGGAACTTTCCAGGGGCAGCAGCTTCACTTTGAAACTGGAAGGACCATGATTTGTGGTGACACGTGAGGTGCCAACAGGCTATAATTTAAAGAATGGGAATTTCGCAAAAGCCATTTTTTATCATACTTCTCTGATTGACTTTTCTTTTTTAATTCTAAAGAATTTTGTTGATATACAACCTGTGACAAAGTTCTGATTACACAGTGAATGTTTTAAAGATTTTGAATTTGATGATTGCAACGTGTTCACCTTTGTTGATAGAGATAATCTACCTGAGTTAGAGTTAAAAGGTCAAAGCGAAAAAATCCTGCAAAATATTAATACAGTATATATAATACGAGGTTTATTATATAGACAGGTTTTTGTCATTTTCAAAAGAATTTTTATCATGGTTAACCAAACTGTGGTTATTTTATAGTGATCATTTTTCAAGAGGCAGTATATGACTGGATTAAAGATTGGAACGAAATACGTTTTTTATTCAGCATGTTTTTTTAAATCACATTGTAAGTCTTGTCAGAATTTTTACTTTTCCATGTAAATTTTATTTTGTAATCATTTTATTTTATGTGCTGCTCTCTAAAGAAGTATATTCTTGGCTGAAAGAATCGTTTTATTCTAAAATGGATCATTCAGAAACTTTGCATCTAATTGACGTAATGATGTTTTTCAGCCATGTCTTATACCTGGATTCCCAAGCTTCCTCTACAATATGATTCTTTATAGGCACGAAAGTTTCTATCAGAAGTTATAATTTAACGATTGTTCTTATAAAAAACCTACACGTTCTGTCGCCCAATGCCTTTCAACTTTTCAACAAACATTTTTATTTTCAACATGTTCTTTTTGCAGATCTTTGGCCTTTGACCATTCAGTATATTTTCTTTTATTGTTTTCTTTTATTAAATAGACATAAAAGAGTACCTGCTTGTTCAATACGCAAAGTAATTTCACTCGTCGTGATATTTTTTTTCTATATTTTGTAGTTCATGTTGAAAGGTGTGTGATCAATCAGAATTGTGAAGCGACTAGATTTTGGAGAAAATGTAAGTACTGTAGTCTTTTTCATTAACCTTTCAAAGCCGCTGTCTTTTTTTGAAAAAGGCCAAAAAGTTCATCATTTTTTTCTGGAAATTTATTCTTTCAAAGGCGATTTCTCGACCAGGACGAACGATTCAGATATCAACTTTGGTATCGTTGGAGAGCCCTTTCTCTCAGCTACAAAAAATAGCAGATTTTTTTTCTCTGAATCGCAAGTGGTCAGGAGTTATGACCAAAAGACTGTGTATCGGTAAAATGGCCTTTTCAAAACGTATATATACGTATTCTGGCTTCTAAGGGTTAAGATTCTCTACATTAACTCGGCCAGGGGATCAAGAAATACCTCTCTTTGTAGTTTTTAAAGAAGGTGAAACAACTTTTTAAATATTGTGACAACTATTTGACGTAGCTTGAGATTTAAAATTCTTGATTGAAAATGGATTATGATAACCCCAACAAACATGTTGATGTTCATGAAAAATCTTTTATAACCATAATACTTCTAAACCTTTGAAATGGTTCTTGCATTACTGTATAAGGTTAAACACAGAAGAACTTAGTTTAGAGGATTTTGGAAGAAGTCTGTAATTAATCTTGATTAATTAACAAATGATTACTTTATACTATAAAGCTATTAACATGTTTCTGACAACACGTGTCTTGTTTGAAATTATTATTTCTATAATTTTCGTTACTTTAACCGTGACGATAACAAAGCCAGCTGTATCATTAGTTTGAAAAAGTTGATTCAGGCTTTACCATTGAATAACAAAAATAATCTTCTTAAAAAACAAAACAGAAAATCTGCATTGACTCCCTTTTGTTTGATAACCATCTTTATCCACATCAAAATTTTCTCATTTTTCTTTATCTCTAGCTTTATTATTGTCGGTGATGCTTTTTGAAATACTTTCGTTTTATTCATGAGTTGTTCGATACAAGTAAAAAATATTATTAAGTATGATGGCTGTGATGATGTTGATAATGATGATTTTGAATTGGTAACTTTTTATCTTCCTTTTATACTGTATAGTCAGAAAATCTGCCGTATACTATCTTCGTTTCTGATTTGAATGTTAGCGCTGCAATAGGACTCCCTCCCCATCAGAATTTTTAATGGCAAAAAGTAGTCGAGCTCCAGCTTCTGGGCTATATACTGTATGGAAGATGCCAAAAAAAACACTACATTATCTGGATGCATCTATCTGATTTTAGACAATGGAAAGTGTAGCTTTTAAATTATTTCGAATTTTACTTATGGTCTATCTATGATGTTACCCTCGATTAATCTTTTCTATCACAATTTAGCGATATTGAATGTTGAGGGTATAAGTTTTATTTTTGAATGACTGACCAATTAGTACAAAATGAATTTAGGTATGAAGTATATTTTTTTGCAATACATCTCAACCCAATTTGAAGTCTTCATTTCATGGCTTAAAAAAGGGGGATAGGAGGGTACTGTATTCTATTTGATCATCTGGGCTGTGTGAAGAATTGCTAACCATTTTATACATGTTATTTAATCTTACTCTTTTGTTATATTGATTTCTTATTTATATGTTAATTTGAGACATGATCAAAAGGGCTCATTGTTAACCACGAGATCTTATTAAGTCAATCAAAGCACACGTGCCCCATTATAAAATGAGATCTTCTTTGTAGAGAAATAGATTTTTCGACTTTGTTTCTTATTCTCGAGTTACTATTTGGTTATATGGTGATTCAAGGAGGTTAAGATAAGGTAAGGTATGGTATTTGGTGTACAGTTGTATGTAGTTTGTCAGCTTTTGGGAAGTTACATTAAACGAGGCTTGTATATACTGTAGTGCTCGTTTTTATTCTGTCGGTAACTCTTTGGTTTGGCTTCTCTCTGAGCTTTGTTTAATTAATAATGTTGATTTTGTCAAATCTAAAATGTAATTTGGTTTTGAGAATACTAAGCGTCCTAAGAATTTCGCTTGAATTTTGGCTTAAAAACCATGGTGTAGTTTTTCTTCAGCAGTATACTAATAATTTAGAATGAGGTGAAAATTTTCAATATCTTTAGAAAATATCAAAATTTCCATTCATGGTTTTATCATTAAAAAATTTATTGAGCCATAATCCTTTTTACCATATATGTTTTTACCAAAAGAGAGAACTTTTTAATCAAATTCCTATGTTCTTTATATTATACTTAAGGGGAATTGTTTCTGCTAAGATTTTCCATTTAGATTATTTTAAAAGAAATTTTAATGCTTAGATTTCATAAACGTACCTATTGAAATTTAGGAAAGCTTTCTCATATCAGCTGCTTTGGTACTCAAAGATTTTGGTGGATATGAATTTTTTGAATTTTTAGAATTTTTAACAATCTTGAATTTGTTGTATTTTACTTGTTTTTAGCATTCCTTTTTTTGTGGGCTAAGGTTTTTATCTTTCAGGGCAGTATCTTGATTTATCAGTTTAGTGTAATGTAATGGCTTTTCAAATGATATGCGTACTGTATGTTTCGAAATCATTGTACAGAAAAAAATATTTTGTGCTTAAAGGAGTTCGCTTTAAAATATTTGTAACATATTTGTTAATTGTTCGGTAATTGGCATGCCCTACTGCTGTTTTGTAGAAACCAAAGGGGGTTTATTGAAGAGCGTGCATCGGCTTGTTCATCTTTCACTTTACACGTTTTTTTTATAAGAACATCCAAAATTTTTGGAGCCTTCGGATGTTCGTAACTTTTTGAATTATAAGCCTAAAAAATTATGTTCTTAACATGTTCTTATTTTCACCATTTTTTGAGCATTTTTGCCTATTTTTCTAAGAAACAGGCTGTTTTAGAGTCCGCGAAGCCTTGAAATGTTCTTAACTTGTTCTTAGTATTTTGACCATCGAACTCTTATATTCTTATATAGTTTGTTCTTATAAAGAAACGTGTATATCATTGTAGGCTAAGCCATATATACTGTAGACTAGTTTATTGGAGCAGAGAAATGTGTAGTCTACACAATAGACAGCTCCAGGCTTTTAGGCCTTACTCTTGGTCTATAGAGTAGGAGTTTTACGCTCGAAACGAAGGAAGATATGACGTAGCCTAAGAAGTGTTTTTATTAAGGTTGTTATTGAATTCTTTTTATGGTAATTTTTAAAGGGGCCTTTCAACTTTAAAGTAAACACTTTTATTGATATTGATATTTTATACAGATATTGCATCAAATTGACTTTTTCTAAATTTATAAGATTTCAATTTGTTTAAATAAGTTTTTAAAGATTAAGACTTAGAAAGGTTTACGGGGTCGGTTTTATGTGTATGTCTGACTTCCTTATTAACACTCATTTGAGGTAATGTTCTCGTTTCTTGTTTCTGTTTTGAATGCACAGTTTTTCTTTTATAAGAATATACTTTATAAGAATATTAATGATGAAATTGGCTGAAAAATTAAGAATATGCTATCATTGAGTTTGCCCGGGGGGGGGGGGCCTGGGTTTGCAGACTGACGGTATGTGCGGGCTAAAAATTTGCTTTTAAAATTGCACCCTTACAGTGCAGCAAAAATCGGTGAAAATCATACCCTGCATTTTCCCCCAAATTTTCAATCCTTTTCGTGCAAAAAAATGGTCAAAATAGCATTTTTGGTCAAAAAATCTAGATTTTTCATGAATTTTCTGAAATTTCTACCCTTACAGTGCATCTTTTCTTTTTCCGACCCTTGCAGTCTGTTACAGTGCATTTTAAACATCTTGGAAAAGGTACCCTTAGGGCCCACACATAATCGGTCATTTTGCCCAGCTGCCCCCCCCCCCCCCCCCCGGAGCAGAACCCAAGAATGCCAATTTTAGAGCCTTTTTTAACTTTAAATTGCCAATTATCCCCAAAGTAAGGCTCAAAACTTCCACTGCCATTTTTACGAGTTTTAGGTATGTATTGCATGTTAAACATTGAGGTTGAATTGGGATCTAAACCCAAGAATACCGTAAGAATAGTTTAGGATGATTTTTTCCCAAAAAGTTAAGAATATCCATGATGAAATGGAAAATCACTACACGTTTTTTTTTTATTAGAACACCTAAAATTCGGCTGAGCCTGGATGTGCTTATTTTTTTAGAAATTTTCAGCCTAATGTTCTTAAATGCGTTTAAATTTTTCAGACTACTCTAAATCAACAATATCATACAAAATAAAGAGCACTTAAAATTGGTAAAATTTGGACAATATTTGATTCTCGATTTTAGAAAATCCATCCCTAAGTTTGGTTAAAATTGCTTGAAAAGAGGAAAAAATTGTAGTTTCTTGTCATTTTATCCCAAACTGAGGCTGAGCATGTTCTTACAATGTTCTTAATTTTTCGACGAATTTCAGCCTCAATGTTCTTATAGACTAGGTTCTAATAAAGAAAAAAACGTGTAATTTTATTAAAAAAGCATGTATTTCCTTGTGACAACATAGTTCAGAAGCTGGAGCTCAACTACTTTTTGCCTTTAATATTTCTGATGGGGGGAAAAGTAAAGACTCCTATAGTAGCGCCATCATTCAAATCAGAAAGCAAAGATAGTATACAGCAGATTTTCTGACTAGTGAAAAGGACAAAATACATAGATTTACTCTAATCTGGGGATAGTATCTTTGTTTTGTTACCTCTTAATGGATTGTATTTCATTTCAGAAGAAGAAAGCAAGAAATTGAACAATAACACACTATGGCATCATCAAATCGTTCCAGCATGTCATCTATTACGAAATTGCATGAAGATGAAGATCTCGATCTTTTAGATCTTCTAGAAAAAAACGGTATCCTTCTACAATGTGAAGTCAACCCTCAAAATACGAGATTTTCCGACAAATCAACATCCTGTTCAACTCGATCGTCGTATGCAACTATTTCACCGACTCCCGACGACAATTATTACGAGTGTTTTGATTATACGGACGAAGAGAAAAAACGACCGGACTCGGATGAAGAATCAGTCGGAACAGACGATGATTTGGTTACTATTCATCACGACGAACGAACGCGTGTTGAGAGAGAAGAAGTGAAGCAAAACATCTGCCACAATGTGAAAGCAAAAGAAAATGAAAATGATTCAAACATACAACAAAGGTTTATTGAAACGAATGGAATAGAAGAGAGAAGAAGAAATTTATTCTGCTTTTGTTCAACAACGTGTCTCGTAAAATACCTAGGTGTTTTGTTATTCTTAGTTGGTGTTCTCTACGCGTTCAGTATTTGGAGTTTTCTTCAACTGGCTCCTGCTTCGACCTTCAATTATGTTCAAGGACCTCTTCCAATCTGTTTACCATGTACGACGGTAGGTAGTCTGTTTTTTCTTTATTCTTATGATTATTCTATTGTCTGTATTTTTATCGACTTGTACGCATGCGTTGTTCTATTATAATATGATTTTCATATTACGAAAGTCATTCTATATTATAACATTACTAGTCCCTTATATGAGTTGTCATTGAATTCAAGAACTTCCATCTTTAGGATTTTTCGTTTCTGAAGTCTCCATACACCCCAGACTTATTTAGCTGTACTGTATTCATTTCTCGTCAGTATTATCAGATAATCGTTTACTTTAAAAGAGGGTGTGTACCTAAGTTCGTTTTTTTCGTTAGATACTTTTTAAAAAAGTTCAAATTTGAGTTCGGAATTAGGAATAAGCATTTTTTGTTGAACCCATTTTTTCGATCAACAAAATTAGAGGTGAAGTTTTCCTTTCCTATTTATAGAAGGGTTTACACACAACAGCGGTTCAATCCTTATGCTTTTTGCTACCTCTCTCGCTTCCAAGGGCTTCCGCCTTATAAAAAATTTCAACATTTCCATAAGAAAAAGAAGTATGAAAAGCAGAAAATTTTATAAAACAAAAAAGAAAATGATATCTACTAATTCTTTTTCGCACTGTTTTTTTACTTCATAAGTTTTAATTTCTTTTCTTCTTCAATCTTTTCTTCTTCTCCCTCTTTCTCTCTCTCTATGTTTATATGCTTCAGTTGATATTACCTTATGAACTTCTTTTCTTTTGTTCCGGTTAATTTGTTATGGTGACTCAGCACCCTGAGATGTAATAAGTGACTCACTCTAAAAAATCTCTCCACATCATTATTACTGACTTTTTTCAAAGTCTTAAAAAAGATTCTTGGCCCAATTAATCAAAATTTATCTCTTCTCTTTCCTCTTCTTCTTCGATTACATAGATTTATTGATTTTCCAGAACTTCTCGTTTTGATAATTCACATTGGCATTGCTCATCCTATACATGCATCAATAAACAAAATATTAAGAACATTTTAAGAACATTTTGAGGCTTTGCGAACTCTAAAACACCCGATTTTTTTGGAAAATGAAAGAAAATACTCACAAAATGGAGAAAATATAAAAACAAAAAATATTTTTAGGCTTAAACTCAAAAAGTTAAAAACATCCGAAAGCTATTAAAATTTTGGATGCTCTTATAAAAAAGGGTGTACTGGGTCCATACATCACATCGTCGTACACATGACTAAAAATAAGTGTCTTAGAAAATTGAAAATCTTGCAATTCTGTTCTGCCTTTGAGATTGGTCTTTTTTGCCATATGAAAACATTGATTATTCCTCTACATGAAAAAAAGGGCAATGTCAATCTCAAAGATGACCACCACAGTAAAACTTTAAATTTTGTAAGGTACTAATTTTGAGATTTAACCTTTTTAGTCATGTGAACGACTACATAGATATTTAGATTACTGGAACTATTTGTGTTTCATTGACGTCTGTCTCCACACTTTTATAACAAGCAATGTTATGAGGCTAAAAAATGGCAAAAATTTAAGAAGAAACAAACATTAGTAGGGAATGACTAAATATGAAGCAGTTTGAGGGTAAAAAGCCTATAATGCTATAAGAACAGGGTAAGAACAATGAGACTCGACAAAAATTAAATGGTTCGTTAAAAAAAGTGTTTAAAATGGAATTCCCCTTAGTTTTCTTCCTCACTCCAAGAAAATAACAAAAAGATACAAACCGAATTTAGGTAAAGGTTTTGTGTCATGGAATCGCCAAGTAATCAATGCAGTACCTAAACCAATTGTCTTCTTTTCATAGTCTCTTTCATGCCTTTCGATCACTACAATTGGGGGTATCAGGATAAAGTGTTACGCCTGGGGGGTACTAACACAAAAATGAGTGCTGGGTATGTGCAGACTGTAAGAGTTGGTTTTTTCACCCTTCAAAGCATCTCTAAGGTTCGGGAAAATCAGAAAGTTTTAAATTAGTCTCTCTAAAAGTCGGAATTTAGGATTTTTTTTTTATTTCAAGTGAAAAAATTGTAAAAAAGTCTCGCTAAGGTTACCACTTTTTTCAAAAATCGAAGAAAATCTTTCAAAAAAGTCTCTCTAGGGATCGGTTTTCGGACGTCTCGTCCGCACATACCCCTCATCCGCCAACCCTAGTATCCCCGGGGTGTTATGTTATTCAGGACGAGCGCCCTACAAATTTCAACAATTTCCTAATGGCATTATTTCTCATTCTTTAAAAGTTTGGTTACTTATTAAATGTTGATTGATGAATAGCAATTAAGAATTTCCTTGGTAACTAAAATTTGAGCGAGAATTTGTTATACCTTATCCGCCCATTTTTCGTATACCCAACCAAGCGGGAAGTCATTAAACCTCGTTCAATTTCGCTGAATCGTGTTTACCCCCCACTTTTGTGTTTACCGCCCATTTTTGTGTTTACTGCCCATTTTTCTAGTCTATGAAAACAATAGCTAGGTTAGATTCAATCTATGGGAAAGAAATCCTTTATAGGTTCAGAATTTGGCTTTCAATATAAGGTTGCAGTCGAATACCTTAGCCTTTCAGGTATATAAGAACATAAGGTTTCGAAGGCCAAAATGTTAAGAACAAGATGAGAACATTTTAAGGCTTTATGGACTCAAAAACACTCGATTGGTTAAGAACATTTTTAGGCTCGAAACTCAAAAAGTTAAAACATCCGAAGGCTTCAAAAATTTTGGATGTTCTTATAAAAAAACGTTTACATCATTGCAAATACTTAACTGGTTAATAATTCCTTTCTTATCTTTCGATATTTCAGATGATATTTACTGGTCTGATTGCCTTAGTAACAGATCTTTTACATAAGCACCTACCCAATAGAAGATATATTTTACTTGTAAGTATTTTCTTTTACCCCCCCCTACAGTTTACTGCAAAGCAATCGATAATACAATAAATCAAAAGAAAACAAAATCATGAAAAACCAAAGAATTTGAAATATTTAGCACACAATTTTAGATTTTTATCCCTCTTGTAATAAAATAATTATCGTTGGAAAGATATTTAGTAAGTCCTAAGTTTTTAATACCTTTGATGCTTTTTTGATATTTCCTTAGCATCTTCTCTTTTATATCTGTCCATTGATATACGAATTCCATTGTTGCTGATATGGATTTTTTATCAATTTCTTTCTTCAGGTTTTGTTTGTTTTGGTGTTATCAGTAGCATGTACATTATTCTGTGGCTTCAGTCTTATCTATCTCATTGGTGTTATTCAAGATTCACTTCATCAGCTCAATGGATGCAGCTTTGACGAACTTGATCGTATTTGCTCCTGTTATGGTCCTAATCACAAGATCTTCAAATTTGCTGAAAACTTAGGTTGCAATGCTGTAAAAGACAAACTGAAGGAGCTAGCTTATGGTGTCAGCATCTTGTTTGGTGTCGGATGTTTAATCTCCCTGGCAACAGCGACGGCTGCCGGTTTTTTGTTATGTCGCGAACGACGTAATCGAAATCACCGAGTGGTAAGTTTCTTTGTTGTTTAAGTTTTTTTATCCCTTCATGACGTTCATGGTACCCAAGGTCAATTGTGGTGTGTACATAGTTTCGCAGTTGATGGAAATTTTTTCACATGAATTTAATTTTGCATTAGTAAAACAAGAATTATTCAGTATTTGACCTAAAAATGCTGATTTTGTGTTTTCCAAAGTCAAGATAGATGACAAGTTGAAATCTCCTAAATGGGTTCTTACACGTCAAAATTCTATTGTTTTGCGGCTTAAAAAGTGCAAATTGAATATTTAGCTTTGGAAAAGAGTTAAACAGAAATATTTAGAGCCATAGAGGTTTTGTCCAGTTTCGTGGAAGGCATCTAGATGCACCAGATAAACCCTGATCGCTCCTTTAGAAGTCTTTTGCTTCATCTATACTGGTTAAAAGAATTACTTTGCGACCCGACATTGACTAGGAGCTGTTTAGAATAAGAAAGTTTACTCCCTATTGCGCCTTCTCTTATTAAATACTTGTGGATCCCTAAAAAAGTCTCTAGGTATCCCCGAAATGGAATCAGAATCCCCAAGATGTTGTATTTCTGAAAGAGAATTCTGAATTTACCATAAACTCTTTCTAATTCGAAGTTCCATTTATTCTAATCATGCGAGTTGTTATCCTTTTGGATCCCTTAGCTTAGAATTAGAAATTGCTTACTAAAGATTCACTCTTTAATTTTAACCCTACTCTATATCGAACACAACTTATTGTCTTGAAGAGGGAACTTGTAAGAAATTTTATCCTCCTCTTCTCTTACTATAGGAATACACGAGATCAAGACTCGAGCGTGGATCGACAACCGTTCAAAATGAATCAGCCGTCAAACACGACAATAAAACACGACACAAGAATGACGTTCACGAAGAAAATGACGACGACAATGATATCTCTGAAACACATAGACTAGCTGCTCATCACCTCAGACAGGAGAGAACTGAGACTAGTCAACCAGCTAACACTTCTCAACGTACAAAACTTTATCACGCAAAGCGAGATTCTAAAAGGCATAAGAATAGACACAGCCACAAAACACAACAACTACTTAAACAAAGGGATCCATCTAAAAATACAAAGATTACGTCAGTTGCTACCCAGACCCCTAATTACATGATACCAGTCTCCTCTTTAATGTATGACGTCATCGATCCGAACACAGAGCATCACCATGGGAACGAAAGTGAAGATACATACAGTGAACTTAGCATAGATGCCACCCTCAGTCCGCCCTCTTATACAGAGGCGGTCAAGGTTCTTAAAAAAGATAAATATTGAAGATGGGATCGCTTTATGGACGAGAATGACGTAAACCAAAATGTTTTAAACTAGATGCAACATTGGTCCAATTCATAAAAGAAAGTTTTGGGCCCAAAAGAAGGCGTTTATTTTTTCCTCTTTTTTGTACATAGACCTTTCATGTATATAAAATGCCAGAGAGATTGTGAGACTGAGAGTGAAAGGAGGGGAGAGGGTCTTATAAATAAAAGCAAAAGAATATATTTAGTATTTTTACCGTAAAACAATGACTTACTTGTTATAATATTCCTATTAAGGTAAATGCACTGTACACTCTACCTTAACTTAAGGTAACTAAGTCTCGCTCACCAAAGTATTTTTCCTAATTTTCCAAAATAAACCCTAATCTATTTGGTAAAAAAGAACAATTTGACCTGCTGCCATTCGCCAAATTAGTTCTCGCTAAAAAAATTCCCGTTCAAAATGCTGCTCGCTGTTCTGTTTTCTTGTGTGTGCACTTGACATCGATATTTCTATGATTGATCAAATTGAATTATTAACATTGGGCTTTTCCAGAAAAAAAATTGAATATGGGGGGGGGATATAACATTTTTTGGAAATTTACCCCCGGTCATTGTGACTTTTGACCCCCCGGACAGCAGGTCTAACCCCCTGGATAAGCATTAGTTTGACACCCCCTGATACTCAAAATTACCCCCAAACAGAGCAAGTTTACCCCCGGTAAACTTAATGACAAGGCGAGTTTTGTTAATTTTTCACCACCCCCGAACACTATATCCTCCATCCCCCCATGTACGAACATTTTCCGGAAGAGCCCATTAGACTGTTTTCTTTTTAGTTGATTCACTGGTTTATTCAGGACAACACTGGCAGAGATGTGAAGGAAAGAGTCATAATTTGCGTTCCATCTGCGCGATGCGTGCAGTCAACGTTGATGTTTCCATGACAAGTTACACGATTGAAATTTTGCACGCGTAAATTTATTTGTCATTTCACTGTATTGAAAAACAACAAAACGGAAGTATCATGACCTTCTTGACATAATTCGCAGTTTTCTTTCAATAAGTCTCTACAAGCCTAGTCTAGCAAGCTAGACGACTAATTCAGATATAGTAGAAATACAACAAAAAGTAATGGAGGGAACAAATTTTAGTCGTCTAGAAACCTTTGTGCAAGCCAAAAGCTTCATATTAATATTGGTTTGCTATTGTTAATGAAAAAAAAATCTAGGGGGCTTGTTCGGAAAAAACGGTTTGTTTTGATTTCGTAAATCGATTTGATTGGTTTAGAAAAAACAATCGAGACGCACACCGTTGGTCGAAACACATAAAAGGAGAAATCAGAACACACAACAATTTTCTCTCTCGAAAGATTTTTCTCGTTTCTCCGCTCAAAAAAAACTTTTCTTGAAAAAAAAAGTGTGTTGATGTGTGTTATTTTTTTTTTTTTTCGTCTTTCATTTTGTTTTGAGAGTTTGTTGTTGCTTGATCAAAAATTAATTTCTCCTTACCTTTCGCGCGCCAAATTCTTACGGAAGCACCCCCGTCCGAGAAAAATTTTCCTTTGTTTTCAGAAAAAACCCTTTGTTTTCTCGCTACGCAAGTTTCTGCGTAGCTAGCCGGGGGTTCTATAAGGCCGGAACACCGGATTCTTCCAGTCGTTTATACAAACTAATATTATCCCGTAACAATTATCGTATTATCATATAACGCCTATACTACTGTATTACACGCATTATAAACGACTCCAGTCTACTACAAGCCCTCTCTTTTACAAGCTTTTCGTACTTAACAAGCTTGTTGTATAAATACTAATTTGCTTCTAACGTTAAATCCTTACTCTAAACCACCATCACCATCGAGATGAGGTTATAAGAAATTTTATATTTATCGAATGAAAATTTATTTTGTTGAAATACTTCAGCTTTGCCGTTTGTTTTTTAGGTAGGAGAGAGAGCGCGGAGCTGTAGACAAAAGCCATTTATAGTAAGTAAGTGAAATAACAATCTGATGAAAGCTGTTTTTTCTTAGAGTTTTAAAGACTATGAACTCGCTATCACAGTTAAAGGTTTAATCCAGCTTCAGATTCATTTTCAGCGCAACTTGGGCTGGGAAAATGTTTTTGAATAATGGATCAAAATAGAGTTACAAATACTTTAGTTAGTTCTTCTTTGCAAAGAGGAGTAGAAAAAATCTTCTTAGCCTCTATCTGAATTTACTTCACAAATTGTAGTTCATTCTCAAAAGCAAATACTGGTTTAACCCTATTCAACCTAGGCTTTTAGGGGCGGTTCAGAACTAGGGGTGGGGCTTTTCCTGTACCAGCCCTTAACTGTTGATCTAGTGGGTCTTTTTTGATGAAATTTGGCACACAAGATCCTTGTCACATAAGGTAACTTTTGACAAATTTTTTTTTTGATGACGTCACTTATCATGCCCAAAGTGAGCAAAAACCGAAAATTTCCTTTGTTCTTATAAATAGCTATTGTATTCTAACAAAGGCTTTAGAAAAAAGTTTCCTGAGTTTAAAATGCTTATTTTATCCTAAATATTCAATAAATTACGGTTTAAACAACATATTTGACATTAAAAATAAATTTGTATTGAAAAAGTGTCGATTTTTGTAACACCTTACTGTCAGAAATGTCATCATGCTCAATGTGTGAAAATTTTCAGGTGTCAAATTTTTTTCAATTTTGAAGCTAAATAAAAGTTAGGAATTTACAGAAAATTTCATGGCAAAAGCTCTATTATTTCAACAGCTATTACCAATAATTTGACCTCCGAACAGAAACAGCTCCACTAGGAAGAATACACGTTTTTTTCTTTATAAGGAACACGTTTATAAGGAACTCGAGGCTGAAAATGGTTCAAAAAATAAGGAATTGTTAAGGAACTGCTCAGGCTGAGAATAAGTGGATTTGAAAATAATGTACCTTATTGGGACTAATTTGACCAAATTTTGATCTTTCAAGGGGCAAAAAGTTCAAAATTTCCTATGTAGTAAGGAACTCGATAAGGAACTTTGAGACTGAAATTCTCTGTAAAAATAAGGAACTCCAGGCTCAGAGCAAAGTTAAGGTTCCTTATAATAAAAAAAACGTGTAGGATTTTAATAGCAGAAATGGGTACAGTTGAGTTAGAATCATGAAGAAGTCATGAGGAGGAAACTAATACAGGAAGGCATTAAAATTCGAATTTAAAGTTTTTAAATGATGATACTTCCAATGTCAAATCAACTTCAAAATATACTTAATATTGCCTTTTGAGTAAGAAAATCAATGTCGTAGGCTTGTTTTTTCAAATGGATTAATTTTCGCGTAGACTTTTTTTCACGAATCGAGAATCGAAAATTTTCGTGTGGACAAAATTTCGTGAATAGGGCTCTTTTTCATCAAATTTCTTTCAATTTCCTCGGTGTTTTGATCGATTTTAAATATGTATTGGTGAGGGCTAGTATTCGCGAAAACGGCCAAAATTCGTGAAATCAAGAAAATTGATCCACGCGAAATTAAGTCCACTTGAGTTGGTGAAATCCGAAGAAGCTGCTCTGTCATCAACAACTTGGCAAAAAATGGCGGTCGCCAGCCTTTCGCATTTTGAAAGAAGTATTCTAAATTCAGTTATCAATAAAATTGAAAAAGTAGCAGTTCGCTTTTCGGTAACTTTTTGAAGCTTGTTCGCTTTTGAATTTATCTTGTCATTTGAAAGAATTCCGAAACCGTTTCCTAAACATTAAAGATGTCATGACACAGTTGTTTGTAGATATGCTTTCTCGAGGTTGAAGTCTCTTATTTCACTGAAAGGTATTATTAAATAGTTTGTGTCAGCCAAAGATTGACCCATACAAGGTTCAACAATTTGAATAAATTTAGTGTCGAGCTTGTCTCGTAAACTTGCAGACAGATGTAGGACCAAAGTGGAAGTACCTCTCCGGTTTTAAGATTATTCGTTTATCAAACTCCTTCAGTCATCACCTTAAAATTAGATATCTCGGAGATTAGGAAGAATTTTGGAGCTCCCAGCTCTATGTAAATTCAGACCCCGTTTATGACGACTGGGCATTATAACGAAAGCAGTGGGCCCTCACATCGCCACTACCTACAGTAGAGTCTCTTCTAACTCGAAACTTCCTTAACTCGAACAATCTTTCTCCCCCTTCAGTTAACAATACCTTATAAAAGTCAATACTCCCTAACTCGAAACTTCCTTAACTCGAACAAATTTGCTTTCCCCGTGCGAGTATAATCTTCACCAGGCTAAGCGATACAGAGTTGTTTGAAGTGACCAATTTGTTCATATGAGTCACTAAGAAATATTGATTCTATACTATCGTGATGTTCTTATAAAAACCAAATGAATTGTCACACATTTATCGGGTTGTCATGTTGTATAAAAATTCTTATAATTCTTTGTTTATCTTTTCGTGGTTGTACTCTCTCTATCATTTTCAACTGATTTTTATCTTAGGTAATGTGACCATGACATTGATTTCCGGCGACAAGTATGAATAGAGATGTCTGTAAGCTTTGTTTTTGTTAAAGGACATTAACTGACTGAGAAGCTTTAAGTGTCAAACCTCTAGATTTTTTTTACAATTTTAGGAGAGGATTTTTTTTCTCTTGTCACTGTATGTTAACCAAACATTTTGAAAGTTATATGTTTGACGTGGCTAAGAGTAATTTGTTACGAGTTATTATGTTTCAAATGTAAAGTATATTGTAGCGTGATAAATTTGACAATTTGAGTTAGATAGTAGTATCAAAACTATCTGAGATTTGTATGAGAGGATATTGGAAATCGTCAAGTTTAACTGACTTGGTTTAAAACCAACTGATAAGAAACCTAAGCGATATAACCATTTGTTTTCACCGGCCAGTCTTAATAATATTTTATCGCTGAACCGTAGCCGCTAAAATCTGTTCCAAATATTTGGTATACAGTGGAAACTCCATACTTCGGATACGCACGGGGAACACAAATTGGTTCGAGATTGTTTTTTTATAAGGCATTGTTAACTGACGGAACGAGAAAACTTGTTCAATTTAAGGGGATATTCGAGTTATAGAGGTTCGAGTTAAAGTGACTCTACTGTAGCAGTGTAAGTCAAATGTTTGAAGGTTTACGTTCAAATATTTTTATTGTTCAAATTGTTTTCTTATGATTTCAGAAATTTAGTGTAGCAACAAGGATTGACAATGAAGTTTGCTGTCGTGGTATCATTACTAACAGTTTTGGCTTGCGTTTGTAATGGTAAGTCATATACGTCTCTATAGACGATATTATCGTCCGTTACAGTGATATAAATGCGGGAAAATATTATACGCGCGGAGATTTACAGCTGTCATGGCGGTAAACGGAAAGAAAAATCGGCTGTAGGGTTTCGAAGAAGACGGCAAATTATACCGACTGTAAATTGTTTTCAGCAAAAATCTCATTGGCTAATTTTCATAGGCTTTGGGCTTATTTCTTAGATAGTGATTTGTCTTAAACTACAGCATAGTTTAGTCTCTTTACAATACATAGTGCGAGAATTGTAATACTAAAAAACGATATTTGATTATAATCAAAACTGCAAGCATTCTTGCGAATAATATGAAATTGTTGACCGCAAAATTCGTTCGCTAAAATAAGTAAATCTTGCACTATTTTGCCTTTTACTTCACAAAATTTCGTTTGTTTGTTTTTCTGACGTAATGACACATCATCATTATTATTTTGTCAACAAACAAACAAAGCAAAGTGAAATGTTTTGATAGTGATATTTGAACAGGAAGTGCGCCTACAAGAGCTCCTCTGAATCATTTAACTTCAGTCATTACATACTGTGAATCTAGGTGGATCACTCTTTTGCCCATTGTGTGTATAATTGAGTCAAAACTAAATATGAAAATAGTGCGAGCCATAAGGGTCCCTTTTCACACCCTCCAAAGTCTCTCAAAATGGTAAAAAAACCATTAACAAAGAAAATTGAGTCCAAAAATCACGAAATTCAAAATTTCCTCCCTCAAAGGGTCGTGATTTTCCAAAATTTGTATTAAAATCAAGTGCAAATCGACAAAAATTTTGAGAAATACAATATGAAAGTCCTATCGAAACAAACATCGTAACATGATTTCTGCCCGGAGAATATTTGCCTAAAGGGTCACTTTTTCATCAAAAATCAGTCTCTATAAGGGATAGGGTTCAGTAGTCTGATTCGCATGTACTCACTTACTTGTCTCCAAGCCTAGGACTCCCTCCATCCGGATCCCTGCCTTTTTTATACGACAACAGAGTAGTTTGGTATTCTATGTTGATAGATCGTCCTACGAATTGGCTAAGATGTCTCAAAGCTAAGCCATAGAGGGGTCCCATGTTCTTATCTCCATACATCAACTCTTTTTTCGACATTTTCCACATACATTGGCAAAGAAAAGTAGTTTGACATATTTTTCCTTTTCCTCATTTGTAGCTCGTAAGCTGAAGATCGTGACGGTGGCAACCGACGAAACAGATGGATATTTACGTTTCCAAAGATCAGCCAAATTGTATGGTCTAGATGTGGAAGTTTTTGGTATGCATGAGGAATGGTTGGGTGGTGATATGGCTAATGGTCCTGGTGGTGGCCATAAAATTAACTTGTTGAGGAGACATTTGAGGAAATATGAAAATGAAGAAGATCTCATAATGATGTTCACTGATAGGTTTGTGATTGACTTTGATGAAAATTGTGTTTTTGATGCATATTATGATCTTGACGATATTAAATCGAATGTATAAATCAAACTCCCAGACCGCATAAAATCGGAATTTTTCAGATTATTTTTAACCCACCATTTAAAATGTTTTTGCGGGTCGTTGAAACAGGGGTTGAAATAGCAGTTGAGAAGCTGTTAAATGAAATTCTTTCTTGAAGTTCGACAAAATGAAATGATTTTGCGGAAGGCTTTTTACCGTTTTAGCTTAAATTATGTAGAGCCTCACAAGAAAGGTTATCAAGGTTTGGTTTGTTTAAATTATGTCTCTCAACTTAAAGTTGATGAATTGAAATAGCCGAGCTATACAATAATTATTTAACCCTCCCCCTACTTCCATAGTTATGATGTCGTCTTTACAGAAGGACCAGAAGAAATTCTAAAGAAATACGATTCTTTCAACGCTACAATTTTGTTTTCATCGGAAGATTTCTGTTGGCCTGATAAATCATTAGCTGTAAGTCCGAAAAATTGTTTTCACTTGCAATGTAAATATTTTTTGCAGTTTTTAACGTTTATGCTGACCTTAGCAAGTTTATGCACCTGCACTTTTGAGGACGGTGGAGTGACTGAATCGAGCTGGAATAATCCGCAGTTTTGGCTGAATTACCGTCGTCTTCAATTGATCATGATCTAGCCGAATCATATCCTGACGCTCCTGTCGTAGAAGGAAAAAATACATAAACTCGCTAAAAGGCTTGATAAACGGTAGCTCTCCAATTTTTTTTATGGAGAGCGATTCCTTCCTTATAAGGGATAATAAGAATAGAAACCAGCCTCCGTCATTGATTTTGAGAATCTTCTGTAACTGCCGTTGATTGATAAACAAGCAAGAACAATGTAAAAAGATCATCCATGATGATGCGAGAAGAATCTCTCGAAACGTAGCCAAACGTAAATCTCGTGATCCAAGCCACGATGAACTTCCAATATAACAAAATATGCTTTATAACTTTTCTCCTTCTTTTTCTTTCATTGCAGAAAGATTATCCGGCACCAGACGTTGAGAATGGATACAGATTTCTCTGCTCTGGAGGTTCGTAATTTTCTTTCTTTCTTTCTTCATGACCTTCTTTTCTTTATTTACCTTATCGGGAACAAAAAAGACACAGTGTCACAGTATCTCCCAAACTGCGCACCCTATTATGTTTCAGTACTGTGCCAACTGCCACAAATTTCGGTGATATCGTAAACTATTTTCATTTTCACTATTACCTTTAGGGATAATCGGACCAGCAAATAAATTGTTCGAAGTGATTTCAATGGAAGTGATCGAAAATACCAGTGATGACCAATTGTATTACACAAAAATCTTCCTCGAGAAAAGGGTATGCTTCTTGCTCAATTATATTTTCAAACACCCAAAAAGCCTTTGGATTATCTTGTTCTTAATATGTTGGTCATCGAAGCCTAATGTTCTTATAGAATTTGTTCTTATATAAAAGCGTGTAGCCTGAGGTGACTGTAATAGTCCAGTGGCATTCGGTACAAACCCTGATCAAAATGATTAGTGAATGAGGTTGAAGAGGAAATCCCTCATGATCCCTTTGTGTTAAACAGTTATCTAAAAGGAATCTCTGAGATCACCCTCGACTGCGATCGCATAACATATTATGTATATTAAGACTTGGTTTATCAATCGTCACGGCCGGTTTGTGAATATTAACTTTCTCTGCTCTGATTCTTTTAGGATAAGTACAACATGAAATTGGATAGCTCAAGTGTATTGTTTCAAAATCTAAATGGAAACAAAGGTGCGTATATACACATTGGCACACAAGCTAACTTCATCAAACTCCAACTCAGTCCTTGCTTTAGTTTGCTTTTTTGTGCCTCTGATAATATCACGTCCATCAGTAAAATTTAAAGAGTGATGGAATAGGCTCTGGATACGAAATAGTATCTTCATTCCAAACCTGAGTAAATTTCAGTTAAAACTTTCATCGGCGAAGATTTATTCCCACAATACCCATACCCCTTCTCTAATTTGTTTTTTTGTGACTCTCATAATATCACGTCCATCATAGTAACATTAAAAAAGTGATGGAAGTGGGTACGAGATTTTATCTTCATTGTGTCAACCTGATAGATTCATATTTTTAAACTTTCATCAACGCATATCTATTCCCACCTTTTATCCCTTCTAATGGACGATAACATCGTTTAATAGATAGAGATCTCGGCCACTTACCTGGTGCACAAGGTTTTTTCAACGTATTCATTAAAAATCATAATAAACGTTGCGGACATTATAATATAGATGTTATAAAAACATTGTATGTCCGCAGACCTTAAAAGAGAATCATTAGAATCCAAACTTCAACCAATGTCATTTCCCGTTCTAGATCACGTTGAGCTTAACTTCGACCTAAAAAACGCACGTGTGACAAATTCACGTTATAACACATTCCCATCTGTCATTCATGGTAATGGACCCAGCAAGTTATATTTGGATCACCTTGGCAACTACATCGCAAACAGTTGGAGTTTTTCTGAGTCTTGCATCAGCTGTAAAGAAGATACTTTTCTATTAAGTGATATTAAGGTAATTTTTTGTCATTTTTCAAGCTCAAGTTTTTATACGATTGCGGGTATCTTATTATTTAATCTTCACGGTTGATTTAGAGTTGAGCTAGAAAAGTGGAAGTTTATAAAAACTTAAGTTGCAAAGGCCTCGGAGGCGCTCAGTGTAAGGGTGCTTTTTGTATGTTAAGGCTACTACCATTTAGGAAAATACGAAAATTTGGAATGAAATAGGTTTGTTTCAAGAATTTATTTTACTCTGCACATATGTTTGTTCTCGCATCGGGTTCACTTTTCTCAGGAATAGGGAAAGATTTACTAGAGAGATATACATTCGCTTAAATCCCAACTAGCAAGACAGCAACAAAAGTGACAGTACCTTTTGTCTTTCCCATGACCAAACGACTTGTCAACAATAAACATTTGTGTATTTATAGTTATAAATATTTGTATTTTTTAACAGGAAGAAGACTGGCCAACCATTCTGATTGGTTTATTTATCCCAGAACCTACACCTTTCGTCCAATCATATCTTAGACATATTTCCAGCCAAAGATATCCCAAATCTAAAATCGATATCTTTCTACATAGTGTGGTAAGTTATTTCATCCCGCTCTGTCTTAGCCCCCCGTGTGTAACATGAGGATTGGAGAAAACATTAAAAATATGACGAAGATTTTATACCCTTTCAAATTTGCTCTCTAATTTGACGTTCTACTATTCGATAGGCTCACTTATTCGATGAAATTTAAAGTCCCCGTCAACAAGAAACTCTCATAAACGACGCTCCCTTATTCGATAAGCTCCCTTATTTGATAAGCTCCCTTATTCGTATCTTGTCTTTGATATACCCTTTACGAGAAGAAATTCTGGCGAGAAGAAATTTTGACGAACGAGCCCATTCGCCAATTTTGGTATAAATGGCGGAATTTATTTTGGCGATTTAATCTTCCCTTAAGATACAGTAGAGTCTCTATAGTTTGAACCTCTATAACTCGACTGTTTTTCTTTAAGTCGAACATGTTTAAATGATCCTTTTTAGTTAACAATACATTATAAACCTTACTCCATAGTTCAAAATTTCCTTGCGTTTCTGAGTTATTGCGACTTCATTTTATTAAATATGTGAACAATTGTCATATCAAATTTTTCAGGACCCACATCACAATGAGGATGTCGAGAAATGGCAAAAAGAATTCAGTTCTCAATACCGTTCATTCACTCTCAAAGGTCCAAGAAGTTTTTTGACTGATAAAGAAGGACGAAATATGGGAATCGCTCATTGTCAAAAAGTTGGATGCGATTATTATTTTTCTGTTGATGCTGACGTCACTCTGTCAAATCATGATTCTTTGAAACTCTTATTGCAACAAAACAGGTACGGCGTAGCTCTATTTTTTCTGACCACCTAAAGACTTAGACCATGTTCAGACGTTACGGTTCCGTTCCAAAACGGTTCCGAAACAAGTGTGAACGTCAAAATTTGAAACGTCACAAAAAGAAGACGTTACAAAGCAAAAAAGTTCGAAACGGTTTCGCTCCACTTTTTTCATCGGAAAGGAACTGCTCCGTTTTCTTGCTCCGAAACGTTCCGAAACCAATATGAACACACTCGATCCGTAACGAAAATCATACCGGAACGAAACGGAACAGTAACGTGTGAATATGGTCTAAAGATTAGGAACTATTTTGAAAATGGAAAGGCTCGTTTTAGCGCATCCCCCTTTATATCTAGGTTCTATTATTGATTTACAGTACTTGATTCGTATATTCTTCACCCGTTTTCATATTTTCAAAGGGATGGTGATGGTTCTTCAAATATTTTCCAAAGTCATTTAATGATATGAAAAATCTGTAAATCGAATATCTTGAATTCAGTCAAATCTCTCTAATCGATCCTCTTTCATTCAAATCTTTCTGTAATTCGAAATAAAATATTGAATCCCTCAGCTGGGAAGTGGTTGCAATTACTCTCTGTTATTGGAATTTTGGTCCCTTGAATTGACTATACTTCAAAATTGGAATAGAATAAACCTTAAAAGATGGAAAAAATTATATATAGGCTAAAAATCTCAAACCAATTCTTCTACCAATAGAACATTCTTAACACCAATGTTATCCAAACACGGTAAACTATGGTCCAACTTTTGGGGAGCTATTGGATCAGATGGTTTCTATGCTCGATCACCAGACTATATCGATATTGTGAAGAACATTCGTCGTGGAGTGTGGAACGTACCACACGTTGCCAGTGCTTATTTGATCAAAGCATCAGCAATCAAACAAATGGTTGTCAATCCGTTCTATTCGGAGAGACGAGACCAAGATATGATTTTTGGTGAAAACAATAGAGATAGAGTAAGATCTTTTGTTACTGGTGGTACCCTTCTTAAGGCTTGCGGTACCCTTCTTAAGACTTTTTTCGCGTTGGTGCAATGCAACATACTCCATCCCACCAACACAAGATAATTGCGTCTCCCATGTTTTTTTGTTTGTTTCGTGAGACAAAAAGTGAGGGTTTTATTGGTAGAAAGGAAAATGGGGTTTCAGGCGTTTTAGGTCGGTGGGATGTTGCATTGCACGAATGAAAGAATGAATCTCCCTCCCCTCACTTTTTAAAAACCAATATTACACCAAGCTTCATTTTAAGTACAAGTTTTTTTATATGAACATATAAAACTTTTGAAACCTTTGATGTTCTTAACTTTTTGAGTTTTAAGCCTAAAAGAGTTCTTATTTTCGCCTTTTTTGAGTATTTATGTGTATTTTCCTAAGGAATAGGGCCTTTTGGGGTCCACAAAGTCTTAAAATGTTTTTAAGTTGTTCTTAATATTTTGGCTATCGAAGCCTTATGTTCTTATATAGTTTGTTCTTATTAAAAAAAAACGTGTATGCATGATTTCACATGACTTTTCTTTGATTTTTTCTTTTAAAAAGTAAAATATGGGCATCAATTTGATAAAATGAATCTCTCTCTCCTCACTTTTCAAAAATCACTTGAGTATTACACCAAGCTTGATTTTCATTGGTAGGGTGTGTTTATGTATGTGACCAACATGGAACATTTTGGACATTTGAAAGAAACAGAGACGTACACAACAAACTACAAACACAACGACCTCCACCAATTGTTCAGTAATAGACTGGTGAGTACAACCAAACTTTCATGTCAGATTGCATTTTGCGTGGATAGACTTTTCGTTCCAAAGTTTGGCTATATTTGTGAAATCCGTACTTGTGAAATATTTTTGTCTCTGGTAGGAATACGAAGGAAATTAGGTAAACAAAAAAGCTGTCGAAAAATTCTTTCCACACTTTCCAAACTTTTGATAATAGATTCCCAAATATTTTCCGATAAGTATATCTAGACGCGATGAAAATATACACCGCGAAAATTTACGCACATAACTGCAATATAATTTTTTTTTTTAGTTCTTTTTAGTCGTTCGGTAAGATAAACTCTTCTTTCGGTTTTCATAGGATTGGGAGGAACGTTATCTACATCCAAATTACACAAACTACTTGAAACCCAATTCTGACATGCCTATGGTAGGTTGCTTCTTTTTAATCTAATGAACAGTTTATCTTGATAGTGTCTTGTCTAAAGATAGCCAAAAGGCAAACGTCTAAAAACCCAACTTGACAAAAAGAAATGCTTCCTACGGCACTGAAAACGCACAAAAATTCGGAATTCCAGAGGGTTTTGACCCTTGAGTTTCTTGGAATTCCAGGGGTAGCTCATACAAAGGTTGGACCTCCTTAACAGGGGGTGTACGGTTTTTTTCTGGAAAAGCCCATTGATCTTTTCCTTTTTTTCCTATTTTTTTCAGCCTTGTCCAGATGTGTATTGGTTTCCACTTGTTACTGCAAACTACACCGAAGATCTGATTGAGGTAAATATTTATGCCGAAAAGGCTTGACTTCCTCCTCCCTAGAAGTCAATCGTGATTCTGGTAGAATTGTTTTATAATTATCATATACCTTCTCGACCCTTTTTACACCGGCCCTTATTATTGGCGCTATTTTTGGGCTCTTGGCGTAATAAGGGCCGGCGTAAAAAGGTCTTTGAAACTTTTATTAACTACAAGTAACTAACTATATCAATGGTTACAATACTTGATTTTTGTCTGCAGATTTATTTCAGATACATATACCTTCGATGTTTGATTTTTTGGACCTACCCCGGTGGGGTGGAGGTCCTATAAATTAACCTGTGTTCGTTCGTTCGTCCGTCCGTCCGTTCGTTCGTCTGTTACCAACTTTTCTCAGGATTGAATCATAGGAATCTTTTGATTTTTGGTACAAAGGTGCAAAATGATGGTGGCCAAAATGTTACGGAGCCCGATTTTCGAGAAGAAAAAAATTTTGGGGAAATTTGGGCCAGCAAACGGCTAAAAAACGGTTTTTTTGGACTTTTTTTTTTATTTTTTGCATTTCTTAAACAGATTTTTGCAAAAAAAAATTATTGGCTCAAAAAACGCATCTTTATCTATAAGAATCACTATTTATAAGCATAAATCAATGTTCTTAGCCAAATTATTATTTTATTATTATTTTTTCTAAACAAAGAAAATTGAAATTGATTAGTTTGATAACCAAGTAGGTCCATAAAAGTATCACTTGTTATTTGATAGGAATGTGAACATTTTGGTGGATGGTCCGGTGGAAGACATGAGGTAAATAAAATTATTATCAGCTGCTAAGATTTGTGGAAACTAATGAATTCCAACATCTGTAGTAGAAATCATGATTAGCCTTCTTTCTGAATGTTCCGACATCTATGAGATACATACTTAATGGTTTTAAGATATTTGATTTTTAAATCATGTTGCGTTTTTTCTTTTTGGCCCATCTGGTATAACTTCTCATTGAAAATAATTTCTTGTGAGCCAACCTTTTTGCAGAGTGTATTTTTGCCAATAGATTTTCTCAATTTATTCTCAATGTATTCTTCCTTTTAGGATAAACGTATTTCTGGAGGATATGAAAATGTTCCCACCGTTGATATCCACATGAACCAGGTATAAGGTCTTATTTGATATTCTTTCTTTACATTTAGAGTAAAGAAATGTTATATTCCTTTCGAGAATCGAGAATCGTCTTTAGACAATCAGGATCTAGACAAATAAAAAACTGACCGTCTTAGCTGAAAAATATATAACATACTTAAATTCGCTTATGTTTTAGCTCAATATTGTCCCCATGTATCCCCAGGCTTTATTTACGCATGATTTGCGTTACTCATGGACGCCAGAGAATATTAAATTATCTGGCGCTATAGAAAAGCTGATAATACGCAGGGAACGAAATTGCTTTCAAGTCCAGTATGTATAGCAGTCCAGTATACTACATGACAGATGACAGTAGTTAATACTGCCTGAAAATGCGATCCAGGTTTTATTTCAGGGATTAAATTTTCTCGTTTTTTTTTCTCCATTCAGATTGGTTTTGAGAAACAATGGCTACAAATTTTAAAAGATTACGTCGCGCCAATGTGTACTCGAATTTATACAGGTTACAATCCACATGTGAGTCGAATTTCTTGTGTGATGATACTTGAAATTCCATTGATGGCTTGATGTATTACTCTTTAGTCTATATATTCTACTGGGATACAAGCGACACTAAGAGGGAATGAATTTCGAATATGCTGACGATATATCTATACGTCTTATTTGTTACTCTTTAGGGAGAAAATTTTTTATTTTCATTTGAGAACCCTTTAATTAATACATTTTTTGGTCCTTTTGGTTGTGTCCTATTCAAAAGGGACCTTACGTGAAAGTCTGCTAGAAATGGACTTATCCCAAAATTTTACATTCAAGAATAAAATTAAATAGGGAATCCATTTTTTTTTCTTAGTCGCATGCTATTATGAATTTTGTTGTCAAATACACACCGACTGGTCAGAAATATTTGCGACCACATCACGATGCTTCCACTTTCACCATCAATATGGCTTTGAATAGAAGAGGAATTGATTATGAGGTGAGTCTTCAGTTTTTCTTTGACTCTTCTTTCTACGTTGTATGACCGGATATTGCCCGATAGATCAGTCGGTAGAGCTTTTACCATATAATTCAAGTTGTGGGTTTCTATCCCTGGTCGTCACTAAGCTCTAGTTTAGACGGTGTTACGTCAATTCTAACCAATAGAATGGCTTCACTTCGTTTCGGAGCGAAACGGAGCCGTCACGTGCGAATATGTTCTAAACTAGAGCTAACTCATCAGATTTGATTGCATTAATGTTTAAACTACGTTAGGAGACAGCTTGAAACGCCTTTCTTGATTCACAATATCATACCTTCGCTAATCTTGATTCTTTCTTTTGTAGGGTGGAGGTGCTCGTTTCCTCCGTTATAACTGCAGTGTCCGTGATACTCAAGTTGGATGGGCGTTGATCCACCCAGGGCGTTTGACACATCAACACGAAGGATTGGAAACTACAAAAGGAACACGTTACATCATGGTCTCTTTCATTGATCCATAAGAAGTAATTTGTTGTCTTGTGAAATATTTCGATATGTTTTCTGAAGAATCGAGTTATTCGTCTTTTATGCACATACACTTTCCAAACTGAAATAATTTTTCTCAAGAAATTCTTGTTTGTCTGAAAAACGAATTCTTCTGCTCTTCAAACCTCAAAAAACTTTTCCAATCTAAAATTTCTCTAAGACCGTAAGGAGCCCTTTTTCAGTTTATTTAAAACTACAGAATTTTTTTTCTTTGAAACCATATTTTTTTGTGCTCAAACGAAGCCTTTTCATGATGATAATGGATCAGCCTATAGTCAGATGGTACAAAATGCCTTAAACTCCAAAGATTTATGAAAACCTTAAAAAAATCCACCATTTTGATGACGTCATAGGTAGAAAAGTTTGAATAACTTTACAATGAGTAAAGCTGTCGACTTCAAATTTTTAAAAATTCGAAGATATGATTGTTTGTATAGGAAAGGTTTATGCAGTAAAAAAACTGATAAAGGTTCCTTACAGCCGTAGAGTTTGTTTTCATTTCCTAAACATTTATTAGAAACTGTTTCTATAAATCTTTCTTTAATGCCTAAATAAATTTTATATTTCTTAATCTTAGAAAAGTTTTTATACCAAAAGTTTGTATTTATTTTAAAACTAAATTTTTTTTATAAAGAGATTATTTGCCTAAACTGTTTAGAGATTTTGTTTTCGATAAGATTTGTGAATTGGAATTCCAGAGAAACTTCCATATTACTAGCCATAACAAGAAATCTGTTGTTGACACACCTCTGTCTCATTGACCTCGTAAGTATTTGCTTTTTATAAAAATCAAGGCCTAAATATGCAAAAAGATACAAAAGATTCTACAAAATGAACCGATGCAGAGTGTACATCTTCCAAAACATTATTTTAAATATCAAAGATATGAAAGATGATTCCCCGTTTTAATCAGATTATACATAATTTTGGTCAGCAAAATAAATCAAATTTAATTTTAAAAAAACTGACAGTTTATGGTCAGCAAAATATGATGAATCGAATCCTCATCGAATTAATCTCTCCATAGAACAGAGACACTTTCTTGTTCCTTTCGCCTCACAAACCCAGTTTATAACCGATTTTCAACTACTCTGTGACTCGAAAAAAATTTCGAATTACAGAAAAGTCTGTAGTCTTGATTTCTTGACTGGATTTTCAAATTTTGCATGAAACAGGGACAGCATCTCATCTTCATATTTATATTTTCTCAATTTTTTTAATTTTTCCTGAAGGGAGATGTTCTGCAATGTATACAAACCTCAAGGTTCAAACAAAGGTTCTGTCTCGCTGAACTCATTATGTTTAACTAGAAACTTGGCAATAATTTGAATTCATGAAAAAGTTAATGAGAAACACAACTTATAATAATCTTTTGATGAGTAATGTTCGTTTTGACGATTTATACTGCGACTATGAAATTAGGAAATGTATAAAACTATGTTGAATCATAGTATAAGAAAGCCGCGGCTGGAATGAGTACAGCTGAATTTCTGTTGCTCTATCTATGTCGTAAGAACGAATGTTTTAATGGTTCGGCGACAATTTCCATTGTCAATTTAATTTGACTTTTAGCAAACTACCTCGTTAGACGTAATTTTGCTCATAAACGCAAATCTCTTGATAATTCAAGCATTCATAACATCAAAGTAAAAGAAAAGACTCTTGGTTTAAAAGTACTAGAACGTCAGAATGTCAGTGCTTTAAGAACTTGAAGAAAATTGAGTGCCTTGAAATGCCTTCCTGATTATTCTAAAAAATTATCACTGGTATTAGTAAATAAATATTCAACCTGCATTCTGTGAAAATTTCATTCGAAAAACAACAGTATTGAGGTGACAAGCAAGCATTCAAAGTTTAGCATTTGAAAGTTAGTTCTTTTAATAAAATGTGTGTTATTTGGTCCTAAATTTATCAAAATTTATTTGGAATTTATAAAAATATACTTCAAATAAGGTGATAAGAGAGGATAGTGAGAAAAATTTGAGACTTAAAAAGTAGTTGTACTTCAATTGAATTTTATGATCACTTTTAAGGTTAAGGATTTTGTTACCTTCGACTTAGTTCTTATAAAGCCTATAAACCACGGAGACACAGATAGAACATCCATTTACGACAAAAACAATAGCGTCATCATTCCAGCCGCGGCTTTCTTATACTATGGTTGAATAAATCAAACTGGGTTCCAAGAAATCGCGCTGATAATAGATGGATGAGTCACTTTCTTACCGTTGACTTGAAATTGATTTTCAACAAATTTTGATTGATAACTGTGTCATGATTCTGTCATGTGAGTCCTCTGCTTCTAAGTTCGAAGAAATTTGAGAAATGTAAAAAGGTCATGATTTCAAAACATCTTACTATTGCTGTTTTCAAAAGCATTTTTGTTTGTATGTTATATACTTCAGTGTAGGATAGAGACAAATTTATTTTCCGATACTCGGAATTTCGTGACGTTTCAGAAGTCTTCAGTCAGATTAAAAAAAATCTATGTAATCTATCTAATGTCTCTATTCTTGACTGATATACCGCTCTACCGATGGTATAGAGTACTTTCTTGAATCGCAAGTCAGATTTGCAAATATGATATACTTCAGTATATGATTTGAATGAGTAAGAAAAATCTACCTTCTTTTAGGGGTAAGTATGTACATTGTTATGATCTATTTGGATTCATTTCCTATGTGACAACCCTAGCCCAGTGGGGGATATTGTTTCGATTGTTCCAAGCTTATTAAATACAGTGGAGCAATGGTTTTGGAGTGCAATTTTTTACATTGAATTTCGAATGGGGATGAGATCAGACTGGAGTCGTTTATAATGCGTGTAATACAAGGCGTTACAGTATATGATAATACGATTATTGTTACGGTTGTTATTGTTATTGTATAAACTAAAATTGTTTTCTCCATTACTTTTTGCTTTATTTCTACTTTACTTTATTTCTTTTTAGCTTGCTAGACTAGGATAACATCAAAGTTAATTTCCTAGTGAGGCTAAAATTGTAGGGTATTTCTTCGAACGGGACCAAATGTTGAACAGATTTTCCAGTGGGTTGGGGGCCCCACCGGATCTGTGACACAGGGATGTTGTGTCAGTGTGTTATTGGGGATTGGTTTGAAAAGGTATACACCTATACTCCGTATACCTATACTGTCATTGGGATAATGTATTTTTTCAGGCACTATATTTTCATATAGCCTAGATATCCAAGCTTTAAATCTCAGAAAAAAGAATTTTGCCTCAACATACATACAAAGTCCTGAAATTACAGCTTGCAAGTACAAACCCATGTTTCCAAAACTGTCCCAGCCAACCCAAGGCAGCTAAATAGAAATTAATCAAAAGCACCCTTGCAAGATCTAAAACTATTTAAAACATCCGGCAAAAATGAGACCAAAGTCCATAAACAAGTTCGCATGTATCACTATGGCCAACCATGTTTTCTTGGAAAATGAACTCACCTCAACTGTGTTCTTCTTTTTCATGTTTTCATGAAACAAAAAGCTGTATCTTCACTAGCTTTACCTAGGATTACCTTATTTTTGTTGCAGAATTTCTCCGCGCTATGTAAATCGGCCCTTACGGCTTTATCAGAGTGAGTGCAAACAAGCAAGCCGCATTCTGATTTGAAAATACAAAGCGCTCTAGGAAGACCAGGCGGTAAACCTTAGCATAACATAAAAAACTAGACTGTGAAATAGTTTACCACTTGGATATCTAGGCTATTCATTTTCATTGTTTTCGATAGTGGAAAGAAAAGCTTTTTATTTAAAAGTTGTCAACAATCATCCAGATGACAGTGGTCGGACTATACTAAGGGGATTTCCATTTAAAAACCACTTTAGTCTCTCTTGTTCCATCAAGACTGGATCTCAACATTTTCAATAATCTGGGCTAAGTGGGATTTTATACTATGACAACAAGTCCCATTTTTCGAATCTTTGAGACTCGGCTGAGGTTCGAAACCACAAACTTACGCAGTGTAGCTGAATTCTCTACCTTCATGGTAACCTCATTCCCGTGTATCACAGGCTTTAATTGCATTATCAGTAAGCATCAAAAAGCCGATAATACGTAGGGAACAGGGTTGTCTTCATGCAACTTACACGTTGAAATGCTTATAGTAAAACAAGACATTTAATCTCTCTTGTAGGATAACAAACAATCAATGTTGTTCATGTTTTAAGGAAAAACAATGGATCAAAACCTAGATGATTCAAAAAGTCTCGCTCATCCACACGAGCCAGCAAGATGGTGGTTCCAGATTTCCATACCATTTGAAGTATGTCTTAAATCAACTCTCCTGGACACACTTTACAATCCGCAATTTGGTGATTTCCCAAAATCATGTAAAGCTGTTGAGTTGAATGAAATTCTTGTTGGCATTCAAGAGAAAGTGACGCATTCTTTCAACCATCAATCAGACATCCTTGCCAAAAATGTAGAGCCGAGTTCGCTGGTCGATACTAAACCAATCATTGCGAGATTAGATGTCATGGCTATATCACTTCTCATCTTGGAGAAATCAAAGTTAAAACCTAAGCTACTTTCAATTGTTAAAGAGTCAAAGGACGATTCAATTATTGACCAATATCTTAACATGACCAGCTCAATAATGGCTGTGTTGGGTCTCAAAGCAAGAATTTTGTCAGCATCTCTGACTCTTCATGAAGACGAATTCCTTACGTATAAAAAAATGTTGGTCGATATTTTACGAAGGCTCTCATACGGTGATTTTGAGTATTTTAACTCTTTATTCAATGATGATGGTGAAGATCTAACATCTTTTGATGGATTGAAACTTGAATTATTAGAAGAGAAACAAAAACATCTGAGGAACTTGAAAATGCATGATCAAGGTTACTTTTTGTTTACAACTTTTCCAAATTCGAGCGAAAGCCTGGATGCTATCACTAGACAATCACTTGAAGTCGAAAAAATATTAGAGAGTGTGAAGGAAGCTTTAAAACGTAAAGTGCTAACAAAAATGGAAGATGACATAACCGATCAATCATCCAATGAAAATCGTCAACTTCCAATCCAACAGCAGGACAGCCATACTAAAGACAAGTGTCAAACTGATCAATCTTCGAACCCGAACCAAAAAATTCCAATCCAAGTTAAAGACAAGCGTCAAACTGATCAATCTTCGAACCAAAATCACAAACTTCCAATCCAACAGCAGGACAGCCAAGTTAAGGACAAACGTCAAACTGATCAATCTTCGAACCAGAACCACAAACTTCCAATCCAACAGCAGGGCAGCTATACTAAGGACAAACGTCAAACTGATCAATCTTCGAACCAAAATCACAAACTTTCAATTCAACAGCAGGACAGCCATATTAAAGACAAAGATCAAACTGATCAATCTTCGAACCAGAGCCACAAACTTCCAATCCAACAGCAGGACAGCTATACTAAAGACAAAGATCAAACTGATCAATCTCCGAACCAGAACCACAAACTTCCAATTCAACAGCAAGACAGCCATACTAAAGACACAGATCAAACTGATCAATCTTCGAACCAGAACCACAAACTTCCAATCCAACAGCAGGACAGCCATACTAAAGACACAGATCAAACTGATCAATCTTCGAACCAGAGCCACAAACTTTCAATTCAACAGCAGGACAGCCATACTAAAGACAAAGATCAAACTGATCAATCTTCGAACCAGAACCACAAACTTCCAATTCAACAGCAGGACAGCCATACTAAAGACACAGATCAAACTGATCAATCTTCGAACCAGGACCACAAACCTCCAATCCAACAGCAGAGCAGCCATACTAAAGACAAAGATCAAACTGATCAATCTTCGAATCAAAACCACAAACTTCCGATTCAAAAGCAGCCACCAAATACAGCCACCAAATCTCCGATGCTCTCGCCACATCAAAATAAATTTGGTAAAATAATTTACGAATCATTGTTTTTTAGTACTCGTACACCCCTGTCTCACAGCCCAGATGGCACTTTTTTCTTCAGTGGTGGATAAAAACCCCTATTAAAATCCCAATAGGGATAGGAATTTTATTGTTCCAAGGGGATCAGTGGGGATGGTTTTGGAGTGCCATTTTTAGACATTGATTTTCGAGTGGGGATGAAATCAAAGTCAATTTTCCAGTGGGACTAAAATTTCAGGGTATTTCCCACCGGGGACCAAATTTTTGCCATATTTTCCAGTGGGTATGGGGTCCCAGTGGGTCTGTGACACAGGGGTGTACTCGTGTGACATGATAAGATAAGATACAATAGAACAAAATTCTTCACTTCCTCTCATTTAGCTAATGTATTAAACATTTCTTATTTAGTTCATTTATTGCCACTTAGCTTTTGTTTTTTCATTTGATGATAAGACCATAGTATAAGAAAGCCGCGGCTGGAATGATAACATCTGAATTTCTGTTATTCTATCTCTGTCGTATTTGATGACTATTTGTTGATCAAGAAATCAGTAATGTAGCATCTTTAATGGTAAATTTTATTGGTTTGTCGTTAATAATTACTTCTCAGTGCGTTTTAGACATTAATGATATGCTCTCGATAATACACTTGCATTATAAAATCATTGTAACGGAAAAATCAACACTAAGAAATTGAAACAAGCACAAAATGGCTGGGCTGAAAGAACTCAAAAATTAACGAGGTGTCTCGAAATGCCTTCGCAATATTTCAGTGAAATCTCTTTAGAAATCAATGAAAAACTACATCAAGATAACACTGTGAAAATTTCAAGCCAGCACCTTCAAAATTTATCATTTAAACTGACAGGAAAGTTGTCATCTTGAATATAGTTCTTATAATTTCAATTTTAGCGGAAAACTATTTTTCCACAAAATACCCCTAAAATACGTCCAAAATTAGTTCAAGTGTTCTATTGGGTACAGATTCAAAGATATCTAGCAACAAAAAAACTTTTTGTGAAGGAAAATAAGAGAAAAATTTCAAAAACTATCTACCAATAACAAACTGATCATCTTGATGTTCTTATAAAGCTCGGAGACAGAGATGGAACAGCAATTAACTGAAAAGACAATGCGGTACATATTCCAGCCACGGCTTTCTTATACCATGATAAGACATCGGTTTGAGTCTCAGGTTCCTTCTACTTTTTCTTCAATTTGTTAACTTTCTCCATTTTTTCATTTAGATATCTCAAAGAAAAGCCAGCAATTGAAAAGAGAGACGAAGGAAAGATATAACACCATAGACACGCCCTACCATAGTGGCGTTTCCAATCTTCACGCCCCTATCTCATCCAAACGTGATGAAATCATTGTCGACTTATCCATAATTTCATCTGATACTTTTGCAGGGATCCATTCTCAAAGCGATATTGGGCGTGTCCAAACTCGAGACGAAAGTAAAGTTGTCATTGGATATGATGACATCATCACTAATTCCAATGATTACGTAATAATTTCAGGTGTTCCGGGAAGTGGAAAAACAACATTAGCGGAAACACTGCTGTACAGCTGGAGCTGTGAGGGATTATGGCATAATACAGCCCAGGTTGACTCACAAGAAAAAGGTGTAAAGAAAAAAGTCCACTTTGATTTTGTTTTCGTTCTGTATTTTCGACAATTAGTGCGTTTTCGAAAGGACAACACAATAACAGCGGAAAAACTGTTGGATTTCTTTTATCCAAACTACGGATTCAATGATGGTGCATTATTGAAAGAACTGAAAAAGTATGATCGTAAAGCTTTGATAGTATTGGAAGGTTTTGATGAGTTTGCCAACAAAAGAGACTTCGTTGATCAACCAGAAGAAGAATGGTCAAGCCTTTCGCGTAGCATACACGATTTGATGAATCCCGAAAATCCTACTTTTGATGGTATATTAACACGCGTGGTATCTAGTCGACCGGGAAGTTGCTCTTTATTAATGGATACATTTTTCCCGCGCTCATCGAGACATAAACATTGGAGAAAAATAATCGAGGTAACTGGTTTCAATAAACAAAACATCGACCTCTACATTCAAAAACATGTGCGCGATGATCAAAAGGTGAAACAGGTTCAAGAGAAAATTGATGATTCCCAAATGCTTGGTAAAATGATTGCAATTCCTTTCTATGCGTGGGGAATCTGTTATCTTTTGAACAGTACAGATAATACTGAGGGAATCTCCGTTCACACTTATACTTCGCTCTTTTGCAATCTACTCCCATTGTTTTTGAGATCACACAGTGCTACTCGAAAAAACCAATTTGGTTGTTCGACCAGAAACATCTTAGAAGATCCAAAAGTTCACCAGGAATTGCTGACACTTGCTAAAATGGCTTTTCAACTTGAAGTTGAAGGTTTGTTATACACTTCCATACGTTTTAATGTCTTTTAAAAACACCGATATGTGTGACCTTAGCCTTTTAGTATAGTGCATTCTCGAATATTTATGGAACTTTTTATTGATCAGAAACGTCTATGACCGAGGATAAAATAGGCTACCTTATTGGGAAAAAATGTTGGGGGAAAGTGACGAAAATTTTGAGAAGTTGACGAAATTTCCCCCCGACGAACTTCGCCCAAAATTTTTACCCGGTTTTTTAACCCCCCAACCAAGATTTTTCTCCAATTTTTTATTTCAACAGGAAAAAAGGTTCTCTATCGTAGTTTTCCATTGTAAACGTTTCCAGGGATGTTTCTTAATAGAACAAATAAAATGACTTTTTTTCAAACGAGTTCTTTTGCCCAATAAACACAACAAACTATGTTAAAACTGCAATGGTTTGATAAAAAATTCTTATGCTCTATATTTTGTCGGAAACATTCAAAAAATTTTGGTCAGGGAAAAGTGACGAATTTGAAATTTTGGTCGGGGGAAAGTGACGAAAATGCCTCTAGGTGACGAAAATATTTCCCCGACGAAAAAAAACCCTGACTATATAAAACTCCGACATATTTTTCCCGATAAGGCACATCACATTTCCTTTGTTTAGAGCCTAAAGCAATTTCTTATCGAGATAAAAATTGAGATAGCCTAAGACCTGTCTATTAGAACAGGTTACTGATGTTTAGAATAATTCCTCCTGCATAACTAGCGAATTTGTATGTTTCTTGCAGCTCATTGTAGATCTAAATTGTTTTTCTTTTAGGTAAAATCGCTTTTACTTCGGAAGAGATCATTAGTGGAGAATTGTCAATGAAAGAAGTGTTGGATGATACTGGTTTAATTATCGAAATTGATTACCCGGATTCAATAGAGGGTACCCGGTACCAATTTCTTCATTATTCATTCAATGAGTTTCTGACTGCTTTACATTTATTTGATACCGGAACAGTAGATGCCCGGATCACAAATCCGTATATCTTATCAATGTTATCCGGATTGGTTGGAGGTTCTCTTTACGACTCACAATCTTCGCCAATCGTAAGAAAGTTCACATCCATTTTTACAAAGTCTTCAACAGAATCTAGAAAGGAATTATTGGTTGATCACTTATTAGCAAAAGAGCCTAAAAATCCTCAACATTTTTTCATTGACGGTAAAGCATATTATCTGAGTGTATTTTATGAGTATCAAAACAAAATAGAATATAACGAACACTTACATATTCAGATTACCAATGGTTCATTGAACAATTATGAAAAACAATGTCTGGATTATTTAGAGAAACAAGCTACCAAAGGAATGTTTCGTTTAAAATCTGTCACCTTATCTTCCTTCAAATGTCCGTTGGAAAGTGACGAAGCGAAACGGTTGCACTCGCTCTTCATGCTACACACTAAAAATGTTAACGTTTCTTTTAATAATATTATTCAAGTCTCGCAACTTGCCGAGGTTATCAAGGATCATGTTATCCATTTAAAACCCGATTTCAAAATCCAACGGTTATTTTTCCTAACATTGCCAAACACAGATATGTCAAAGGCTGCTCCTATTCTACCCTTTGTTCATGGGTTGGAGACCAATGGGTATTTATCACAGCTTCGTCAATTGTGTACTGCAGCATCAGTCAAGCTGAGAGAAGGTCAACCAGCTCCGTACAGGCTCACTTATCATTCTCCATTCAGCTTAACGGCTGAAGAGCTAATCGAATGTGGCTTGAATATATTCCAGGAAATTATACTGGCTTATAATCCGTACATACAACATATGGGAGCTTATAAACATCAACATGCAAGGGATTGTATTGCATTTGAATCGTGGAAAAAAATGAGGTTAATGTCAGTCAAGATCTGGTGTGACTTGCAAACTAGTACATCAGCCATCAGCGAACAACTTGAGCAAAAGATAAAACGCATTGGTGCATCTTGTATGCGAGGATATCTTTATGAAGGTGAACCAACAATCTTCGACCATTCAGATGAAATCGAAAATATATCAATGAGGAAACCCCGTGAGACATATATTCGAATGCCACCAGGAGTTCGATCATTAAAGGATTATCTTCGCCTTGGTGTAGAGAGCCAATCCCAAGATCCCTAATAACTTACAACTGGCCTCCGTGCGTCGTAGAATCTTTTTTCAGGCAACTTGAAAATATATCTTCAACCATTAAAATGAATAATCGACGAATGACAGCTACAGATAAGATTAAATCCAATCCAAACGATCGATTAGATTAGAAGCAAATATTTAAGTTCACGATTAAACTATACCGTCATTTCTCTAATTTAATGCGGCCGATTAAATAAATATTTTTGAGGTGTCGCACTCATAATGGGAGAAAATAAATTACTTTGAACCGTTGACTTTCCTATCGCACTAAAGATTAGAGGAGAAATCTAGTTTATCCGCACTAACTTGAAGGAAAAGTACCGTGAAGTCGGGTAACTTGCATCAGTGGAGACAAACATGCATAGCCCTCAAATGAATGACCAATAAAAGCAGCAAAATTTCAAAACAAATGAACTAAGCAGCTCCACTCGCAGCTCTATTCTACCTTTTTTGTTTTGATTTAACTTTATATTTTAATGACCAGACAGGTCATTCATTTGAGGGCTATTCATGTTTGCCTCCACTGATGCAAGTTACCCGACTTCACGGTAATAAAGAAGATTTTTTTCCATTCCAAATTTTCCTATTTTCCTCTAACTTCAAATGTTTCCATCTCTTCCAAGGGTTTTTTCGTTCTTTTGCATGTGAAAGTGAACATTCTCGGTTTTAGACATATTTAAATTGCGAAGAAAGAAATCCTTGAACAGGTTTTTTAAATGCCACATTATAATTAAAGGAAAATAAGACCTTTACCGTATTATAAACTAGAGGAAAATCAGAGATAGGTAAAGAACTTGTCAAAACTATTTATCTGCATGAATAAGAGAACGTACTAAATTAGACAAATGACGGTATACGATTTATTTAATAATAAAATTTTGAGCACCATTGTAAGATTTAAAAGTAAAATGTGTACGTAAAATAGTCAATATTTTTGTAAGTGTAACTGATTTTGACGGGAAAAAATTTGATCAACATGTTCCATCATAGTTCCTTGAGGATCTGTAGAAAATCATTATAATAAAAACAAGCGATACTTTTATGGACCTACCTGGTTATCAAACTAATCAGTGAACATTGAAACAATGACACACATAAGACATAACTGGTCAAAATACAAAAAAATAAAGAAAATGAAAGCATATCTATTGAGAGAAACTATCAACACTATTGAAAAAGGTTTTTGAAAAAGAAATAAAAAAGCTATTAAGCGCTTTTCTTTATAAAAACCACTATCAGAAAAATGCACAGCTTAATAAATAAGGTTTCCAGAAAACTCAAACCGTCGCACTCTACCGTGACATTTTCTTCTGTTAGAAAAAATAATAATAAAAAAAACAATTTGGCTAATAACATTGATATATGCTCATAAATAGTGATTCTTATAGATAAAGATTCGTTTTTCAGCCAAAAAAATAATAAGTGTGTTTACAGAAAACTCAAATCATTAGCCTCCACCGTGACATTTTCATCGTAAAAAAAATTAATAAAAATAATAATAATAATATGGCTAAGAACATTGATGTATTCTTATTAACAGTGGTTCTTATAGATAAAAATACGATTTTTGAGCCAAAAAAATTTTTTTGCAAAAATCTGCTTGAGCCATCCTTTAACTATGATTGTACCCTACTTTCATGCTAAAAATCAGAAAAAATTAATGATCCAATTTTTCACAAAGTCCAAAAAACCCGTTTTTAAGCCGTTTTTTGGCCCAAATTTGCCCAAAAAATTTTTTTTTAGAAAATCGGGCTCCGTCACATTCGAGGGTTTATGGTCATGCACCTTTGTGCCAAAAATCAGAAAAAACTAATGAGCCAATCTCGAGAAAAGCTGGTAACTAACACACTAACGAACGAACGAACATGGGTTAATTTATAGGACCTCCACCCCACCGGGGTAGGTCCAAAAAATATTTTAAAGACCTTTTAAAAAGGGTGGAAAAAAGTTGAATACTTTTTTTGGCCTTTTTATGTCAATGAGGTTCAAAGTTTCAAAATAATATTGAAAATTATTTGGCTAGGATCGAAAATCTTCATTGTTCACATGTTTAGAAAATTCTTCAAGGCTTATATTATGCACTCAAAATTGTCTTTGCAACGAGAATTCACTTTTAAAGTACGGGATAGTCAGGTAAATTGACTGATGGGTATGTGCGGTGGTTAAGAGTATATTTTCAAGATAGCAGAAATGGACTGTAACGGTGGACATTTCCGAGAATTCTGATTTTTTCTCTGCTCTAAAAAATTGATAATCTGAGATAAATGTGCTGTCAGGATAGGATTTTCACCGATTTTTTGCTGCACTGTAACCACTGAAAGCCATTTTATTCACCGCAAATACCGTCAGTTACCTTCCAGACCCTCAAGCAGCTTTTTAACTGACACGTGCTTATAAATAGAGGCAAGAAAACGGTGTGCAGTAGATAGCCCCAAAATGGAGGTTTTGCTTTAATGAGCCTATTGGTCGTTAATGGATCTGGGAAAGCTTCAGATTCAATCCGACCACATTTCTTTCGAGTCCGAGAAAAGAAAAATACCAAAATCATTTAATTTCTAACATGGCTAATTTCCTTTTTCTTTTTCAAAAATCCCTTTTTTGGACTAGAAACGTAAGTCAAACAAGATTTGAAATTAACCCGTTAAAAATAATGCTAACTCAGTAATTCAAAATCTTTCAGAAAATCAGTGAGAAAAATGAGACCCAACTTTGCTTGAATAAAAATCATACAAAAACCTTCATTTTCAAGAAAATCATATTTTTGAAAAGAAACTACCTTAAGGGAACTTATTTTGGCGGGAACTAATTTTGACGAGCGGCAAAAATCCTGAAAATTTTTAATTTTGGCGATTGATGAAATTTTTTAATGCCAGCGTAAATCTGTTCTATTTTGCCTTATTTGAAGCTTTTTCGTGCTCTAAAGAAGTTATTTAGGCAAAATACCAAAAAATTTAATTTTGGCGAGTGAGCAAAATATTTAATTTTGGCAGAAACTAATTTTGGCAAATTTTGTCTAAATTCGCCGAATTCGCCAAAATTAGTTCCCGCCAAAATAAGTTCCCTAAAGGTAGAACGTTCCGAAAATCGGGCTCCGTCACATTTTCGGCATTACCACTTTGGTAATCTTATCTTTGTGCAAAAAAATCAAATAACATTTATGGGCCAATCCTGAGAAAAGTTAGTAACGAGCGAACGGATGAACACGTTAATTTATAGGACCTCTGAGTAGGTCCAAAACTTGATGAAACTTTGTGATTCGACTGAAAACAAGTACACATAGAATAGTTAAAGTTGGACACAAATGGTTGATTTGTTCTTCTCCCGAGCATTTTCTTTTAGCGGAGTAGTTAAAACATAAAAAATAAAGCAAAAAAATTAAAATACCAATAAAATTCTATTCAGGGTGAAATTACATGATTAGCTAGATAGTTTATACAACATTTTCTGTTACTCTAAGGTTGTCATCCATAAAAAACATAAAGGATTATTTTCTCCAAAATTTAAGCATCGAATATTTTAAGTCACTATCGTGTTAAAACCTTGAAAAAAAGTCATACATGGTACCTTTATTTTTGTGGCTAATTTCTGTATTTTGTTTCAGACTTGAGAATTAAAATCTAAGTTCTATAGAAGAAAGTATATGAATTAAAACAGAATTTTCTAAAAGATTAAAAAAAAAAACAATTCACAAATTTATTAGAAGAATAACTGTGCATAAATTATATAAGTTCAGATATCAATAAAAAAGAATAACATTTTGGTAGTAGCGATGTGCGTGCTATTAGTGCCGAATAATTTTCTGTATCAGGTTAAATAATTTGTCAAAAAAAGGGAGGGGGGGGGGAATTCGACAAAGACAAAAAAATAAAAATAATTAACTGTTTGAATTTTCCAAGCAATTTTCACAAAATAAAAAATGTTTTCAGACTGAATGCATCTTTTTCCGAGGCTATTTCTAAAGAGAAATACACTCTTTGCAGATTTGAAAAAAAAAAGTTAGTTATAGAAATTTATGGGAATTTTAAGAACAGCCAAAAGTTTATTCATTTTTCTCATAAAACACACTAAATTTTTACTAGTTGATAGAAATCACCGCTTCTTAGAGGCAAAAGAGGAGGATAATTGGAGAACAAAGAATACTATATCTCAACATCATTATAATTATCATTATTATATTATTCTGTGTTTCCGTGTACTCGTAGCACCAATAGTAGTATATCATCATCCTCTATGAAACCATATCCATATTGTGTTTGACTCTTTTAAAATGTATCGTACGATAAAGCGGCGACTGTTGACGACGTTCACAACTCCATATAATTTGTGGGAGTTTTTAAATTAGCGTTAGAATGATTTCATGGGTAGCGTTGTCCTTAATCCAGCCCCTTCTTATCGTGTCATCATCATTTTCATTGGCTTATTTATATTAATGACGTCATCACCGATGAGTGCATATGGCATATATAAAAAATTCAACCTCAAGCCATATTTAAAAGGCTTTTAACCGTTTTGATTAAGTTGTTTAATTTTTGGGTCCATCCATAATATACTACCGTTTTTCCCGCTCTCTCTTTCTCACATTTGGCAGCAACCCTCAAAAGCAGCCAATTTCTCCTGACTGTAACCAAATCCTTTCCACAGACGTGAATCAAAGAATACAATTACATTCAATTTTTAGCAAAGACAAAAAACCGTTATTAGACTAAGTTGTATTCCTTTAGGTTGAGTTGCAAGATAGTGTCTTTTACTGCTGCGAATACAAAACGAATATTTTCAGTGTCTGTTGCACAAGTGAAATGTGAATAAATTATCTTCTCTGTATCTGGATTAAGGTCCACAAACATCTTCAGTATAAATTCCCGAGCTGCTTTGGCGTCCAATTTTGGTCCTGTAGAGAAAAGACGAGAATGAAAGAATGAGAGAATCATTTTTTTTCAGAATCAATAATAAAGTTATTACCTGTAAATTGCAAAGAAAAGGAATAGGGGAATAAAATCATGTGAGCATTTTCGAGTAATCAAATGCATTTTATAAATTCTGCAATTTAATTTTGACTATACTACCAATTTTGCAACCCGTGTATTCAAACCAATTTTGTTAAAAAGGCCACGTGTCTACTTGATAAATCAAATACCAAAATACACTCTTCTCGAGATGCATAAATTTATTGTTGTCCTCGTTTTCAAACAGATTTCATTACTATAAAATTACATATTCACAATGATAATTGTGTTGTTACACTTCATGAGACATTTTGAATTTCAAGTACTTTTGCTTTAGAGTTGATGTTTGCCTTTTGGGAATTTAAATTGGTTTAAATGTATAATTTCATAGCAATGAAATCTGTTTGAAAACGAGGACAACAATAAATTTATGCATATCGAGAAGAGTGTATTACAAGGATCCGACTCGAAAGAATAATTAGAAGAAACCCTTACCGTCAAATTCAGGAAAATAATCAGCTAAGTTAGATTTCATGATTTTTTCTTCTAGTAAATCGGTTTTATTTAAAAACAATATGATGGACGATTGTTGGAACCACGGATAAGTGATGATGGTCTTGAACAGTGCTTTACTTTCTTCCATACGGTTCTAAAAGAAAAGAGAACAACAACAGCGTAAGATTAAGGCGCACAATAATTTTACGAGTTAATTAACTCGTCAGTTTAAGATGGACCATAATTTGACGAGTTAATTCATCTACTTGTGACGTCATTATTCCACGCTGAAGACGTCACATTTGACGTAGCTCGTGTTTTTTGTAACTCGTGTTTTCCGAGCCTTTTGCGAATATTGTACAAACTTCAAAAGCTGTCGACCGACGGGAGTATGAGATTTAACTAGCTATTTAAACCCTGATTAACTACATGCATTTCAGAGGGAGTTTATTCAGACAAGATCGAAATGTTTGTGGATTTAACTTTAGAGGGGGTGTTTATTCGAAGTAATACGGTGAGCTATGCTTAAGACAATAATGGGCAGAATGAAGAGTAATTCAAAATACCTCATTTTCTGATTCAAATAACAGTTGATCGAATTCACTAAGGGCGACTAAGAACATGATTGATGTGACATTTTCAAAACAATGAATCCACTTCCTTCGTTCAGAACGCTGACCTCCTACGTCTACCATCCTACAAAACAAAGCAAAAAATAAATAAAAATTGCAATCTATACGTAATATTGTAAAGAAACCTGGCAAGTCTAGAAAGATCGTAAGGTAAAATGGGTTTTCAAGGGAAAAAAGTCAATTCCCCTTATTGAAGGCTGAAATGGGCTCTTCCAGAAAGAATCCATCCATTCGCATTAGGGGTATAGAATAGATTATTTTTTCAATAAATTACCCCTGGACATTAACATGGGTTACACCCATGGATAATCATCAACTTAACCCCCTGGACACCAAGATTTACCCCCTGGACAGTGTAATTTTTAAGACTTTTTTTGGGACCTCTGGACAATTCATCCTCCACCCCCATGAACGAATTTCTTCTAGAAAAGCCCAATGTTGAAATACGAATAAGACAAGAAAGTTCGATTAACAAAGTGTAGCCATGCACTGAAATGTCTCTTTCCCAGCTTATTTGAATTCTATTGTTTTTAAATTACAGTAAGAAAAAAATTACGGGCGTCTGCACCAAAGAACTGGTTTTGTTGCAGGTTTCTTAAATCTCTTCTTTGAAATCTCGAGTTTTTGTTAAACAAGTTGCGCTGCAAGCGCATACAAATATTGTTCAGTGTTGCCTTAGCTTAAAGTTGGTTCATTTAAAAAGCTCGCATACCTAAAAATAATAGTATCCAAGTCGAAAGGGTATTCGATGATCCCTGTAGTAGGTGATCTTGCACGTAAAACATCCTGTTCTGTTGGCACGTAATTTGGTTCTGCTATCCTTTCCAAATCGTTTAAATAACTAAATCGAAAAGATTGTACTGTATTAGGGAGAACATAAGCTGATCAAGCAAACATTATTTCCAAATAAAATAGAAATTGGCTTCTTTTTTTGCCTGTTTAAAGCCAAGTTTTTGAGATGCAAAATTTTTGAAAGAATGGAAACAAGACCACTCAGATATTCACTCAATTCTATTCACGCGTATCAAAATTCAGCCAAATCCGACCATTTTCTAAAATCTTTTTTTTAGACAGGAATACAGGAATCACAGACTCTTTCAATTATTTTGATGTCATTACTATCAAGAATCTTGCTTGAATTTTAGTTAGGGTTTCAAGTTGTAAGGTTCAGCCAAAAGTTGGCTTTTTTCGAAGAGTGTACAGTCCAATTTAAGTAAAAAGTAACGAAATTAAGCTTACTAATTAGCAGAGTCTGATAATTGAAATTCTCTTCGTCTATCGTATGCTTCTTGAATACCATCGTCTTCCCATAAAGTCTTTATTGCTTTTGTATAATGGGCTTCTAATTTATTTACTATTTCGTGGTCTACCGATAATACTAAACGTGCGTTTTCCTGTAAAGAAAAAACAACATAAAGTCACATGAGTATTGAGCGTTAAAGGTTTTGTTTTGCTTACTCATCAATTTTAATTCACAAGCTTTTCCACATTGAATTGACACGAATGTGTAGCAAGATTGTTCAGAAAAGGGGAAAGGGAAACCATTTTTTCTTTACTCACGAAATTAACACAGTATAACCATAGGACACAAGTAACTGATATGAAACATGAACACTTGTGTAAAAATAAAACATTTAAGTTTTATTGTATATGACATGAAAGACCAAAAAAATGTTCATTTGGTATCCAAGCTGATACAAAATAAGGCTTTTGCGAGAGAGCGAGATGTAAAACAACTGTATAGTTTATGCTTTGCCAAAACCAAAAATTGTAAAAATGTTTTAATAGAGACGGTTCGTTGGGATGAGTAAATTTTCCATAAAAAGTTTGACTTGCGTAATGTTACTAGTCAAAAGAATTTTCGTCCATCGTTTTTTTTTAATTAAATAATCGTACGACCTGATTTTTCAATGACTGCACAAATTGTAAAGAACAAGCTATGCTAATGCAGCAGTACAGTTTGTATCACAATACCATGATACTCTCTTTAAAGAAAATAAAAAAGAGATTCATAATCAAGGCTACTAAGGAATTATGAAAGCTGATCATTTCTTTATTAATTCAAGAAAGTTCCATTCTATGTTCTATTGTTCTATTGATGGAATAGTCGATAGATTAGTTTTATAATTTTTCATCTCATTTTTTCATAAGGGATTTCTTTTTTGTTCAAATGGAAAGGATTCGTACTGCACTTTATCCGGGTTTAAAAACATGAAGGCGTTTTATTTGATATAATGCCTGAAAAACTTCTTCAAATAAAAAAAACATTAGATTGGTTTTAGTAAGCATAATTTACCAGCTAAAAAAAAGTAGCATACCAATTCAATAATTACTTTCATTTAAAAAAATAATTATGGCACCACATGCGATAATTACTTTCCAATCAATAAGCAATTAACGTCACTACAACTATTTTCATTCATATCAAAACAGATGGCAAATTTATCATCATAATTGACAGTTATAAACAGTTATGAGACCTTTTTCAGAGCATTCAGAGAATACTTTAATGACTCTGTTAACAGTAACAGTATGAACATGTTTTAATGGTTTCGTCTATAAACCATGAAGAATATTTTTTTCGAAATATTTTTTCACATTGCTGATGTTCTAAGATCAAAGAGTCGCTCGTGTGAAAATTATAATTATAGCATAGTTATGATAATATTCCACTCCGGAATATTTTTTAACGAGCACGAAACTGCTATATGATTCAATTCTATCAAAGGCTGTAGTATTTTTTGTCTCCACTGCAAAATATACACGTTTTTTTTTTATTAGAACACCTAAAATTTGGCTGAGCCTGGATTTGCTTATTTTTTTTAGCAATTTTCAGCCTAAAATGTTCTTAAATGCGTTCTTAATTTTTCAGACTACTCTCAAATCGACAATATGATACAAAATAAAGAGCACTTAAATTTGGCAAAATTTGGACAATATTTGACTCTCGACTTTTGAAGATCCACCCCTAAATTGGGTTAAAACTGCTTAAAAAGAGGAAAAAATTGTAGTTTCTTGTCATTTATTTTCCAAACTGAGGCTGGGCATGTTCTTAAGATGTTCTTAATTTTTCGACGAATTTCAGCCTATATGTTCTTTATAAACTAGGTTCTAATAAATAAAAAAACGTGTATTGTGATAGACTCCAATGCTAAAGGTTAATGACGATTAGCGATAGATGATTTTCAAAAGTCGAATCCATTGAAATTAAATACTTTCATCAGTGGAGCATGAAATTCTGAGCAAAGAGTATATTACAAGTCTGATACTCAAACATACAAAAATGCCGTTTAAAGTTTGAAATATAAGCAACGGATTCTAAGGGTTGGTCTTAATGTCAGTCTTTAAAATTGGTGTAAAACAGCATGCTGTGATATTAGAAAATGAACATACCTCATTATCAGCATTTTTATAAGCTATTTTTTTATCGTTCATTGCTCTACATAGTGCTTGCATGGCTTGGAATATATTTTGATAGACAAGCTTTGCAAAGCTTTTTCTGTCATCTTCTGAGTAACCTTGTCCATGGATAATTCTCATCTGTTTGATAAAAGTGCTTTTGCCAGATTCTCCAGTACCTGAAGATAAAAGAGATGGAACAACTAAGTTACAATGTTCACTATTTAAAGTACTTCAATGGGCCAAAATTTCATAGGGATTTCTATGTCATCCAAGTTAGTGACACTAGAGTGACAATGAAAATTCAAAACACCTTATCTATCACTAAAGGCCACCTAAAATACCACTTTAGACATCATAGAAGTGTTGCAAACAGGCACAAAACCGTATGATTTCCAAACGTATCACTTACAAATTTAAATCCCCGCTAAATTTCAAACCTTTATTTTAAGCAAACCCAATTTCATGAAGTACAAATTCCATCAAAAAGGAGGCATCAAATTTGCTACAGATAAAAATGTTACTAAAAAAGATTATGCTGAAATAAGAAGACATTTGAAAAATTTGAACCCTTTGAATTTTCCTTGAAATATAGCCACCTATATTTTAGTACTATTCCAACAGATTTTGACATCTTTTTTTTAACATCAAGTTTGCAGAGGGGTCTCTACGTCTCTCCCTTTTCACAAAGTGTGCTTGCAATCCCAAAATTTTACAGTATTTCCACAAACACAAATTTCACAAAAAGTTACAAGTTACACACTGAATATAATTCTAATATAAGTCTAAGTCTATTAATTTTAAAGATTAAATACATTAGATTGATTATCTTTACACAACATGGCTTTAGAAAATTTCGATCATGCGAGACGCAGCTAATTCAAACCATAAATACGCTGGCGCAATCTTTGAACAATCGCGAACAAACAGACTCCATTTTGTTGGATTTTAGTAAAGCCTTCGACAAGGTTTGTCACAGAAAACTTTTATTGAAACTTGAACATTATGGCATCCATGGAACCTTGCTTAAATGGATAGCGGATTTTCTGAACAATCGTAGTCAATGTGTAGCTGTAAGAGGAACTCTGTCAAAGCGGATAGCGGTCACTTCAGGTGTCCCTCAAGGCTCAGTTCTTGGTCCCCTCTTGTTTCTTGTTTATATAAACGATATGCCCTTGCATGTTGATTCAAATATTGCTTTGTTTGCTGACGATTCCTACTTATTCAAAGTAATCAAATGCCTAGATGATGCATATTCATTACAAGCAGACCTTGACAAGTTAGTGGAGTGGGAAAAGCAATGGTCAATGGAGTTCCACCCGGGGAAATGCTATGTACTTCGCATAACAAACAAACATAAAATTATTGACCACACCTATACAATCCATGGTCAAAACTTGAAAGCAGTTGATAAAGCGAAATACCTTGGAGTAACCATTTCCAAGAATCTCTCTTGGAAACATCATGTTTCAGTCATCACTGCTAAGGCAAATTCCACCAGGATATTTCTTCAAAGGAATCTTCAAATGACAGACACAGAAACTCGTCTCGTTTGCTATAAGACATACATCAGACCTCTAGTAGAATATGCATCTTCAGTATGGGACTCACCTGGGAAATTGAATATAACATCGCAGTTAGAAAGCGTCCAACGAAAATCCATCCGTTGGATTTACAATAGGTGGGACAGGGAATGTTCACCCACTTCGTTATTGAAAGATGCTGATTTGGATATACTTGAAAATCGTCGCAAAATCAATCGCCTCAAACTTTTTCACAACATCATGTCTGGTTCAAAACACGTAGACAAATCAATCCTCCCCACGAGACAGCGTTGTAAAAACGTAAAATATAAACAATTACTGGGCTCAATCCAGTCATACACAATGTCTTTTTTCCCAAATGTGGTTCAACTATGGAACAGCCTTCCAAAAGAAGCAACATCTATTGAAGATACTGTTGTTTTTATTGATAAAATTAGTGGTCTGAACTTAGATTTCTATTAAACCATTGACTCCATTTTATGCTAATTTTATCCCTTATCTTCAGTCCTAAATCTGTGAATCTAATTTTGAATTATTTTTGTCAACAGCTATCCAAAATCTAGAACTCAAAGCTTAAAATCAGTTGGAATCTCTCTACTCACTAAGCTTTATATACCTTTTAAGATGTTTTTATATTTATTTTTAGTAAATAAATCTTGTTTTTATATGCAATTTTTAATTTTAAGTTTATTTTTTTTAAGCCAGATACATATATTTTTTATCACTATTTATTTACCTTATATTTATATTCTTTTCTATATAATATTTGTGAGAATAGGTTTTGTAACCTCCTGTAAATTATCGAATAGAAATAGAAATCTTTATTCTTTCAAAAGTCACATTTTTTGAGTAAAAGAATTTACAGGTCAAATATGTTAGGTCCCCCAACAAATTTAGGTCCCCCCTAAGTTTTAGGTGCCCCCACTTTTCAATAAGCTTCAGGTCCCAGTTGAAATCTGTGTACCACCCACTCTTGCACGCAGATAAAAATAAAACGGTAGAATATTTAAAAACAAAACATTAAAACCAAACAAAAAAATCTTTTTACAATTTCTTAATTAGTGTAGTTAGCCCCCAGAACTTTAGTGCAGCCCTTCAGGTCCCCCCACTTTTTTAAACCTCCCCTAAATTTAAAAAATGAGACAGCTCCCACCCACTTTTAGGCTGATTTTAGATTTACACCCCCCAAATAAGTGGGGGGGGGGGGCCGAGCCATGAGTCACGTGAGAAGCTGGGAGAAGATATTCTTTAAATAAAAAGAGCATTATAGCAGGTCAACTGTTCTGAATATGTTAACTGAGAAGTGTAAGAAAAAAAATTACAGTCTGTAATTCTGTCACCCTTCTTTAAAGATTTGGGAATAATCACTGATGAAACGAGTTTTTATTAGATTGGCAGCAAAATAAGGGAATAAGGGAAAAATCAGAATATAACACCGACATTCGTTTTTACATATTTGCTTAGCAGCAAGAGAAAACCAGACGATCTTCTTAATTAAACAGAATAGACAATCAAACCAACCAAATCGAATGCAATCAAACAATTGAAATACTGAAATTCTGGGTAATATTTGATTGGTTCATTTGTCATTTAAATGCGTTTTATTGTCTTTCAATTACCTTCGATGTCCCATTTTAGAATAAATCAACCCAAAACAAGGGCTGAGGAAATAAAAAATCTATAAAAGTTTGTGATGCGCAGTAAGGCAGAATTCCGTAATTTAAACCTTTAAGATGTTGACAATTTGCTTGATCTTAGGAGCTTTCACATGTATTGAAAGAAAATTTCTACATTGGTTGCCAGCAAACACAACCAAATCTCAATCAAATATTGAAAACTATAGAATCTGAAAATTGGGATAATATTTGATTGAGATTCGATCACGCTCAGTAGATGAAGTTATTCCTGTATGCTATTACTTTGAAAAAATGCCCCCTTGAATAAAAATCTGGTGTTTATTTGAAAAAGTAAGATATGACTAAGAATCTTAGATATATGTTAATAATTGGATTATTCTAAAATTTCAACTGATTTTGACTCATTTCTACATCCCTACAATGTGACCATTTACTCTCAGGTACATAGTGTCCTCCTGGGTTGGTTCCCCCTACTAGAAATCCGAATCTTTCTCGATTCCTTTCTATTTTTTTATCCCCCACCATATTTAAAATTTTTCCGTTCTCCCTTTTTTGCTTTCCCCCAGTTATTTGAAGATTTTGCGGTTCCCCCATAATTATATGGTTAACATAAATATGCCTTATCAAGTTTAAAGTTTACCCTATCAAATAGAATTTCATCGAACAATAACCGTCTGATTACATCTATTGTTCAATTAGTTTGATAGAATGAAATTGTTTGATAGGTCTGATTTGCAAGCCAATACAAAAATCAGTGTGACCGCTTTTTCGTTGTGGCTCAATTTCTAGTAAAACACTTTACTATTTTATTAGTTTAAAGCTTGAGAATATAGCCTTGAAACTGCTTGAAAATGAAGTTTTATTGAAAAATTGGTCTGGTTCAAGTAAAGTTTGCTGATTTTATTGCATAAACAGCTCTTCTACAGGATTACCTTGAGATCAGTGAAGTTCCCTAAATCAAATACTGAAAGTTTATTGGAACTGATTGATATTCTTGTTTTTAAATATGACAAAATGAGCTTGGTTGTCAACATTTTAGAACTGAACGATTAAGGAATAAATTATGTCCAGATGATATCAACCGAAAGGAGTTGAACCACAGTAGCACACAAATTCATTTGTCAAACGCAATTGAATATCAATCATATTTTATTGAATTTTTCAGATTTGATGAGGATTCAATTGCGTACAAATATTTTTGATGCTCAATCAAGCTCAGTGCTATGTTTCGGTTCAAAACACAAAGCTTATGATTGACAAGAAATAAAAATGAAGAACATCTCAACATTAAATCAACAACATCACAAGGCTTGAAATAACGATTTCAAGTGGGTCAGACAATATGTCCGATCAGGGTTGCTTAAGCTTGAAAATTACAATTTTCTGGCCGGACAAAGAGCTATTTGGGTCGGACAATGTCCGATGTTGGACCCCTATTTCAAGCCCTGCATTTATACAACAGAGATCCAACATTATCAACTTAAACTGAATGCAGTTGAATAAAAATTGAACCAAATGAATATTACCTAGAAATTTGTCCTTAAATTGAGACCATTTTCAATTCAATGATTACATTTTATTTAGTTTGATATTATTTAGTTAGATTTAAGGTTGCCTGGATAGGTAATCATTAAATCACTAATTGATTTAATAAGAGATCAAGCAGGGGTAGCCTGAAAAACTGGCAATAAAAACCTTCTTGCTGAGTAGTCTGATCTTTGGTTGCAAGGGCTGACTAAGCACAGTTTTCTGTGCTTATATTTTAATTGGTTGGAATCTCAAAAAATATTTTATTACGTGTTTTGGGAATTTTTTATTACAAAGAGAAGCAATGTTTCAGATATGAAACAACTAACTTTTTGAAGTGTACTTAGGTAACTATAACACAAAAGAGTCAAAGCCTGATTCTTTTGCTAAAGCAGGAGGGATGAATTCTCAAGATTTTTAGCCTTTGGTAATTAATCTGGACCCCACATAAATTCTAAATCAAGTATTCACTTTTTAAAAGGTATGAAAGGGTCATTTGACAATCATTACCACATCAAAGCTTGTCTAATCTAGGCGATTTCAACCGAACGCAACCCTATCGAAAAGAATTAGTTTGATAGAATGAAATTGTTTGATAGGTCTGATTTGCAAGCCAATAAAAAAATCGGTGTGACCGCAATTTCGTTGTGGCTTAATTTCTAGTAAAACCGCGAAATTCATCCACTTAAGGTATTTATTTGTTAATAGTGGAAAGAATTATTTATATTTTATTATCTTAATATTTTTTTAAATTATTTTTTATACAATAGGTCCACATCAATGCTTGTAGCAATGACTAAATTTTAGACCTTCTTGACCAAATAAATTTTACATTACATTACATTACAAACACTTTACTATTTTAAACATGCACTATGTTACATTTTAATAATATACAATATGTAATATACCGTTGTTTTGTAAAAGAGTCCACTTAATTAAGATTATCCTGACATTTCTAGGATTTTCTGATATTCCCTGGAATAAACCGCATCAGATTGGAAAGGATTTTTTCTAGGTACAAAAAATCTTATGAAACTGCCTTTACTTTCCCAAACTCAATTTTTAACTAACCCAGAGTCAGGTATTTTTCTGGTGGAAAGCAGCATGGAATTTTAGTACGGAAAGTTGAATCTTAAATGATGTTTATACGGATAATGCCAGGGGATTTCAACTGAATCCTATCCAACCAATTTTAATAATCAAACCATTGAACTCATTCAAATCAAAAAGTAATCGAACTTTGCCACTGAAATGTATTGATTAGTTCGATAAGTTCAATTAAAAATACAGTTGATGTTGTTTGAGTTGTTCCACGAGTGTTTGAGTAGTATCTTGGTGTTTTTTGGGAATCATTCCACAATTTTTCTCAGATATACTAGCAAAGATATTGCGAAAAATATAATCTAATCGCTATCAAACTTTTAAAAGATCAATCAAACAGTCATCAAACTTTACCAAAATTTCTTTGTTTGATTACTGTTTGATTTTGCTAGGTAATCGAGCACAGATTGTTCGATTATGTTCGGTAATCGAACAGTTCGATTGACACCCCTGGATAATAACATGCTATATCCAGTGATGTGAGAGTTGCAAAAGTCAGAAAATTCATGTATTCTTTTTGTTGTTCTAAAGTAGTCTAACGTTATCTCACAAATCTAGCAACCTCCATCCCCGGGCATTAGACTGTTAGATTAGCATTTGTGGAAATAGAACATTCAACAGTAAGCAAACTTAATAACGCAACTTACTGTAAATGAATTTCTTTATCAGAATCAATAAAATAATTACTTATTAATATTATACGATATTACCAATCCCATTAGACATGACTGCACCTGGAGCACTGCATCCCTTGACGAAATTCTTGATAGAAGTTGAAATTCGTTTGGTATATTAAAGTACTCAAAGCGTCAAAGTGCCACTTCATGGCAGTTCTAAAATTTTAGATCCATTGTAAAAGACAAAGAAGGAAACCCAAGTAAATCACGAAACAGCAACCTCGACAATCCTAGACTATTTAAACTAGGTTTGAATAGGACACCAGACACAAACAGAGATATCGTTCTTAACTAACCTAATAATAACAGTTTCAGTTCACGTCTTTGATCACGTTTGTCCCTCCTCAACTGCCTTTCAATTTCATCATTAATTCTTTTCTGTTCTTTGGCCTCTTCAGTGAGGCAGCATCCACCATCCATAGGCATTTTAAATGTTGATAATTAAAAGACGATCTTGCAATAGAAAGTATATCACAAAAATGCTCTCCAATAGTGAGCTATCACTCCAGATGAATACCTCTCTCTAAAAGCAATTTACTGGTTATAGTCCAAAGCCAGTATTATTCCAACACAAGACAACATTGAACTCTTGTTTTTTAAACAAAAAACTACATAAATGATCTTTATAATGTTGTATGTTCTGAAAGTCGGCTAGGGCGTATCCATCAAGTCATTTTAAGATATCGGTCAGCCATCTCGGAAAATCTTGCAGCTTTGAGTTTTGAGCTAAATAAACGCATTTTTCGCCGATGTGGTTTTTCATTTAGGCGAAACGGCTTATATCACGTGACCAAAACATTAGAAGTTTCGCAGCAGATGGTCATGCGATGAATCGTACATCACGTGATTTTTCAAACACCTTTAATGGAAAAGACAATCTCATTCTCAGACTTCTTTTCCCTCTTGGACGCATCTCTTCGAGGGGTGTAATAGCGCAGGCGTTAACTAGGGCGTTTAATCAATTGATGTGAAAATTCTTGGCAAAAAGTGGAAAAAAGCACAGTGTTGAGTTTTACATTTTCAAATATATCATTTTTAAATTCATATATATTTCTCTCCTATTTTTTCAGTTATACAACAAGGCCCGAAAGGCCTCTTATTTTTTGAATAATGTTTTCTCTCTCACACACACCCACGCATTTTTATTTACTTTTTGAAAAATAGGAACTGAAAAGCGTCTCGGTTTTTCTAGGCTTTCTAAAAATTAGTAGGGGGAAATTTGTAAAATCGCTCGAATTTTTTAGTCAAAGCACTTGTTATACATTTTTGGAAAGCTAAGGGGTAGGGGAATCAAAATATCTTGGGTGCCAATTTTTTTTCGGACACTTTGGTGTGATTTTCGGACAAATACGACGGGATCAGGCAAAAATCATATGGTGAAAAATTAATGAAAATTTTAGCTTGAGAAAACGGAGACCTGTTGTATATTTTTGGAAAGCTCTCAAAAAATTAAGATTAATGATATATTGCAAGTATAGGTGATTTCAGTGCCTAACTCGAGATATTGAGCTTCCGAAAGCGCAAAAACTGGACAAAACAGCTGTTTCTGGCTGAAAAACACTGAAAAACACTGTTTTTAAGGATTAATATCTCGGGTTAGGTAAAAAAATCACCTATACTCGCAATATATCACTAATCTTAATTTTTTGAGAGCTTTCCAAAAATATACAACAGGTCTCCGTTTTCTCAAGCTAAAATTTTCATTAATTTTTCACCATATGATTTTTGCCTGATCCCGTCGTATTTGTCCGAAAATCACACCAAAGTGTCCGAAAAAAAATTGGCACCCAAGTTATTTTGATTCCCCTACCCCTTAGCTTTCCAAAAATGTATAACAAGTGCTTTGACTAAAAAAATCGAGCGACCTCAAAAAAACGAACAAATTTCCCCCTACTAAATCGCTACCTTAATTCAAAAGGGGCCTAAGTCCAGGTACCCCCCAGTTCATAAGGGGCCTAAGTCCATTTTTATGAAATTTGAGATCTTTAGTTTTTCTCAATCTCTGGCTCATTTGCTCTTTTTTGATGTACATAACAAGTAGTTTTTAAAGTTGAAAAGGCTCATAACTTCATATTGAAGCTCTGATAAAAGTGATGTTAAATTCAAAAGAGGCCTAAGTCCATCATATTTTTACAATAAAGGGCCTAAGTCCACCAAAATAAGTTTGTTAAGTTTTAAAAGGGGCCTAAGTCCACCAAAATAAGTTTGTTAAGTTTTAAAAGAGGCCTAAGTCCAATTAAATTGTAAATGGGCCTAAGTCCATGCATCCTAAAAAGTTTAATTGAGTTTTTCCTTAACTAATTGAGATTGTCTTTTCTCTTTATCTTGAATCTAGGTGTAAGTGGCTTTAATTTGGAGTGTCATATGTGCAGGTTTTGAACTTTTAAAGGCAGAAATTAACCCTCACACATTTTTCAAAATTCATGTTTAATTCAAAAAAGGCCTAAGTCCACTCTGCAAGATTTACTAAGTTGCACCTTGTACGTACAAAAATATCTACTTCCCAAAAGAATGCCTTTTTATTGAAAAAACAAGTTCAAGCTATGGCTTTCAGAAAACATTTACTTCATAGCTTTACCATCAAAAATGGTTTCAGAATAAAGGAAAAACTTTAATCGCAATTTTCTCAAAATGACCAAAACGGACTTAGGCCCCTTTTGAATTAAGGCTCACAGGACTTAGGCCCCTTTTGAATTAAGGTAGCGAAATGTTCTATTTCATTTTTCATATAGAATTTAGAAAGCAACTGACGACTTTATCTTTTTCCTTTCCTATCTACTAATTGAATGGATGAGGATGTTTGTTTACGTAAACATAGTGTCTTTGATAAAATTACTTCATTTTGAGGACAAAGTGTATTTTAAAATTTTCAAAGTATTTTGGGAAAGGACTACTCATATGATGGCGGGGTGAGTGTTGAATCTGAGGGGTGTCTCCTATAATAGGCGCTGCGGCACCGGGGGTGGGGCAGTCCATATTTTTTCAAAGTAAGAAGAAAGTTTTTTTTTAATAACGATAAAACAAACCTGTTTTAGGCGATCTAAGGGCTTAAATTCTAAAATTTTTGCCCGTCGGCGCCAATCATGGTGGCACCTTCTTTGTCAGTATATCACTTTCACTTTCAAAGTGGAGCCATGGCCCTGCTTAACTGGGGCCATTGAATCATAATAACAACCCTCCCACTCAAGGAGCATTGCTTTTTTTGCTACCACCATTATACGGATTTACTGCTAGAATACTTTCCCCTCCACGTAAGCGTAGGATAAATCTATTTTAAGATTTTCTAAATTTATTATTTTGAAACAGTTTGAATCATATTTTTAGATTAGCGGCCATGAGATAAAAAATGATAAGAGACCTCTCTCTCTCGCCCACTTTAAACTTTTAAAACTTGCCAATTTTAGACTTCGTGACTTTTCTCCTTTGGTATTCATTTTGTACTTGCACGAACTTTTTGCCACTTTTTTGAACCGTGAAAAGCACAGGTCAAAATCATATATTGACGCTGTGCCGACGAATCGAGATTCTATTCATCGCGCAATCAATGAAGACAAAAGTAACCATGACGACCATCCAAGATCTTGGATGAAGTTCAAAGTTGATATTTTTATTCCCGTCGCTGAAAACACAACTAAAAAATCACAAAATGCTTTTTAAAAAGAATAAGTGATAAAGAATCATAACATAAAGTCTGTATAATAGACATTTCAATTAAAAGTAACATTTCCATAATTAATAGTTTAGTAATTACTGTTACATTTTGGGATCATGTAAAAGATTTCTTTCGAAAGAAACTCATTTCGATTACACTTGGAGGTTTCTGGAGAATTCGTAAATAGTAAACTGCATGGTACTGATACAGTCTGCTAGACATTAATAAGGTAATATTTGCTCTTCATCTTTGATTCTTTCTACAGTGATTAGATTGACACATGCGCGATAAAATTTCTATTATTGTTCTTCAGAGGTTAATATATTCTTTGAAAACTTAACCTCTGATCCCAGGGTAACTTTTTTGGACTTTAAATTTAGACCTTTCAAACGAAATAATAATAGGTTTTTTACCCAAATCTTTAATTTGAAGCGGGGCATACTGTCTAATAGCCAAAATTATCTTGTTCTGACTCTTTTCTGCTATTCTATTGCAGAGAAAGCAAGATTATTCCTACACACCCATTCTCAAAACATTACGAGGTATCACAATTGTAAACTTTCTTTTTGAAAATTTTTATATCTTTTCATCTCTGAAAAATTCTGTCTTTTAACGTGATATAGAAAATTCCCAAAGTCATTGTGCGTAAAATGATTGTTTTCTCGGGAGTTCCGAACCTATCAAAAAAACGAGCATAGAATAGTGTGCTAAGTTTCTCCTGGCGACCGAACATAAATTGCTTTTTAATCAAATCTTAAGAACTTAATTGCAAAAATGACGTTATGAATTCTTCTAACTCTTATCACGATATCAAGCAATTTTTTGTCTTTTAAGACATAACCACGATCACGCAAATCTGAAAAAATGGATAACTACGCATCCCTTTCAAAAAGTCCAAATCACGTATCACGGCTCAAAAATGCTGGATGTACCTCGAAACCCATATTTGATGTATTTTTATGAATTTTACCAGATTTTTTGGCTTTTTTTCGACGAATTTTCTGCCTTTTATTGAAATTCAATCTTCCTTTATACAACAAAAGGTCATTTAGACAGCTAATTATCATTTTTGATGACTGAAACGAAAATACTGATATATCATGTAATTATACTTCTGTTTAATTTGATAGGTCGATTTTTAACGTTTTTGAGCATTTTCCGTAAGTAGCTTTTTTATTCAATTGAGCATAACTTTTGATCTAATGAATCAAATTCAATAAATGACCCATCAAAATTTAAGTTTATCTTTCTTCTTTCTGATGAAATAGGAATGGTTCTTTTAAAATTTTTAGATTTCGGGAAAATTAGTTTTAAAGAGAGAAACTTTTTTGTGGCGCACCCGGTAGCAGTTTTTGCTGCCTTTTTAGGAGATTTCATAGGTGAAATTCTACTTTTTTATTTTTATCTTTTCGCCGACCGACCGACCCTTGCTTTTTGGTAGCTTGGCCCGTAAAATAACAAATTAAATTGGCCTCGCCTAAAGAGTAAAATATATTTTCTTGCTAGGAAATAGTCAAAATTCTCCGATAATTCCACAAATAAAAAGTGTTTTTGCATAGATGATTTTAGAGAGAAGGAAAAAAGTGTTTCCAATCTCATACCCAGATCCACTTTTTGAATTTACCAATGCACGTAGCTTAACCTTCCAATTGGTGAGAGCTACCAAAATTATTGAAAAGTGATCTACAAGGGACTGGATTCAAGTTTGATAGAAAACGATTCAAAGATTTCGTACATACTGTCCCGTTTTTAGAAAATTTGGCAAGGAGATTTATATATAGTTGAAAAGCTTGCTATAACAGTGTTTTTTCAAAGTATTTTCGAAAGAACTTACGCAAAATCAGAGACTGGGTAGAAAATAGAATTTGAAAGTTGTGATTGTCAAGAGATGCTCAATAAGAACACGCCTGTGTCACAGACCCGCTGAGACTCCAGCCCAACCGGAAAATTGACTTTGATTTCATCCCCATTTATAATTCTATAGAAAGAATTGCACTCCAAAATCATCCCTATTATACTTTTTACCAGAGAAGAATAGGATTTCGAAAGAAATTTTCACCCCCATGCGGGAAGAAGTTCCACCGGGGCAGCGAGACAGGGGCATATAAAAATATTTAGAGGGATTATCTCTCACAGGAAGTCCTACCTGACTTTTTGATGCTTTGCTAATATCCATTAGAAACCCAACAAACTGTGCCAAACATACTTTTAAGCAGCAATTTGACCGAATACTTAATACACTGCGGGGCAAACCACTGCTTCCTATTCATTTCAACTTCAAGAGTCCTGATTCCAAGGGGTTACTAGGCTTACGAGGTGACAGGCATGTCGACCCTGACGTTTTTGGGGCCCTTAGAGATAAACACTCAATTTTGATTCAAACTTCTGAAAATCACGACCCTTTTCGTGAATTGGTTATTTGTAACCCTTAGAGACTTTTGAGGGTGTAAAAATGGGACCCTTTATTGTTCGCCCCCAACACCCATTTTGCCTAACTACCCTCCTGGGATTCCAACAGTGTATCGGTAATGGTCAATCATCGGAATGAGTATCATACACTAAAGTGCAAAATCAACAACAAAGTATCGTAAATGCCGGTCTCCACTTGCGCGCGCTGCGATCGCACGTTTTCGAGCTTCCACGCAATTGGTCAAAAGAAAAATGAAACAATCCCATTAGCGCGATCTGACGTAACAGTTTAAAAAAGCTGAAATTTAGTCAACCTTATTTTCAAGCGCGCGCTACATTTTTGTGACGTAACCTTTTTTCCAAGCAAAAAGGAAAGAAGCCAAAAGGTGCGATCGCAGCGCGCGCAGTGGAGACCGGCCTTAAGGTATGAAGTGTCATAATTAATTATATCACCGAATTCACGAGTTCAAGTGCATACATAGGTGGAACACCTTCTCTTCTACTGTACTCTTATTCACAAACCTGGAAAAACCGGAGCAGCCGAAATCGAGTCTTTCTCGATCTGTTAGCGAGATTTGACTCATTTCATATTTCTTCAACTTTATCGAATATCAGAATCATCATTGATCGTAATATTTAAATATTTATTGTAATGCACTCGTAAGTGTATGTTCAAAAATCTTTGATTACGTCTGTATAAATAGCATAAGATTGAAATATGCTTACTTTTGCTGACGTCATATAATGTTCTGAAGTCTTTTTGAAGAAGTTACCTTAAGAGAGCTTATTTTGACCAGAATTACCCCATTTCATTAGGATTCGTGCATCTGTTACATGATACATGATATTTCTATTTAATTTAGAGAAGAAAGATACTAATGTCTTTCTCTTAAGGAGATGTGCACCCAATTTTCATTTTTTCGCGAAAAAAAGGAAATTGCCCGGGGGGGGGTACTGACTTTGACGGTCGACAGGGACGTGCGGCTGGAGTTTGAAAAATGGACCCTGTAAGATATAAATATTTGGTAAATTTGGGACCCTGTCAGAAAGAAAAACCAAAATTTTTTCCCATTTTCACCCTGTAAAGTGACCAAAATGACTTAAAAAGTAGACGAAAAATTGAAAAAGAATTCCAAATTCCACCCTGAAAATTGTCAAAAATTACCAAAACAATATCAGTATCAATTAGTAAATTTAGGACCCTTTCAGATATCCTGTCAGATCAGAGCCTAAAATAGAGACCCTGACCAGCGACAAGTCCCCGTACCCAATTTTGCTTAAGTACCCCGGTGAAATTGCGTTACTCACCAAAAATGTCTTATATAGACATACTTTTAAAGTTATCGTGATTAAATCGTGACTTAATCAAATTATGAAACTATCTTTCATATTTCTTTAATCATTAAAGTTGGGATGATATCTAATTAGGTCAAAACCAGAACCTAAATTTTACTAGAGATCAATTTTTAAGTGGATCGCTGAATATCATTACATTGGTCTCAAAAATTTAAGGTAGGGCGGAAATAAAAAAATTTAGTGTTTCCGGAATGCGGGTGAAGGATAAAAGCTCTCATGCGGCCGGCCGGAAAAAAGTTTTTTTGCTACTTTTGATAATTTAAGATCATTGAAACTTTTAAAGATAAATTTTATGTACAAACAGTATGAAGTAAGCCCTGAATACTAATGTATCAACTATTAACGAACAAAACTTGATTTACAAGCGGGAATATCCAACCAAACGACGTTTGAAAACTCGAACGGTCAACTTGATTTTCTTTATGATGAAACATATTTAGTCTGCGGCCGGGTCAGAAAAAACTTCTTTTTCACCCGACCGGTTTCCCGGAAACACTACATTTTTTTATTTTCGCCTAAGTGTTTTGGTTTTTTAGACACATCCTAACTCACCCGAGTATTTCAGATGAGCTGAAAATTTTACGACGTTGATTAAAACGAATTTGACCTCTGATAAGGAGGTAAGTATCACTTTCTGATGGGTAACGCCAATGTCTTTCATGATTATCAATCAAACAAACGATCGAAATTCTGTACAAAACTTGGGTTAACATATGGGCCTCGGCGAGCCATTTGTAATGAGGGGGTCAATATTTTGGAGAAAAATATGTCGCCCAACACCTTTTAACATGCTCAAAACATCCTAACATCCAAAACGTTATTTAATTGGGGGAAGAAAACAGTTTAATTGATTTGATTTGGTCTGTTTAAAAAGTTGACGGGGTTTATATGGGGTAACGGTAAATAACATGACTGATAATCTAATTATACTCTTTAATTTAGGCTATTTTAATCGGACTAACTTTTACGAGATTAAATTTAATAATTTTGCGATTTTTTGCCATTTCCGCAAAATCAAAACTCACGAAAACGCGTGAGATTTCTGATTCGCGAAATTGAATCTACCACAAAATTTTTAAAATTGCATTTCCAGTCAAAACTGTCCATTCGTGGCAAAAAATGGCCATCTTCTCAGCTGTTTTAAGGCTTATTCGCGAAATTAAAACCACGCAAAATTTTCCAAAACTCTGACACGCGAAATTTAATCCGATTTGCTTACACTTGAAAGAGCGAACTTGAATGTAATATCAATCGAATCAAAGAATTAAAAAGTAATGCAGTTTCTTACCGAGGAGAAGAAGTTTCAATTCTCTTCGTTGATCACGTTTGTCTTTTCTCAATTGACGTTCAATTTCATCATTAATTCTCTTCTGCTCTTTCGCCTCATGGTTAGTACAACAACCCATGATTTGTTGGGACGGATACCAACAAAAACAAACTATTCAACACTCACCAGATAATGATATGTTTTTTTCTCCTTTAATGGTAAATGCAATGTTTTTGTCAAAAATTCTGGAAATTTTGACTATAGGCAAATTCCGCAATTCTGACCAAATTTTCCGTCTCCGCCAGCTGACCTAAATTCCGCATTTCCGTCCAGATTTTCTTCAAGGAATAAGGATTTTGTTGGATGAAGAATGGAATAAGGATTTTGTTTGATGAAGAATAGAGTAAGGATTTTGTTGGATGGAGAATGGAGTAAAGATTTTGTTGGATGGAGTAATTTGTTGATTTTTGTTGGATGGCGCATGGAGTAAGATTTTTGCATTGGAGTAAGGCGTTTTTGGATGGCGCCTGGAGTCGGATGTTTTGGATAGAATGCGTAAGGCTTTGTTTGTGGGTCTTTTTGTGGCTTGGCGTTGGATCCCGCTTTTGTTGCTGGAGAATGGAGTAAGGACTTTTTGTGTGGCTGAGAATGGCTAAGGCTTTATTTGTTTTTGTTTTTTGCTGGAATGGAGTCGGATTTGTGGATGGAGAATGGCGTAAGGCTTTTGTTGGATGCCGACCTGAGTCCGATTTTGTTTGGCCGACCTGGTCCGATTTGTTTGTGGCAGCCTGGCGAAGGAGTTTGTTGGATGCGAATGGAGTAAGATTTTTTGGCGGGAGTGGAGTGGATGATTTGTTGGATGGAGAATGGAGTAAGGAGTTTGTTGGATGGAGAATGGAGTAAGGATTTTGTTGGATGGAGAATGGAGTAAGGAGTTTGTTGGATGGCCGCTGCAGTTGGATGGCTTGGTTGCTGGAGAATGGAGTAAGGAGTTTGTTGGATGGAGCCTAGAATAAGGCGTTTTTTGGATGGAGCCTGGAGGTAGGCGTTTGTTGGATGGCGCCTGGCGTGGCGTTTGTTGTGGCGCCTGGAGTCAGGCCGTTTTGTTGATGGATGGAGTAAGGCGTTGTTTGGATGGAGCCTGACGGGATTTTTGGCCTGGAGCCTGGCGGAGTTTTTGTTTGGAGGCGTGGAATGGAGTAAGGATTGGGGCGGGCGGGGTTGTTCATGGCATGGAGTAAGATTGTTGGCGGCGCCTGGAGGCTAGTTTTGTTGGCTGGACCCGGCGTGCGGATTTTGTTGCATGGATTGTGTGAGGATTTTGTTGGTGACCCGGCCTAAGAATTTCTTGGCTCCCCCCGGCGTACCGGCTTTTGTTGCTGCGAGAATGGCGTAAGGCCTTTTTGGATGGAGCCGCGTACCGGTTTGGTGGATGGAGAATGGCGTAAGGATTTTGTTAGATGCGCCTGCGTCGCTGTTTGATTTGTGCCGTGGCGTCCGGCTTATGTTGGATGGCGAATGGCGTAAGGATTTTTTTGCCTGCGAATGGAGTAAGCTTTTGTTGGATGGAGAATGCCGTGCTGTTTTGTTGCATGGAGATGGCCTGGCGTGTTTTTTTTGCCAGGGAGCCGGAAGTTAGAGCGTTTTGGCATGGAGCTGGCGTAAGGCGTTGTTGGATGGAGAATGGCGTAAGGCTTTTGTTGGCTGGCGCCGGGCGTCCTCGTTGTTGGCTGGCCCTGGAGTTTGCCGCGGTTTTGTTGGATGGAGCCTGGCGTAAGGCGTTTTGTGGATGAATGGAGTGTTTTGGATTTGCTGGCCTGGTAGGGAGTTTGTTGGCTGGCCATGGAGTCCGGCGTTTGTTGGATGGCGAATGGCGTAAGGCGTTTGTGGATGGAGAATGGCGTCCGGCGTTTTGTTGATGGAGAATGACTCGGCTTTTTTGTGATGGAGGGCGCCTGGCGTCCGGCTTTTGTTGGATGGGCCTGAGTCGGCCTGGCGTAAGTTTTGTTGGATGGCCGCATGGCGGTGGCTTTGGGTTGTGCCGCCTGGATTAAAGGAGTTTTTGTTATGAGCGCTGGTGATATTTTGTTGGATGAAAAAGGGTGAGGATTTTGTTGAATGGAACCGGTGTGCGGATTTGTTGGTGCCCCTGGAATAGAAATTTCTTTGGATAACCCCGGGTAGGGCTTTTGTTGCTGGATGGCGTCCGGCCTTTTTATCCTGGCCCGGCGTAAGGAGTTTGTTGGCTGGCGCCTGGCGTCCGGCTTTATTTGGATGCCCCTGGAGTATTTGTTGGATGGCGCCTGGCGTGATTTTTCGTGGAAATGGTGTGAGGATTTTGTTGGATGCCCCCGGGAGTAAAGATTTTGTTGGATGGAGAATGGCGTGTGCTTTTTTTGAATGGAAATGTGTGCGATTTTGTTGGATGAACTGGACTCTTTATTGGATATAAAACGGAGTCCGGCTTTTGTTGTATGGAGAATGGGCTGCTTAAATAGTCAAAGTTTTCTATTGTTAATGGGATCACAATGGGAAGGGCTTTTTATTGAACAAAGGTTAGAAAAACATTGAAAGATAAGAGATTAATGAATCTCATAATAATTGAAAACAAAGAAACAAAGGATTTTTTCTGAAGAAAAGCAGACTTGCGTAATGTGGAATGTTGAATTTGAAAACGTATGAATATGAAAGATCAAAGAGTCAGAAGATATTCGTATGAAAATAAGCAAGAATTTCATGTTTAGTACAATATATATTTTTTGGAACAATAGAGACAATAGATAGAATCAAAAAGTGACCATTCAGAATTCTTGAAACAAGATTTGGAAAGACAGATTTCTGAATTCAAAAAACTATTTAGGATAGAAAAACCACATGAAAAACATACCACATATCAGTAAAAAATTCATTCTCTCTTGAAAATTTTATTTTAAATCTTCTTATCAATTTAGAAATTACACTACTCCCAAAAAAACTTCAAGGAAGCAAGTCAGATGGAAAATAGTGAAAATGAAAAAAAAAATTTTGAAGAAAAGAAATTTGAAAGTATAATATGAAATCACAGATCAAATAAAAGATAAAAAAGAACTGTTAGGCAAAAGGAAACAATGCAAACAAAAAAAATCGAAGAATAAAGAGAAAAAAAGGACCCTGTAGAAAGGTATAAAAAAGAAAATTATTAATATTTTTTTTCCAGTCTAAATGGTTCTATAGACCTTCTATAGATAGAAAAATAAGGTGAAACTTTTGAGCTTAGATATCAAGTAGAGGGGCATAGTTCAGCAGCTGCCCTTTCCAATTAAACTATGCGGCCCCTTTTTAAAGGGCGCTAGAATCAGCTAAAAACTAGTTTCCCATTTTTCCCTTTTCTTTTAATTTCTTTGTTGTTGTTAAATTATTCTTTTTTCGAAATAAGAAACGAAGAACAAAAAATCTTCCCCAAAAATAAAGAAAGTATAAAAGTCTCTAAATTGAAAAATAAACAATGCAAATAAAAGACCTATGAGAGAAGTACTGAGTTTTATTTAATAGGACTTGGTCATGTGACTCAAACCCAGTCTTTTGAAAATATATAAGTCCTATATAATGTGAAATTTCTACTAACCTACATGTAGTCTAAATTGTAGTAGTTTAAACCAAGAATGGCCAAGAATGTTTTACTCTTCTCTTTGTCAACCATAAAAATCGAATGAAAAACGTAAAATCTAAGAGCTGCTACATCACAAGTTTTTTGGCACTGGATGTAAAATCTTAATAAAAATTTAAGGAGAATCTTTTGTCAATATTTGCTGATTTTCCCTTTCGTTTTTCATTTTATTTCCTTCTGACTTGCGATTAAGCAGCGCGTCAAGCTAAAAAAAGACATTTTTAGTCCACTCTATCAAAAGTACACCCTTACAGTGTATTTCGAGGGTCTCAAAAAGCCTACCCTTAAGGATGGCACATGCTTTGGGTCGGACCATGAGTGCCCCCCCCGGGGGTTAAGAACAAGATAAGAACATTTCAAGTATTTCAAGGCTTTGCAGACTCTAATACACCCCTAAAAGGCCCCCCCCCAGCGGTTTTCGTGAATACGTGAATGGGCATTTTCGGTTGCGTGAATGCGTGAAAATTGGAAAAAAATGCGTGAATGCGTGAATTGAAAAAACTTGCGTGAACGTGAAAATCCACTTTTTGATTGCGTGAATGCGTGAATCTGGGCTATTTTGTGCTTGAATACGTGAATTTTCCCTTTTTTCCACCGATCATGTGCAATTTTCCTGATTTTCCAATGTTTCCCCGATTTTTCCCGTAAATTTACCGATTTTCTGAAAAATCGGGTTATTGCGTGAAACTCGAGGAAAATTTGCGTGAATGCGTGAATTTCGAAAAAAAATTGCGTGATTGCGTGAATTGAGGGTCCGCTGGGGGGCCTCCTAAAAAATGGACAAGAATTCTCATTAAAAAAGTGTGAAAATAGGAACATTTTGGATGTTCATATAAAAAACTTCTCTCAAACCTCTTTCTTTTTTGTTTTTGAAAAAGAACTGGGAATGAGTTATCAAGTTCGTTGTTTGGGCTTGTCTTTTTTGTATGTTATCTTTTTGTTTTTATCAAATAGTATACTATAAATATTTAATAACACTTTTCTTTCTTTTTAAAAAAACTTACAAAATAGCTAAAAATAGTTTCGTATATGATTTTTTTTTTAATTTAGGCAAAATTCACCTTTTTTTATAAGGATGGAACACGTTTACCTGGAGGGGGGGGGGGTGTTGGGGTACTAACTTTGCCAAGCGACGGGGGTGCTCCACTGTGGTTTTTCGCCAAATTTTCCAAAAAAAGGCACCCTACGAGGGACTGATTTTTCTATTTTGGTGTTTTTGCGACCCTACCTGGGACTCGTGGAGGTTGAAAAAGGTACCCTGACCTGTGGCGCATCCCCGTAACCCATTTTGCCCTAGTACCTCCCCCCCGGGCACTCGAGAACTGAAAATGGTCCAAAAAATAAGGAATTTTAAAGGAACTACTCAGGTTGAGAAAACAAGTCAAAGGAACAGAGTGCCGAGAGTGTTCAACTTTAACCTGCTAACATTTACAAAAGCCTAAACAAAAAGATGACAAAATATGGCCGAAACAATATTCAATGAACGTTTTCTTTTTCTGTACGTTAGTCCATTGTTATACTTATACATTAGTTAAATACTTAGCAAATACAATCTTAGCAGCTAAGTAAATAAAGAACCTGATAAGGAACTTTGAGGCTGAAATTCTCTAGAAAAATAAGGAACGCCAGGCTCGGAGCAAATTTAAGGTTTGTTATAATGATAAAAACGTGTACACGTTCTTTTTTTATAAGAACATCCAAAAATTTTGAAGTCTTCGGATATGTTCTTAACTTTTTGAGTTTTAAATCTAAAACGTTCTTAACATGTTCTTATTTTCACCATTATTTGAGCATTTTTGCCCATTTATCTAAGAAGCCGGCTGTTTTAGAGTCGGCAAAGCCTTAAAATTTTCTTAACTTGTTGTTCTTATATAGTTTATTCTTATATAAAAAACGTGTAATGTATCAATCTTCAACCGGAGGGGAGTTGGCTATTTAAAGAAACATTTAATTTAATATTAAGCCCCACCTACTCTTTCTGGGATTTGCATTCATGGTTTTCAATCATGTTTTCTTTTCGGAAAATCGGGGAAACCCAGAATCTCAAAAAAGTAATCAAATTTTGGTTTACTTTTTAATTTGGACCAAAGTCTCGCTGAAATTAGGAATCTTTCTTCTTTCAAAAATATTATATCAAAACGTTATCAAAACGGTTTCAACGCAAGGTTTCACCCCTATACACTCTATACTGTATCGGGAACACATAGGTTGTGCGCATGCTCTCTGACACGTTTTGATATAGGGGATGCTGTATAAAATTACCGTCTTAGCAGAGATATTGCCGCGAGTTTTCAGTTTGTAGGGGGGGGGGATCGAGATTGAAAAAAGACTTTTTTTAGAAAAAACTTTTTTTCGTAACTTTCACGACGCAGGAGAAAGGTTTTTCCTAACCAAGCTCAAACAGTGTAAAAAAGGCCTTGAAAATCAATGGCTAATTGTGGACAAAATTTATTGGCAAAATGGGCGTGGCCTCGACACTAAATTGGGAATTTCCTTTTTTTAGGATTCAAAACACTGAAATGGCAAAGTTTGACAGGTTCCCAGTCCCATCATTGTATTTCAATGATTGTATAAACCTTAACCTTTAACCTTTAGCCATTAGAATTTTTAATTTGAACAACTTATTCCTTATAAAAAACTTCCTAATCAAAATTAAAAAAAAAACACAAAGACGGGGGTATCTCAGAGATTTTAAAAGCGATTATCATCCCCTATATCGAAACATGCATGTAGCCTTGGGAAAACCTTGTTTCCCAACATCACCTATTGGCCAAAATACGCCCACCTCCCTCGAGCGCAAAATCAGTTTTTGCCAAATTTGGTTCCCTAAGGCGGAGGTCCCTAAGGTTGCGATAAAAGCTGTACAGTACTTTTGATTTTCTTTTTTTTTCAAAACGTCTACCTCCCTTTAGAACTAAAGATTTCTTAACTTTTTCCAAAATACCTAATCATTTTTCACCAAATTTGGGCCCCAAAATCAAACAATTAGACTAAAATAACCAACAAAAATTCATTTAGCAAAAAAAAAGAAGGTATTTAATGATTTGCATTACTAACTTCTTCAGTCTGTTAAACGCCTTTCTTGAAAACCGATACGTTGTTTTGTTCAAAGTGAACCTGTGCGTAGGATACTTTACCTAGCAGTATAAAAAAAAATGAAAAAGATCAAAATGAAAAAATATCAGATTATAACATAAAAGGTAAAAAATGGGGCATAGATTGTTATCATGACAAGTCAAAGATAAACGTTAGAGAAAAGTTTCTTTTCATCTTTAAAAAGATTTGAAAAATGATAAGAGCACAGACCTCTATAATAAACGCTTAATTGCAAAATGAACACTCGGGCGCGCACAGCCAGGATGTCATCAATCGGGGTCACTGGCGGATTTAAGACGATAGAGACAAGTACGTCGGAAACATGTGAAGGAGTGCAACGCTCGTTAAAAGATAATGAAATTACAATGAAAAATCTCTAAATCTGACAAGTTCGACATGGTCTAAAACTGCCTAGGGAGGGTGATTTTGACTTAAAGGGTTTTTGTCTTTCAATCAATTCGACGGATCCGACCACTGATATTTTTTGCTATCGTTAGAGTGATTATCTGAAAAATACACGTCATGAAGTGCATAAAGATCCGCAGGTACTGCTTATCCAGAGAAAATACATATTGAACTATACACCTTTTCGACTACCGTGAAAAGCACAGTTCGAAATCATATATCGACGCTGTGCCGACGAATCGAGATTCTATTCAGCGAGCAATCAACGAAGACAAAAGTAACCATGACGACCATCCAAGATCTTGGATGAAGTTCAAAGTTGATATTTTTATTCCCGTCGTTGAAAACACAATTAATAAATGTCATCAATGCTTTTTAAAAAGAGTCAGTGATAGAGAATCATAACATAAAGTCTGTCTATTATTTCGATTCAATTAAAGTGACATTTCCATAATTAATAGTTTAGTAATTACTGTTATACATTTGGGGATCATGTAAAACATTTCTTTCGAAAGAAACTCATTTGAATTACACTTGGAGGTTTCTGGGGAATTCGTAAATAGTAAACTGCATACTGATACAGTCTGCTAGACATTAATAAGGTAATATTTGCTCTTCATCTTTGATTCTTTCTACAGTGATAAGATTAACACATGCGTGATAAAATTTCTATTATTGGTCCTCAGAGGTTAATATATTATTTGAAAACTTAATCTCTGATACTCAGGGTACTTTTCGACCGTAGCCGCCAATTGCCACTCGGGCATTTTTTGTCCGTTATACCACCCTAAACTCAATCCAAATCATTTTTTACATTACACTTTTTCTCTATTGTCTATAGGTACAAAAAAAATACTGCGACGGTTTTAGGGTAAAACGAACAAAAAAAATGCCCGCGCGGCAATTGGCGGCTACGGTAGAAAAGGTGTATTGGCAGGTGGTTAAAGCAAGTTTCTTCCTCTGAGACAGAAAATGAATTTTATACAGCGAATTTGCGTATGTTCTTAAAATTTTGGTAAATTATGCAGCATTTTGAGACGGAAAAGCCACTTTCTTCACTGATACGACACCCCTGTCTTACAGCCCCTGTGGAACCTTTTTCCTCAGTGGGGAAAATAATTCCTATTGAAATCCGAATGGGGATTAAATATTATTGTTCAAAGGTTAAGAAATCTAGTAAGAATGGTTTTGGAGTGCAATTTTTAAGCATTTAATTTCGGATGAAATATATGTCAATTTCCTAGTTGGGCTAAAATTCCAGGGTATTATCCTACCGGGGACGCAATGTTTGCCAGATTTTCCAGTGGGGCTGGGGCTGGGGTCCCAGCGGGTCTGTGACACAGGGGTGTGATACGAAAATCTGTCAGAGATGGAAGAACTTTTATCGCGGGCTCAACGAAAGAGAAGACTGATTGAAAAAAACGAATTTTGAAAATTTAGAATTAAAAATTCTCAAAAGGTTATTAACGCTTACTTCACATATCAGCTTCAAATTAGACTAGTAAACTAGTCGTTGAAAACAGACCCATATAGCATATACAAAAAACTCAAGCTCCAAATAAAAAGAATCGAAGAGGTGAGGTTGCGTGTCTTTTCTGAATTTCAACGACTAGAAGCTTCTTCCCTCAAAAAACGTTGTTTAATTTTACAACCTTTTTTAGGTTTTTGAGAATCCATCCAACTTTTTTGACTAAATGATATTTCATAGTACTGTAACATTAAACATGGGAACATATAAATAAATGAGCATTTCCAAAAAAGCAATAAACAGAAAGAAAAATAAATGCAATCCCGCACGAGTCAGACATACAGAAATCTGTATGTCTCTCCTTACGATTTTAGGTGAAGAAAAAAAGGCGTTGGAAGAAGCTTCTAGTCGGTTATTTTCCTTTTCTCTCACGCGCGCTGAATATTTAATTAATGTTTACATTATTTGATTGACAGTTTTATTATAAGTAATGACCGACTAGTTTACTAGTCTACTTCAAATTAGCCATTTCAGAAATCAGAGATTCTATTTTAATTTTGTTCTCGGGTTTGCTGCCATAACAAATCCTCGTGTGCTGTTACAAAATTATTCATATATTTTTTAACAATTTTATTGCGAATTGTACTGAAATCAATTTGTAGCTCTCCCCTGTGCCGGCAGCCGAAAGTATCATTCCAAGTAGTAAGAAATTTTATCATATTCGCCCTAAAATCAAACGTTCGATTGATTTTTCAAATGGTTTTAGAACTAGTTGTCAATTGAAAATTTAAATTTTGTGGGTAAAAAATTGATGTACAAAAAATATCCAATTGAATAATAACATACCCCTTTGTTAAAGACCTGGCGGGGCCCGGATCCACTGGAAAATTTGGTCAAAATCTCCTTCCCGGTGGAAAAATACCCTGCCATTTCAGTCTTACTTGGAAATTTATTAGTGGGAAAAGAAAAATATGACTTATAAATCTCAGCCCTCCACCGTATTACCATGAACATATAAACGACTGAACATCCATCTTCTTTGTCTTTTCGTAGAAAGGGCTGCTAACTTCGTTGCCGCCTCGTTAAAGTTAAAAGCATAAAATGAAACAATAGATTTTGATGATATACCAGTGGGAATACCTTGCTCAACGTCAAAACTTCGACAAAAGTCTCTTTTGATCTACTCTTCCCAAGTCTTTTATTTATATCATAACAAAGATAACAGAGGCAAAATCATCGTCAGCTTGTCAAAACTCCGACTATTATTTCTAAATTTTGACTTAAAAGTGTCTAATAATTTGAGAGAGTGTCACATTCTAATTTCGATATTCTTATTACACATATTCTTATTACACAGGCTCTAAACTTTGGCAAGCTAGAAAAAAGAAGATAGAAGATAGATGTCCAGTCGTTTATATGTTCATGGTATTACTTACTAATAGATTTCTGGGTTTCAAAATAAATTCAACTAAATCTCAAAAGGGCAAGTTTCCTTTTGAAAAACGGAAGATCACTACTTTAAAAACCCAGATTTATTAAATCACGGAAAAAATTAAACTCGAATTATATGATTTAAAGCAGTATGATAGTTTCAAATAACCAATCTTCTTATCCAATCTTTTTTCCATTAAATAAAGTCTTTTTGGTGACAGAAAGATGAAAGCTTCAAATAACCAATCTACAAAGAATTCCTTCCATTAAAGTCTTTTTGGTGACAGAAACCTATATAAAACAGTAAGAGAAACAGTGTTTTGGAATTAAAATTTATAAAAAATAACAGCTCCTTACTATAAAAATCATTGATATACTGATCTATAAAAATTTAATTAAAAATGTATGATTAATACACATAAAAAGAACCGGCCATTTCGATCGAAATTTAAATGGTTAGAAATATCATAAAATCTACAATAAAAGACCCAATAAAAAATTGGGTTGAAGTTTTTGCCGGGTGATAAAATGTCGAGAAAAAATTTGGTCGGAAAAACATTTCGTCACCCCCTCAAAATTTTCGTCCCTTTCAATTTCTCTAGAAATTTTTTCCCCGATAAGATAGTCCCCTGCCCCGTATTCTGGCATCAAGAAATTACGACCAGCTACGACCAGCACAATCACTAACAACTAAATAATGACATTGTGATGTATCTCAAGGTTGGTTATAGAGTTGAAATTTCGACCAGTAAAAGATATTGACAAATGAAGTTTTTAGATCGGTCATCTGTTAAAAGTTCCTGTCTCAATATAATCTGCAGCGGCTATAACTTTTGATAGATTTCGAATTAGATAACGGCTTCGTCTGCTCGTTAAAAACATATTCCGAAGTAGAATTATTATCAAAAGAACTGAATTCAAAAAATGGAAGAAAATTGAGATCCAATGCTTAAGAGGTAAGAGCGCTATTAAAATATTCTTTGGAAATCAAACCGTGATAAGTTTTGGGTATAAACATTAAAAATCCTTTAACAAAATCTAATAAAGCAATTGAAAATGAAAATTGACGAAAGTCCAAAATTTAGCTCAAATTATTTCTTTAAAAATCACGAAGTTACATCTTGGAGGGTTATCTTTTTGCATCATCGAAAAAAAATCTGGTAAAAATAATGACAAAAACCCTATTTTCAGACAGTTTTTGGCTTAAATTTACCCCATTTTTTTTCTCGCGAAAATCTGGCTCTCTCATCTTTTAAACATTTTACAAAAATCAGAAAAAAATGTCAAGTCAATCGCGGGAAATGCTCATAGTCCCTAAAAATGACACAATAAGGGAATTTCCTGACCAGAAATCTGTCTTTGCTGGATGTCAAGGCCTTTCGACGATTTGGTCCCAGGAGCTACAGTACATGCAGACATTAAAGGTAATATTTTCATACTTCTCAAAGTGCACTGTAATGGTTGAAATGAGCAATGATGAGAAAAATTGCAAAAATCTGACCATATTCTGTCTTAAAATGGTCAAAAATTTTCAAGAAAGTACACCGTAAGGGTCGATTTTCTCTGCAATGTAAGGGTGCGATGTCAAAGGCCAAATTGTGGTCCCAATAAGGATCTTGAAATTCATAAAAAATTTCCATATTTCCTCCTTTTTAGTCCCTTCTCTGCATTTTGATTTGAGAATGTAAATCGCTCTAGGGAGACTAGGCGGTAAACCAGAAAATAAAACACAACCAAGTTTAAGTTCGAAATATTGCCATTTAGCCAATTTAACTCAATTTCTAGGGCGCCATTATGGATTTAATCTAAATCTTCTAATCTAAAATTTTTGAAATCTCAAAATTGATTTTTCCTAGAGTTATCTCTGAAGTGTTTCATTGCAGAAAATTTCAAGATTGTACCTTGAAAAGTTTAAAAGTTGTGGGTCCTCAAAAATGCTGCTTTCATACATTTTGCTACCCAGAATCGGAGAAAATCAGTCTTTTTAGCCTGAAATTGAAACATTGAGCGATCTCGCTGGGGTTATTTTGTCTTTTTATGTTGAATATTAGTACAAGACACCATTTAGAAACCATTTTGACCTTTTCCTAGCCTTTCATAGCCTTAAAATAGGTAGAAGACCCTCTCAACGGACGATAGCATCATCTAGAAATGACACTAAATTTTAAGTTGGTAATACCTTTCGAACACTTTTCTGAGAAGAGCTAAGATTGGCATATATCAGACTTGAGTGTCTTGGCTTCGATTTGGTATGTTATTCTTTTGGAGACTCGTGGTGGATCGGTGGTTTTATTTTATTTTATTTTTCATGTACAGGGTGTGCAGAAAAAACAGTATCGAGTTCGAACATGATTCTGAGTAGAAGGTTGTTGCGTGTGTTTAACAAAATGTAAGAAAATATATACAAACACAATAATTGTTTTTACAACAGTCATTGTGATTTAAAGGGACATAACAGTACTTGCGAAATTTGTACAAACAAACTGTATGCAGCTGATACAAAATCAAAACAAATGTCACATGTCAAAATAAAAAATCAAACCAAATATGGCTAATTTTTATTGTTCAATTGTTTTACAAGTTTGTTTTGGACACGTGATTTTCATTGTTCTCTTTAATGACACGTGGTTCGCGCAATGTTTACATTTTACTACTGTAATGTCCCTTTAAAAGAATTAACTTTCTTCATAATTTTCATGGCGTTAAAGTTATTGAGAATTGTTTTTGTAAAAGTTATTCACAAAAGGTGTCTCATGACAATTAATATGACACAGAGAGAAGCTTTGGATAAACATTGCAAATTTAGTGAAACACACACAACTTTCTTTCTATACAGGGTGTCCCTAATTAAAGTATCGAGTCGAAACACAACTATGAGTAGAAAGTTTTATGTGTGTGTTCACAAAATTGTATTTTAAGCTCTCCCTCTTTTTTCTTTGTCATTACGATTAATTTATACCTTGTAAACTACCTTTTGTAATAAGCCTGCGTGATGGAGAACGTTCTTATATTTTAGCGATAACACACACAAACTTTTCTACTCAATCGCATGTTCAAACTCGATACTTTAATTAGGGACACCCTGTAGAAGTGGTACGATTCAACACTTTTTTTCCGGACACCCTGTACATGAATGTTTTTCGCATCTTTCTCGCAACTTGAAACGTCATAACGACACGTAGTTAGCAATTATTTTGAAGGAATACATTAACTCTACTCTCGGGTACCTAATAGCCGGGGGGGGGGGGGGGTTGGAAAAAAATCTCAGAACTTAATAAGCGGTGGGGGGGGGGGGTTGGAATAAAAATGTCCTGGGTGGAAAGTTTTCGAAAAGGAGGCTAATACAGCAGAATTAGGACAAAAGAGGGAACTTTCAAAAATATTTTCCCAAAAAATTAATAAGCGGTTTTTAGTTTATTTTTGGTGATAGTTTTTGAAATTTTTCTCTTATTTTCCTTCACAAAAAGTTTTTTTATTGCTAGATATCTTTGAATCTGTATCCAACATAACACTTATTTTAGGGGTATTTTGTGGTAACGATAGTTTTTTGCCAAAATTAAAATCATAAGAACTATATTCAGGATGACAACTTTCCTGTCAGTTTAAATGATACATTTTGAAGGTGCTGGCTTGAAATTTTCACAGAATTATCTTGATGTACTATTTCATTGATTTCTAAAAAGATTTCACTGAAATATTGTGAAGGCATTTCGAGGCACTTTATTAATTTTTGAGTTCTTTCAGCTAAGCCATTTTGTCCTTGTTTAAATTTCTTATTGTTGATCTTTCCTTTACAATGGTTTTATATTGCAAGTGTATTATCAAGGGCATATCATTAATATCTAAAACGCACTGAGAAGTAAGTATCAGTGAGAAACCAATAAAATTTACCATTAAAGATGCTACATTACTTATTTCCTGATCAACAAATAGTCATCAAATACGACAGAGATAGAACAACAGAAATTCAGATGTTATCATTCCAGCCGCGGCTTTCTTATACTATGCAGACAGTGATGAAAAAATGAATACTGTAAAATGCAACGAAAACTTTTTAATGAAGGAAGGAGAGTCAACAATAATGTCATTACTGCGCAGAAAGTTAAAACATGAGAAATCAATGAAAACCTAGCTTGATTCATGATTCAGCAAACGGGTTTCATTGCCAAGTATCCGTGATAATACAGACAGACCCTAAGAATTGTGTTATTATTGGATTCCGGTAGTTCAAATCCAAGAAACCCCTTTTGTTTTGTACTCTCGTATCTCGTGATGCTATAAGAATTGGATGTAAAATAACATATATTTCCCGGGGGGGGCACTCGATTTTGAAATCGACCGTACTTTCGGCCAAAAATCAGGTCTCTAAAATTGGACCCTTACAGTGCAGGAAAAATTTGACTGAAAATCGACCCTTACAGTGAAATTTTACCTCAAAATTTAGTATTTTCTCAAATTTTACACCCTTACAGTGCACTTTTTTCCACTTGCTCACAAATCAACCCTTACAGTGCACTTTCCAAAGTCCAAAAAACCTACCCTTAAGGGCCGCACGTCCGGTAGGTCACTTACCTGGAGTGCCCCCCCCCGGGATATTTTCAAAAGGATGTTGACAATATACAGTTTCTATCTAAAGAGAACAAGAAACATTTGGTCAAATTTTCGCCTTTGATTTTGTCTCAATACACTCTTTTTATACCAGAATAACCCTTCTTTTAAAGCAACAAGGCTTAAAAACTAACAAAAACCTTACTTTTAGAGCAACAAGGCTTGAAAACAAACCACAACCTTGCTTTTAGAGCAATAAGGCATAAAAACAAACCGTAAAAGAATTTATCATCATAGTGTCCTCCAGGGGGGGGGACTATGATCATGCAGATATCCCCTGGCAAAAAAACCGTGGAAAAAGGCCTTGGAAAAATTCTGCTTCATACAGCAAAGTTATGGTAAACGAACAAAAATCAATCTTTAAATCCCTTGGAAATCTTAGTATAATTTTAAACTCCTTGAAAATTTGAATCGGGTCCCTGGAAATTCCAATCTTTCTGTTCGAGTTTTTGGAAAATAAACAAGCATTTTCACCCCTGGAAAGTTAAAATATAAGAAGACAATGCTTAGTCAAATCAAACTCCTGGAAAATGCTATTTCCTTGAATTTCTTCTTTCTTTGAGTATGCCCTGAAAAATGTTAGTCAACCCCTATATAAAATGAATTGGTTCAATGAGATAACTAGAGTTATAATGGGTTACATACCTTCTAGACAGCTAATTATCATTTTTGATGACTGAAGCAAAAATACTGATGCATCATGTAATTATGCTTCTGTTTAATTTGATAGGTCGATTTTTAACGTTTTTGGGAACTTTCCGAAAGTAACTTTTTTATTCAATGGAGCATAACTTTTGATTTAATGAACCGAATTTAATAAATAACCAATCAAAATTTAAGTTTACTTTTCTTCTTTTCAATGGAATAGGTACGGTTCTTTTAAAAACTTTAGACTTCGAGAAAATCATTTTCAAAGAGAGAAACCTTTATGTGGCGCACCCGGCCGGTATCAGGCTGTCTATGCCTTGATTGCCTTATTCTTATCTTATTGCCTTGATTATCGAGGAAAAATGGGTCAAGTAAGGGTGAAAACATATAGGGGAGATATGTGTAAAATTTTCAACGGGGGAGAAAACCTTTGACAATCCTCCCGACTTTTTAATCGCCGATAAGACAATTTTTCCAAGACATAACTTCAAATTAGAGTTAGCTTATCACTTATCACTAAAGATCAGTGGAGTTGTGAAAAGTAAAGTGCTATATAAAAGGCGGAGTAAAAATCCGCGAAAAAAAAACCACAAGGAAGAAAAATTGCTCTCAAGGATGTGGGAGGATTTTAAAGAATCAGTGATTTTCAACCTACATATTCCAGGACTTAAGCGAGGAAAGCAAAACAAAAGAATTTTAAAGTAGAATTTTGAAACGTGCAAAACCGGCAAAACGAAAAGCGCATAAATAGCCGGGTATAAAAAAAGCGAGGCCCATTATATACCACCCAGTAGTTGAAGTCACTTTGACCTACAATAGCTTTTGCATAAGGAGACGAGGGTGGAAAAATCTGTCGTGGTTAAGATTCTAAAAATGCAATTCTCGTGTCCTTTACCGGGAAAGTCGTTACAACAAGATATCCGGCATGTATTTGGTGCATTGTATATTACCATGTCTGTATTTGGTGGTCTCGGTAATATTGTATCCGCAAAAATCATTTGGAACATGGATGCCAAGTTGAAAGGAAGACAGTTACTTAAAGCTTTGGTCATTTCTGATGCATCCGTTTGTTTGGTTTGTTTACCATTGCAAGCTGTACGTATTTTTGATGTTACGATTCTACATAATTGTTTGATGGATGCCATTTCCTTTCATTTGTTTATCATCAATATGTGGTTCTCATGTTTGACCGTCATATTCATTGCAGTTGACAGGTACCGTGAAAGTTTTGTTGTTAACCGAAGACATGATTTTTTCGATCGAAATCTTTTTCGTATTTTCTTTATAACTTTTGAACGGCTGAGCCATATTTAATGTATAATAGCTCATAGTTTAAATTAATGCATAAGATAACCCCTGAAAAATGGTAAAATTTACAAAAATACCCTTGGAGAAGTCGAATATGTCTTGATTACACTTTTTTTTATTAGAACATACTATACAAAAACATAAGGCTTCGATGGTCAAAATATCAAGAACAAGTTTTTAAGAACATTTTAAGGCTTTGCTGGCTCTAAAATACCCGATTTCTTAGAAAAATGACCAAAAATGCTCACAAATGGTGAAAATAAGAACACGTTAAGAACATTATTAGGCTTAATAAAACTCAAAAAGTTCAGAACGTTCGAAGGCTTCAAAATTTTTGGATTTTCCCATAAAAAAACTTGATTGATTATCTGTATTGATTGATACAAGACGCCTTTAAATTTAACTTGAATTGACAAAGTGTAAGCGCTGCTTTTTTCAAAAAACGGACCAATGCTCATGGCCCCCGTCACAGGGGGGCCAGGGGGGCCATGGCCCCCCCAATATTTTGCAAAGTATTTTTTTTTTACTTTGAAAAATCCTATATATACCGTTTAGAGGAGTGAAATAAGGGCAAAAAGTCGAAAATTTTCTTCGTCGCCCAACCATGGTGGGCGACATATTTTTTTGGCCCCCTCAATTCGATACGCACGCCGGGGGCCATGATGCTGTATAAGAAAATGCTAGTAGACACGTTAAATGCATATACCCGTTAACACCCCTATGTATTTTATCTTTTTTCTAGATATGTTTTGTTGACAGACTTCCAGAATTACCATTCCATTGTTACCAAGAGAAGAATGTTTGGTCTCCAAGGGCTTGCTTTACTCCTCTCAACGCTGGTTCCATCGGTCAGACATGTCAATACTAAATGGTTCTACCTTATACATTTTATCATGTGTATTCTCCCTGATATCGTCTTACCAGTCATGTATTTTCTAATCGTTCGTTCAATGAATAAAGGTCGGAAAAAATTGGAAAATCACGTGGATAGGGAATCGACCATTCATAAGCCATTGAAAAAGGGATCGACCAATCAGAAGCTAGGAGAGATGAAGCCAACCAATCAGAAATCAATGGACACAAAGGAAACGAAATCAACCAATCAGAAACCAGTCCTGAAAAAAGCAACTAACCAGAAAGAAGTGAAAAGAATATCAACCAATCAAAAACGAGTGAAGAGGATTTTAATTAAATCAAAAATAACACGACGTAACGATGAAGTAACGCGACGTGTCACGCTCATCGTTGCTATATATTCTATATGCTCTATCGTGACAACAATTTGCATGTTATTACAAGTGGCCGGTAAAGTTTACAGATGGGATAAAGATTTGTTATCGAGATTCTGTTTCTTGGGATTAGCGGCTAACAGTTGTTGGAATCCTGTCGTTTATGTGGTTGGAGATCGGGTCTTCCGTAGAAATTTGAAGCAGCTTTTTTGCTTTTGCGCGGTGGCAACAAATCGGGAAAAACCATCAAATTTGAAAAACACCTAATTATTAAAAAAAGGTAATTATAATCAAGACTTTTTTTACGTCGTTTTGAATAAGATTCCCATTATATTTCCGCACTAAGATTCCTTTGCCCTTTTTCTAGCGCAAAAAAGTCCTGGTCTTTTGAAAGAATTATGACCGACGAAAAAATTCTTTCAAGGTTATCAAAGCAGTTGTGGTACTTTATAAGGATAAAACCTATAATCGAGGACAAAAATAGAATGAAACAGCCCCACAAAATTTTTTCCTCTGTCCCCTCCCCCCTAGTATAATGTTGACTAAAACAGTTTACCAACGCCCTGAGCCTCTTCCCCAACATTGTATAAGGAGAGAGTTTTACAAGCATGTGTTTCTTTCATTTCCCGGATTGTAGACTTTAGAAAATTCTTTGTAAACGCATATCTGGGAAATGCGTTGAAACGGGTATAATAATGATAACCGGGAACACGTTGGCTCCAGAGTTATAGGCGATTATCTGCGGCCCTACTGGGTAGAGACCGATTCAGTAAAATCCAGTTAGGGACTATCATCAAGCAAACCTCAAGCAAGCTGCCTGTTCCTAACTGTCATAAATTTCATCCACGAAACAAAAAACTATGTGCAGGTCCAAACGGGAAATATTTGAAGACTTTGAGTTACCAAGTTGTTACTCAACCATCCTGTACATATATTCTTTCTACCATTTCTAATAAAAAATGGCTGATCGTGGGTAAGAATGACGTCACACGGAGTCGACAGCATGAATCTTCGATAGGATATGACGTAAAAAGTTGACGGAGGAAACCGGCCGAAATAGGAAAGAAAAGGAACAATGTGAAAGCCAATCAAAATTGAAGGATATAATGAAAAACAGTATAGATTCTTCATATTTATCTTCTAATCATGAAGATTAAAAAACGTCTCCTTTTTACTCGCTTTGATTGCTATCTTATTGCCACTATAATTTGCTTTCGTTGACCAAGCAAAGGAAAATGAAAGATCCCCCATGTTCTTTTCATTCAATAGAAAAATCTTGTTTCTATTTTGATTGTGTTTTCAGTATATGACTGAAATCAATAAGGTGTATAATGGCGAGCCTTTTTTTTCCATATTTGTGACTTTTTGATATTTGTACAGTGGGACATGGGAGCCTTCAGAAATATATTTCAAGAGATATTTTGAGCGCTTGAAACGGTGAAAAAAAAGAGAAAAAGTAAAGGAGAAATTGGGGTGACTCAAGTAAAATGGAAAGTAAAATGGAGAGATTCTACACGAAATTTCTTTCAGTATATTTGTTGACGATAATGATTGTACAGAGCGTCGTGGTTTCAAAAGGTAATCTCTGGAACTTGACACCGGATCGCAAGTCATAATAAGAAATATCCCCATTAATGCCTAATGGCAAAAAAACTTTTTAATTGTAAGACCAATTTAACTTGTTGTTATTCGAGCAGATCGTTAGAAAAATATGGGTCGGTCGGTTGGTCGATCGGTCGGTCGGTGGGTCGGTCGGTAAAATAAGAATAAATTTTTCATTTATCAGGGTTGGTAAGGTACCGAAAATATTTTTCAAAAAATATCTGGATCAAAAATTCCCTTTTTGTAAATTTCTTGAATTAATTTTCAGGTTTATTCAAATTTAATTCTTACAAATAACTAGTGTGTAAAATATATTGTAGTGGAAATTCAATATTATTATTTTCTTGAATTTAGCGAAAATAGGGTCGGTCGGGCCCGTAGAACAGCAAATTTATTCTAAAATTGGTCTCGCCTTAAGACTTTGTATTTGACAGAATATATTGTCACTTTTAAGGGTTTTAACAGAGATCGGCTCTAAGGTTTTTAAAGATTCTATCAGAGAAGGTTGGAAATATTTTCAACATCTGGAAGGTTTAGATTACAGAATTTTGAAAGACCACGTCAAGGATGTTACAGCGGGAGCCCTGGACCCCAGCCCTTGTTTTCAGGGATTGGCGGGTCCAACCGAAATATTTTCATGTCTAGGCGTATAGGTAGTTGAACCTGATTGGGGACGTGACACATCGTTTGAATTTTATGATCGTTATATCAAATAATGCTATTATATTCAGTTATATTAGCCCTTTATTATAGATTAAGTGACTCTACTTACAAATATATCTTTCTTTCTTATTACAGGCCACCCAGTATCTAAAAACTTGATGCAGGTCAAACTTGAAATTAACAAAGCCGCCATTCCAGTTATCGATCCGCCCAAACAAACCACCCATTACACACCACATTTCAAAATCAAACGATCGATGTATTGCGAAATGTTATGCTCGCATTTCGAATATTGTCTCGTACGAACAATGACTTTCTCAAGGTGTATTTCACCCCAAGGGTGTAGTTGCATTGGATTTCTTATGTTGAAAAAGAAATAAAAGACTGATTTCGATTTCTAGCGGGGATATTTTATTAATCCTTTAATCATTAGCAGTTCCACCAAATTGAAAAAAAAACATGTATAAAAGAGTGAGAATTTTTTACTCTTCAAGAATTCACTACTGCGTCGAATACAAAATGAACATTTATTCAAACGCCAAATTTTTGAGTAAATTTGTTTTATAATCAACATTTCTTTATGTTATTTTACTTAAGAAGTATATTGATTTTGTTTGTATATTCCCCCATTAATTTTTATTCAGGTTTTAAAACCTGTTACTTTCTGCCCCAAAAAAGGCAAGGTTAAGAAGGCCCCAAGACTCTAAGATTGTTCCTCATGATACAACCTTTTCAGAGCAGACTTAGACTATCAAACACACTCTTCTCACAGACCCAGTAGGATTTTTAAGCCAGTAGGGGTAAAAATAACTTGGTAAAAACACTGGAAAATTTGACCAAAATTTCGTCCCCGGTGGAAAAATTACCCTAAAATTTCAGCCCCACTGGAAAATTAACTTTTATTTCTTCCCCGCTCGAAATTCAAGTGGAAAATTGCACTCCCAAACCATCCCCATTGGGATTTTGATACATATTTTTATCCCCACTGTGGGAAAAATTCTCACTGGGTTGTGTCGGGCCCTTTTTTGTTCATAAACCCCTGGATATCTGATATCTGTAAAACCACCCGTTTATAAAAGTTTTTCTGGAAGGCCTATTTTTTAAATCTTCATTTTCTTTCTTCATTATTCAATTGTTTTAAAATGTTTATTCCATTAAAATATATTCTTCTGAGAAATATCTTTCCAACGCTATAAATTGTTTTAACTGATAATATAATACAGTGTGTGTCCGGATAAAACTGTCAGGCTTATTAGAAAAGTTTGTTTTAGCGTGTTAATCGGATAGCCCTTTTTGTTAAATTATTCTCTTGTTGCACAAATGTGGTACATAAACAAATCAAAGGAAAAGGAGGAGTTTCGATTCGATAATTATTTATGGGTATTCTGAGTTATTGTTAAAAAAGTTCACAAAGTTTTAGACAGGACTTGAAATTGATTGCCGAAATTACTTTTGTTTTCACTGAAAGCACACTAAGATGGATTGCCATTTCTGTCTTCATGTTTTATTTGGGCTGTGAATCTCGCTGTACTAGCGAAATAATATTTAATGAGACTAAGCATGTTTAATTTCAAAATTTGCAAAAAACTTTTACCAGTTGCAAGTTTTGGCAAAATGCAGTGCTACTAATGGTAAGTACCGAACTGGGATAAGCTCATATGGCATAGATGACAATTTTGTCAAAGTTTACAACTGATAAAGATTTCGTGCTTTTTTTAATCTTGAGATTTTAATCATGTTTAGTGAGTCTCATAGACTGGAGTCGTTTATAATGCATGTAATACAGTAGTATAGGCGTTATATGATAATACGATAATTGTTACGGGATAATATTAGTTTGTATAAACTAAAATTTGTTCCCTCCATTACTTTCTGTTTTATTTCTACTATATCTGAATTAGTCGTCTAGCTTGCTAGACTATGAGTCTCAAATGTTACGATTCTCTATCACTGACTCTTTTTAAAAAGTATTGATGATATTTTTTAGTTGTGTGTTTCAACGACGGGAATAAAATTATCAACTTTGAACTTCATCCAAGATCTTGGATGGTCGTCATGGTTACTTTTGTCTTCGTTGATTGCGCGATGAATAGAATCTCAATTCGTTGGCACAGCGTCGATATATAATTTTGACCTGTGCTTTTCACGGTACCCTATATCCCTATCGTGTTTCAGACTTATATCTTTAATATCCTACCTATCCTACCGGTCTGTGAGAAGGGGGTGTATCTAAATTACGTATATGACGTGTCACAGAAACGTGACGTTACTCACGTCCTTTGTTTGTGTTACGCATAATTGATATCAACAAAAACTGGAAAATTTGTATCCTTATAAGAACAAAAAGTAAATGCTGAATGATGCTGACTGTATTTCCTTTTAATTGAGTGCCTAGCTTACTTTTAAACTGTTTAAGGACATCTTTATAAGTAGTGCTGTCCCTCTAATGAAATAAGAAACAAATAGTTTAAATTTAGTTTTTATCAATTATATCTTTCTTAAATCAGTAAACAGAGATATGCAACATCCAAAAACTCATTATATAATAAACTTTTTACTATCATAAGAGGCTTGTAAAGTCAGGTATTCAATGAATTTCAGAAGCTTGCTGGCGAGACAAAGACTTATTTTATTTGTCAAGACACTTGCGTAGGTTCTGAAACATTTGTCAAGGAAATGAAAAATCATAAGGTTTAAATAATTCTATAATACCAAAAAGGACGTTCACAATGTCTCACCATACACCCCTGTCTCAGTAACCCGGTAGAGTTTAAAAGCTCACCGGGGTGGCTAAGAAAATAACAGGATTTCACCGGGGCAGATTTTTGACTGAAAAAGTCGCCGGGTTGGAAAATTTGAGGTAAATTTTCACCGGGGTACAGTTTTTTTTATATAAAGACCAGTAAAATCTTTTGATGCTATGACTACTATTGTTATTTTAAGCCTCAAATTGTTCTAATGCTTTTTTTATACTCGCTGCTTATAAATACTAAACCTCAATTTGGCTAAGATGGCCCCGGTCAAAAAAGGGAAATGCTTATTGCCCTGTACCGAAAAATTGAGCCCAGATGTTATTCAACTGGAAGGGGTTGGTCTAAAAAGCAGGGTAGCCAATTGGGGTAGCCAATTGGGCTAGGTTGTGGGGTACCTAAATATTTTACAGACCAGAATAGAAATACCGAAAATGAATGCATAGAACCACATTTTACTGATCAGGGAGCACGAATCTGATTGATACTTAAATTGATCATGTATAATCACAAAGATAAACAAAGATATCAATTACCACGTGTTAATGCACGAGGAGTAAGAAATAGAGCTTCGTTATAATAGAGCTATTTCAAAAGACTTTTTGTATAAGCTGCCATATTAAAAAATTTTGAAAGGAATTAATTGTTTGAAACATCTAAACATGATATAAATTAAACAATAGATTCAATAACAAAGGATTGTTAAGATATGACAAGATTAGAGATCAAATGGCCCAAAGGCGATTCCAAAGCTATTATCATCGAATTACAGCTTCACGGAAATACCAATTAAAAACATAAATAAAATCTAAATCTAAAATATTAAAAACTGTTTTGTATATATTTTTTATTCGGGTCTGTAAATTTTCAAACGAAGCCAAGAAGGAAGACAAAATGGCGCCAGGTCTCTTGAGAAGTAACAAAGTTCAGTACCTTTGGAAAAAAGGCTATTGTGGCTGAAGTTCGAAAGGAATCTTAAATTTTATTACATGGAATCATTAACAAGATGTTGTATAGTTATTTCCACATGAAAACAGGTTTCAGATTTCAAAAGTTTAGGCAAAAAGAGGTACCCCATAACCTAGCCCAATTGGCTACCCCATTGGCTATACCCTGCTTTTTAGACCAACCCCACTGGAAGCATTGAAATAGGTTGATAAAAAAATAACTCCGCTATTCAAGTTTAAAAAGTAATCGCAAAATTGCAACACAAATTATTTTTCTTTGTTAATTTCATTTATTTTTCACTTTATTAGTTTTCTTCTTATATTATTGTTCTGTTTAAAATGTAAGAAGTTTAAGAAATATTTATTTAGAAAGAAAATAATACAATGAATAGGAAATGAAACTATGACAAATAAATATGGATTTGTGTTGCAATTTTGCGATTACTTTTTAAACTTGAAGAGCTTTCCATCATAACGCTAGGAACACATTTAAGATTGTTTATATGAGAATATTTTACGCATATTCAATGTACTAGACTTTAAAGCGTTTGGGTTTTATGTAATTTCACTGAAAACTATTGAAAAATTGAATGGGTCGTTTGATACACGTATTCGCTAGCAAAGATATTTTTTTTTTAATTGCGATTATTTATTGGAAAAAAATACATTTTAGTTTGTTAATTTCGACATTTTCATATATTATGGGCATTGCAACCTTCATGGCAAAACTATCTTAATTTCGCATGATTTAATCAAACAGAAAACTAGCCATAAATCTTAAACTACTCTTCAGATTGACCTTGTATTTAGAATGTAGACTCACTGGAAGCATTGAAATAGGTTGATAATAAAATAACTCCAATAAACATCCGGATTCAATTTTTCAATTTTTCGGTACAGGGTGATAAGCATTTCCCTTTTTTGACCGGGGTGACCTAAAAAGGATGATATTTGACCGGGCCTCAACTATAATTTCTAAAATTTGACCGGGTTCAAATTTTTGATTATTTTTTGACCGGGGTTACCAATTTTCCACCGGGGACAAAATTTGGCCTGTTTTTAGGCATTTTTTTCACCGGGCTACTCACCGGGGTGGATCTGACCGGGCCACTGACTCAGGGGTGTCACCATAGTATAAGAAAGCCGCGGCTTTCTTATACTATGGTCTCACTTGACTTACTTGACACCGTTTAGAAAGACAGTAAATACAGTTCATTTCTTAATTATGATGACAATTTTTTAAAATTTGAATGCGAAGGCCCTGGAGGCCCTGGAAGAATTTGTACTAAATGAAATGGTCTCAGTCAACGCAATCTTTGGCCTCCCAACCGCGTCAAGTTTGTTATGTTGAAAGTTTCATTTTCACCATTTGAGTAAAGGTATACTTTTATAAGTATTTTAAAGAATAAATAGCTACTTTTTTGAACATTTTCTTAATACTGTGCGCGAGCGAGGGATCTTTCTTGAGAGAATTATTCTTTAGATACAGAATTTGATGAATGATAAGTCATCAAAATGCTCAACTTCCCTTACAATACCGAGTTTATGTAAGTGTGTTTTTCTAGGCAACGGAGACGGTAAGGTTCTAACTTGACTCGAACCTGACCAGTTGAGGACGACGGTAAACCAGCAACTTTACCGTCCTCAATTTTGCGAGTCAGAATTGCAGGTTATTCCGAATTGCGTCAGTCACTCTAGCGTCCTCAAAAGTGTTAGTAGTTAAGTATTGTGTGAACCTTCTCTCCTTGTCCTAGAACACATTCAGGGTTGAAAGTCTTAAAATTAGCTTGATACTTCGTAAATAAAAGTCAATTACCCTTTCACAAAAGAAAATAATCTATAGCAAAAAAAAAATCAAATCTGGTATAGCATCTATTTCGCACTAAGTGATCAATTTAAGTTACTGTAAAGAACATAATATTTCTCTCCTTTTAATTTTGCCCTACGTTTCACTTTTTTTGATTGAAATATCAGCCAAAAATCAATTTTCAATTCTTTTCCATCGAAACACGAAACACAAAACATTTCTGTAAACTTCCAACAAATAACGATCTCAAGAGGGATACGGGAGGGCTTCGCAAACTATAGTCTAGGAGATATCCAACATTACACAGAATAAGGGTTAAGGGAATTAAAAGGAAGATAGTAATACCTTTGTAGAGTTTGATCCCATCCTTGATTGCACTGTCAGAATACAGGACACAAAGATGCAGGACAAAGGATGAAGAACACAGGATACAGGATACATTGTAAGCACTGTAAAAATGCAGAAAAATAGGGATATCGTGAGATGGTGATGACGCGAATCAGATTTCCCCATGTAATTTGCGACCGTAGTGCAGTGGTAGAGTATCCACCTACGGTGCGCAAGGTTGTGGGTTCCACCCCAAGCCGGGTCATACCAAAGATTCTCAAAATGGTACTTGACGCCTCTCTGCTTGATGCTCAGCAATAAAGAGACAGATCAAGGGTAAGTCGAGCAATCCAGAGAGAAAGAGTGGCGCCCTCCACTACCTTCGTGTAGATAGCTATCGAAAGCGGAGCCTTCGGTCGCCTCCCTCCGACTGCGGTCACAGACTTACTAGTGAGTCTAATTATATGCTAAACTTTGAAATGGAACATGTTTCGTTTAGTCCTATAAAAGTTGCCACGGGAACTTAGACTTGCCCCCCCCCTAACGTAATTCAGATATACGTTACATAAACACCTTATACAGCATTCATAGTATACCCATACAGGCTTTCCTGACCTCTAACATAGTGGACAGAGGATAGGGATTTGCAAATCGAGCTAATGACGTCTTTAGATTCTATTTATGCCTGGTTTCAGTTTTTTATAATGATATTCCAGGTCCTTCAGGACCTCTACAGTAACAGTAGGAAAGTAACAAAGATTAGAGCTGAATCGAGCTGAATGACGCCTTTAAATTCTATATATGTTCGGTTTAAAGATCCTAGGAGTAATTCTATTTAGTAAAACATTTCATGGATGTTAAGAAGATGTATGTAATATAGCTTGAACAGAGTGTATTTGGCTATCTATAGTAGAACTTTATGGGAAAAAGGCCACCTAGTGTGTTTTGTACTACACTTTTGATATTATGTACCCAGCAAGGTATTATGAACCAAAATAGAGAAAAATGATAAAATCTCGTTACATATACTGATTTATCAAAAACTCCAGCTTCTTTTTAATTCAGCTAGAAAGTTTTGGAAGGATATATATAATCTTTGCCAAACTTTTTTATAAGCACCTCAATACAACTCATGACGTAATTTTTGTTCAGTAAAGACTAAGAAGCCTTGATTAGCTTAGCCTGGGTATCCAGACTCAAAATTTCAGAAAAAAACACTCTTACCTCAACATACAAAGTTTCTAAAATTTTAGAGTCTGGTGCAACTAAAATAGTTGGGTACAATTTTGTTTGATACTGCCTGTGAGTGAACCCTTGTTGACAGACTATCAAAACTTTGTAAACCCAGGCAGACACACATAATTAACTTACTATAAAACCTATTTTACAAACTCAAAAAACTTTCAAAACTACTTGAAGCTACATCAAAACATCAGCCACATTTATAAAGGCTCTTTTCCAGCGGCCATTTTGTTTAAAAATGAACCTGCGTTTTCACTTTCATTGTTTATCTTTTTTTGCAAGGTCAGCTTTTTCCATAAATTATGCGTGCGCATCGAAAAATATCGAAAACCCCGCGAAAATTTTGCTTAGTGACTGGGCGTGTACTGACCAATTAGAGACACTTGCATATGCAGGGACAGATATCCCTGCAGACGAGTTACTTGGACCAGACCGTAAACCAGAGACAAGATTATAAAAAACTAGACGGTGAAATATTTTATGGTCTGGATATCCAGGCTATGATTAGCTGAAAATATTTACTGAAAATAGGGACATAGCTACGAATTTGAAGATGAGGAAACGAGTTCTTCCGGGTTCTTCTGGGAGTTATCTTTTGCGTGTGAATGTCTGAACATACAATCCTGAAAATTTGTACTACTTCCGGGATAGGGGATGTTTAATGTGAAAGGACATATTTGCATGCCTGTGTAGAGGGATGGGAATTTGATTATAGTTCGGGCGTGAAGTCGATATGAAAAATGCATCCAATACATCTAATATTTTTTGGTATTACAGGTTTCATCTTTTAAAACTTTTCCGATAAACTTGAAATCCCGGGGGGGGGTACTAGGGCAAGATGGGTTACGGGGATGCTCCGCTGGTCAGGGTACCTTTTTTAACCTCCACGAGTCCCAGGTAGGGTCGCAAAAACACCAAAATAGAAAAATCAGTCCCTCGTAGGGTGCCTATTTTTGGAAAATTTTGGGAAAAAGTAGAAAATTTGAGAAAATTTTCGGATTTCAGTCCCATTCAGGGTCACTTTTTTCGCAAATTTTGAATCCCACGTAGGGTCAATTTTTCGAACCTCAGCGGAGCACCCCCGTCGGTCGACAAGGGTAGTACCCCCCCCCGGGCTTGAAATCATTTCGCTAAAAATGGTCAAAATGTTTCAATTTACAAAATGCACCACCGTAACGGTCGATTTTTCACCCAAATTCTATCAAATTTGTTTAAATTTTCTCTGCACTGTAAGGATCCGATTTCAAAAGCCTAATTTCGGGACGCACGTACGGTCGTTTTTAAATCGAGTGCTCCCTCCCCGGGCCTTTACAGAGACCTTATTCAGTCCGTTGTACCACAAGGTCTAATCGAATGAGTTGATATGCTTATAAAGTAGCTGAAATGAACCAGAAAACGTTTCATAAGCAATTGGATAAACTGCTGTGTGAGATTACAACATGGTTTGAATTACTCTGGTTTGGATAAAAAGCATAGGGGAGGTTCCCCATTCCTATGTTAGTGTTTCAAACGAAAGAAATTTGTTATGAATATAAAAAAATTATGTTTTCTAAACTTGCTGTTATAGAAACAGTAGGCTAATGTATTAGGTGTCTATATATAGGTACTCAAATCTGTAACCATCTTTTAGACTAACTGTTTTGTTGGATATGTAATTTTCTTCTGATGTATTTAAATATATTAGTCAGGCGTATAATTTTTTTATCATAAAAAGGAGGCTTAACATTGACGGGTCAATGGGTCTAAAGGAAAGGATTATGAGAATTTTTATCATTTTTTCTGTTCGTTATTTATAGTGATGCTTATCCAATTATGATGAAACTTTATTTAGTAACAAACTATTATTATATGTAAAGGACTTCGTAGGCTTTATCATTTTTTTAACATTTTTGGAAAAAAAATTTTTGTTCTCTCAATAACTGATCAATTGGCTGACTGATGCTTACATGGGAGAATTGATAATTGATTACATAATTTTATTTGATCTTGAGTTTGTGTCGAGTTTACGGTGTTGAATCAATGATGAGGCAGTCCTTTGCGGTAACACATTAAGATTGAAAACCAGGTATACAGATAAATTACTTTACAATGTATCATGCTGGCATAATTTTCATGTAATGCAGCGTATTGTAAATTTTATTTCAGGTATCAATTATCATAGTTTTTAGAGAGCCTAACCCTAACCCTTTTAGTTCCAAGGTAGATTTATATCTTATTTCAGCGACATTAATATGAAAGGTTAGGTTGTCTAACACCCCCTTCTCTCAGACTCACTGGGACCCTTTCCCACTGGAAAAATTGTCCAAAATATTGTCCCCGGTGGAAAATTGTCCCCGAAAATCCGGTATTGACCAGCATTCTGGTATTGAAAGGCTATTTCTAGCATTCCAGTACTCGCCAGAACATATTTCAACAATAAGTAAAAGTAAGTGAGTCTGCAACCGCAGTCGAGGGTCGACCCGAAGGCTCCCTTTTCTCTAGCTGTTTACCCGAAGGTAGGGGAGGATACCACTCCTTTCCCTGGATTGCTCCACTTACCCTTGATCCTTCTCTTAATTGCTGAGCATCAAGCAGAGAGGCATCAATTACCGTTTTAGGAATCTTTGGCATGACCCGGCTGGGGATCAAATCCACAACCTTGCGCACCGTAGCTGAATGCTCTACCTTCATGCTGCGGTATAAGATAACTTGTATTCCGGTATATTGTACCCTCAGAAGCCCCCCAAACTTCTCGTCACATTATCCCGTTCATATTTTTAGAGAAAAACTGAAATTTAGGCTTTATGGTAACCCTATTTTTACTTGCTTGCTTAAATGTCAGAATCTTGTGTTCTTACATTACTTTTATGGTTCATCATTTTTGAGCCTTCTTATAAAAAAGAGCGTATCGTAGCAAAACATTATGTGATGGGCTCAATGTAGTCTACGTCTGATGTTTTACCTTCAAAGATAAAAGGATTAATTTTTCTTTTCACGATGGGAAATTATAACATTTTTTGGAAAGGGGAGGAACAGTAGCAAAATATGGGCGGATAAAGGAGGGTTGAAAATGTTTTCAGGGTATGCATAATATCTTACCCGTTTAATTAATAAAACTAAAACTTTGATTAGACTGGAAGAAAGTAAAAAGTCTTCAATCTTTCCCCATGTCAGCTGTGAAATTTTTCAAAAAAAAACAATTCAGTCGAAAGATATTGGACACGTACATTTTTATACAGTCTTTGAAACAAGTTACGACAGATGGGGTAACTCTCTAATGAAAATTTTATACACGATACGTATCTCCTACATCAAAATCAATTATGGGGATGCGTGCAGCCTATGTCATATACTGTGCTTCCTGGTTCGAAAAATATGCACAGCTTTCTTACATTGTTTTTCTTTTGTATTTTTTTATACATTCATAAAATTCTCCGTCGATTTATCTAGAATTCGAAGGCAAACTTCAACAAATTATTCCAAAGGGTCAATCTTTTGATTTTTGAAAAAAAAAACACTCGACAGTAAACGTAGACGTCAAAACAACATTCATTTCACGGCCAGGACGGCCAAATTACCTTTTTTTTCAGGGGGAGAAGCTTCAAGCTGAGTTCGACGTTTGGTAGTTTGATTTTGCTGATGATGTAAAACTTAAATATTTATGAAAATTGTAAGAGGATTTTCAGTAAATAAATTTTCATCACAAAGTGGTACATTTATAAATATATCCGGCGATATAATATTACGACAGGATATTGTGAACTGAATTAAGTTTTTTCTAAATTTTATTTTCAAACATTTCATGATTCCCTTTACTTGAATTTGTTAATACGGCACAATCAGGATATTACTAAAAATAAGCTGTATATTTCAGTATTATACTGCTTTGCTTGAACTGATTGAACGCAACAGATTCCACCGCGCCAAGAGGTTAAGGACCTAGTTCTTGTGTTTATGGGACTAAAAATCGGGGAATTTGCACAAAATCGGTAAAAAACAAAAAACAAAAAACAGATTTTACGTTCACGCAAGTTTTTTCAATTCACGCATTCACGCATTTTTTCTAGATTTTCACACATTCACGCAAACTACTGGGGGGGGGGCTTATTAGTTAGGTAAGCGTAGACACAACATTTTGTCGGCGGCAGGGAGTGAAAGCTGTTAATGGAAAATGTCCTTCAACCCTGATCCTTCTAAACAGGCAGTTGAAGTGTACTTTACCAGGAGGCTAAATCCACCTGACCCCCCAGAAATTACATTCAATAATGCAGCCATTGCAGTTCAGGATCATCAAAAACATCTTGGTCTCATACTCGATCAAAAGCTGGCCTTTGACCGTCACCTTGATGAAAAAATAAAAAAGGCTAATCAAGGTATTGGTCTTATTCGCAGACTTCGCAAGTTTCTACCCAGGGATTCTCTTGTCACTATATACAAAACCTATGTTAGACCACACTTAGATTATGGAGATATCGTATATGATCGTCCTGGTAATTCCTCATTCTCTGAAAAACTCGAGTCTGTTCAATATGATGCTTGTCTTGCAATAACCGGATGCTTCAGAGGAACATCCAGAGAAAAAATCTACCTTGAGCTAGGATTTGAAAGCCTGGCAAACAGGCGGTTAACTAGAAGACTCGTATTTTTTTATAAAATAATCAATGGTTTTGCTCCTGCTTATCTTACGAATATTCTTCCTCCCCAGAGAGGAGAGGAAGAGCGCAATGCAGGGCGAAGGATAAAACCACCACTCGAGGCACCTTTCTGTAGAACCGAGCGCTATCGTGCCTCTTTCTTTCCTTTTTGCATAAATGAATGGAATAACCTCGGAGATCATATACGGAATCTTCCAACTATTAAGTCCTTTAAGCAAGCAATTCTCCAATTCCTCAGACCCAGTGCTAACTCAGTTTTCAAAGCTAGTGACAACAAGGGCGTGGTTCTCCTTAACCGATTAAGGGTTGGTTTCAGTCATCTTCGTGAGCATAAGTTCAGGCACAATTTTGCTGACACAGTCGACCCTTTTTGCAACTGTCGACAAAATTCAGTCGAAACAACACAGCATTTTTTGGTGCATTGCTCTGATTACTCTAACGACAGACTTGTTATGTTTGACAGCCTTCTTCAACTTGACATAACTTTGTTTCCATTTAATCCCAGAACATTGTGTAGAATACTTCTTTATGGTGACCCCGAATTTAGCGTTGTCCAAAATCATGATATATTGAGCATAACGATAAAATTCATCTGCGATACTGGACGTTTTGGGGGACCGTTATTCTAGTCTTATGCTCCAAGTGCTCTCCTAGCTCTTTCTGTTTATTTTTATTTTTGTTATCAATTATTTTCTGTAGTTAGTTTTTGTTGTTTTTTTCTTTTTATATATATTTTCTTTTTATATATATTTTCATTTCTTAGTTATTATTGCTCATCTTGTAAGCTCATTTGGGGTTCCTTCCTCCTGGCGGTATGATCTGGTGGTCCTTTTGCGGGAGGATAGGAACCTTTAGATTTGTACTATTTGTTCGTGGGACTATACTATAGATAAAAAAAAAAAAAAAAAAAAAAAAAAAAAAAAAAAAAAAAAAAAAAGCTGTTAATCAGATCCCATCAGCAAATTTTCCTTGCCCTCCTACGAATCTCGTGTTTTAGCAAACGCCCCCCTACTCTAGTTTATCAGTCAATTTTAGGGTGACCTTGAGGCTTTTCTCTTGCTAAAGGAGCCGAAAAGAAGTGAGAGAATAATTCTTCGAAAGAAGAAATTCGAGTAGATTAAAAACCTTTTTTGAGTTTCATTGCGGTTTTTTGTTGGTTCTTATCTTGTAATACTCTTTTGGGAGTGTTTTTCCTTTTCGATGATAAAACACAGAAAAAAACTTTCCCACCTGTCTATTAAAAATAAGCTTGCTTCAAAAGAAATTTTTTGTCCTTAGATGGACTCTGAATTATATCAGATCCTTTCAGTTTTAATATTCATATATTCATATATCCTACCGTCTAGACAAGGTCATTAGAAGGGAAATAATTTTACATTGGCATGCTCACTTTTCAAACTCTGTGTGCTTATTATTCCCCAGTTTAATATTCCTTAAAGGATGATTGTATGATCTAGAATTCCACAGGTTAACATGTTAACAGATGTGCATTCTCTAGCACATCTAGTCCATAGTACGCTCTAAAGTGTCGCGTCAAGACAACTCCACATTCGTCATCACTTTGTCCGTACGGAATCACGAGTTTGAGAACCATGAACGTAACTTTCCAGCTTTGGAGATTTCCTCAAGACAAATTTTCGTTCCGAAGCTACGTGCTGACCAAAGTAAATACAATAATGGACAAAAGGTCTGTAGACTTAAAGCCTTTTTGACACTGGGGAAATTCTCCAAATGAACCATAAGTGGTTATTTGGCAGAAGACAACTGCAGGCTTTCTAGCATTTCTTATGGCTTTAGTCCCTGTGAATTTTGGACTTCCAAAGGTTTCAAATGACTGAAAATGACTGAAAATGACTGAAAATGGGCAAACTTCAGCCACACAGGTGGTATTTGCTCCAGAAAGCCTCTGAAAAGTTGTTTATAATTGATCAAACCATCTCAAATATGTTCTAATAGATGTCTCTAAATGAAGTCTTTGCAAAAATTCATTTCCTTCGATGTCGAGTGGATTTGGCTTCTGGAATTATCATCCAAACTCCCCAAATCTAATAAAAACAACATTGGCCCTGGTAAAAATGGGTTTACGTAGCTTATTTTGAAAATTTTGAAAAGTCTACAACCTTTTGTCCATGAAAAAAAAATAACTCTCGATTCAACCTAAACCCCCTAAAATTGTAGACAAACTAGCGATACTTTTATGGACCTACCTGATTATCAGAAGCGCAATGAAGTCTTTAAATATCTATTTAGAGGATAAATATTAGACTATGAAAAAACAGGCCCGACGGAACAACCGTAAAAGTGGGGAGGCTGAAGGCTCAAAATGAGATAAGATTCATTAAAGATTTGATTAAAACATCTCATCTGCTCAAAAACGGGGAGGCTGAAGTCTCCCCTGTCTCCCCGCTTCAGCCGGGCCTGAAAAAGCATCACATAGCATAAAAAAAATTTGCACAAACTTAGTAGCCTTAAAAAACCTTATTCCCAAAAAGATGAGAAGAATAATGAAATCTTGAGATAATTCTATAAAGCTACCCCGGGAGCTACCCTTTGTTAGGACTTTTTTCAAATTTTCAGTTGACTTTTCACAAGAATTCCAGTTAGGTCCAAAGTCAAAATCTTAGGCCTCAAATACGTCAAATGAAGAAAAAAACCTTGTCGAAAAATAATAAATCCAGGCGTCTTTTGATTATTTGATTTTGATTTAAGAGTTATAGACACTCTTCCATTCTTTCATTGGTGGAGTTAGCTAATCCCTAACTTAATCTGAACTGACTGATGAAAAGTGAAGAAAAACTAACTTTTTTTCTTCAGTTTCTTCGCTTTTTTTTGTCACACGAATGAAGAAACTCAACCTTTTGGAGACCTGTATAGGGTTGTTTGACAAATGGATTGAATTTTCGTTAAGCTTCCCAGCTGGCACACAACGTTGTTTCAACGTTTATGTAACGTTCACAACGTCCATTTAACGTTAGATTAACGTTGAAACAACGTTGTGTGCCAGCTGGCTTGGCCAAAGTCATGTACTACTTTATGGGTTGCATTTTTATTGATCTGTGTTATTTAGCCTTGCTTGTGAATAAACAAATTAGTGTACCTAATTAACCCTTCGCGCATCTTAGAGGGAGACTTGATATTTTTCTCCATAAACTAGGACAATGAGTCTAGATTATGGATTGACACCCTCTGACAAAATTGTGTCATTATATTATATTATTTTTCAAATGGGGTGGGAGCTATCTCATCGCCAGGTACTGCCGATTTTTTGTAACTTATTGCTATTAAGCGAGACCAATTAGATTTGTTGTTCTACGGGCAGATCGTTAGCAAAATATCGTCGAGTCGGTCGGTCGGTTAAATAAAAGTAAGATTTTCATTAATCGATCAAGGAATACTTTAAGTAATATTTTCAAATAATCTTGATCGAAAATTCATCATTCATCTTTGATGGAGTAACTTTTTTTTTAAGTGTAAATTTTTTCAATGACTACTTATTATTGGAAATTTGTGGCACAGGAAATTCAATATTATTATTTATTCGTTTGCAGCAAATACTGGGTAAGTCGCACCCGTAGAACAACAAATTAAATTTGTCTCGCCTTACACATCTATATTTTCCCACATTTACTATCCCTCCCTGTAGCGGATGAAAAAGGTCAGTGATGATAACATCGTCTACAAAATGATTTATTTACTGTAGACAACAAAGCTCTAAAGATCTAAGGATCTAACACAAATTGAAAACTTTTTCTCATGAAAATTATTTTTTGCGAAGGTACCAAAATAACTATTTTCGCAGTTTAGTAGTTCTTTTTTGCAAATATTGCAAAATTATGTGGAAATTGTGTTTTGAGTAACTATGTGTCTAGCCGGCTAGAATCAAAGATGATTTGGTCTAAGTATTACAGGAGAGCCTTGGTTTTCAAAAGGAGAAACCTAAAGAAATTCCCATTGTTCTTTTTACATATTGCTAAAACACAGTGCTCTATATTTGGAAATCTCTGAAAGTTGATTATAGCAAGTCACAATGTGTTTTTACTTTTGAATAGTACAGTTTCACTGGGATTTAAATTAGCAAATATCCTTTTATTTTGGTCGAAATAAGGAATCTGCTATATCTAGAAAATAAATTGATCTTGTTTCCCCGAAGAGATTAGATTTCTCCGGACGGTGGGAGTTTTCAGTTCCAGAGAAACGTTTATAATACTAAGCCTTTTATAAGAACTGTATGCTTTAATGACCAAAATATTAAGAACCAGTTAAGAACATTTTAAGACTCTGTGGACTCTGAAGAAATTTGACAAAAATACTCATAAAATGGTCAAAATAAGAACATTTAAAAAACATTTTTAGGCTTAAACTCAAAAAGTTAAGACCATCTACAACCAGTAATTTTGGATGGTCTTATAAAAAAACTGAGAGAGATTATATATATAAAATTGGATTATTTGTACATTGCACATGATATACAGCCTGCCCGAAGGAGGTTTCCGGGTCTCAGATGGACTAGGCTAAGGGGACAAGCTGGTTGGTTTTTTTAGCCAGTGGGAGAGGATTGATATTTCTATTGCTGGGGATTTGAATTCCAAGTTTTCAAGTCAGACTATTCAAAGGGGATGAAAAAAAGCATAATATTTTGCAGTGAGAATTTGTTTATTCGATTATTTTCAGCGGACAACAAAATTTGGAGCATAATTGTCCACTGGGCCAAATTGGAGGGGGGTCCCACTGAGTTTGGGAGAAAAAAGGGTGTGCAATTGGAGGAAAGTTGTACTATATGCCCAGTTTGTCTAAAACCTTTTTAGGGAAAGTTGTCTATAAAATGCTTGAAAGGTAAAAAATAGGTCTAAAAGAGAAGATGTTCGATTTATAGTTAAAAGATAATATCTTTACCTTTCGCAATTAAGTTGTTCTCCCACAGACTAAAATCTATTCTTCTTATTAGCATGATAACAAAAGAGAACTTGGGATTATGTGGTTGAACTTCCTTTTAAAAACATTATGGCTCTTTAAAGAATTGCTAAACGAAAATTTCGGGAAAAACGAAAAACCTTGGAGTCGAAAGTCTGTCTCAAAAATATTTTCAATTACAATTTCTCAGATTGTTCGTATCTTTGTTGGATAAAAAGTTACATGAAGGAGGCCTGAAATAGCAAAAGTCTTTTTCAAAAAGCTTTTATCTTTCAAATTATTCTCCTTGGATATATCTTTCCAACGGTGTATAGCTTTTAAATATGGCATGAATGCGTGCTAAGAAATTGTTAAAGATAAAGTGTCCACACACCTTTGAGACTTTAGTAAGGAGAGTACACTTATGGTCTTTTAATTCATGATATTCATAACATAATGTTTTCTACGGAAAGACCCTGGTTTTTGCGAGTAGTGGCAAATTTTTTACAACTTTTGTCTAGTTTAAAGTTGCCACTACTGGCTAAAACCGGGTTATTTCCGTAGAAAATATTACATCATGAATATCATGAATAGACCAGATGGCGCTGGATAACCGTTGAATCATGGTTACCATCTTTTTTGACTAGATCTAACGCTTTATTTTCAACTTGGATTGCATTTTTCTTTTTGAACGGAGCTTTTTTGTTTTGGTGTTTTCATGGTATTTGCAGGGCCCGCGGCTCCACTTTGAAATTGATATACTGATCAAGGAGGCGCCATCGTTTGGTCCTGACAGGCAAAATCTTTGAATTCTAGTCCTTCAAGATCGCCTAAAACAGGTCTATTTTAACGTTATCAAACTGAATTTCTTTTTACTTTGAAAAAATGTGACCGGGCCAAGACTGCCCCCCCCCCACTGCCATTAAATAATGTATGGTATTTTATCATATTATAATGGATGCCTCTCGTGGACCTAGGAATTGTGCAGTGCCCAGTCTTAATAACATGGACGCGCCTTTTTCCAGAGAAAGTGTAAAAAGCTAGTAGAAAGCTTCAGACTGAAAACCAATAACACACCCCTGTGTCACAGACCTACTGGGACCACAGCCCCACTTGAAAATTTGGCAAAAAATTCGTCCCCGGTGGGAATTTGACTTTGATTTCATCCCCATTTGAGATCCAATATTTAAGAATTGCACTCCAAAACCATCCCCACCGGATTTTTTAACCTTTGAGCAATAAAATTTCTATCCCCATTGAGGAAAAAAGTTACACCGGGGCTGTGAGACAGGAGTGTGATAACAATAAAGATACTTAAAAATCAGTATCTTAAACATAGTATCGAATGATTAACTGTTTTTCTCAGTGCCTGTTTTAAAACGCCAACCTAGATAGGGTCTGACCATACAATTGTTTTTATATATAGTAAATCTTTATCATAATAAATAAAAAACTGATGAATGAGAATATCGCTAGAGGAGAGCTCGATAGGTAATTGAATTTTTCCTTCTAAAAGTTCTTTGAAACAAAGGCTTTCATGTAGTGTGTATGAGAAAAAGGAAAAACGTTTGATTTTTTATTCAACCTGCAGGGTGATTTTTTTATATCACCGATTTTATAAAATAAAATTTTATGATCACATTGATTTAGACATAAAGATAAATTAGAGATAGTACTTGTATTTGTATATAAATCGGTCATAATATGGTTTCATTGTGCTTTGTTGAGATTGCCAAACAGTGGATGTTGTGTATGACAGTTAGACACAGTTTTGCAAAAGAGGATTTAAACTCAATGCGAACGTGACTTAATATAATGATTAAGGAGCTTTTTGGTTAGAGGGGCAGTGCTGTGCTAACTTTGAGCGTAAGATTTTGCAGGATAAGATTTGTATCGTTTAATCGTAACTTAACGTTTTTTGGACAACATTTAGATCATATCAGAGCTAAAGGACCATTCCATGAAATTGTTAAAACCGCGATTGGAGAGTTTATGCCCAAGAGGCCTTTTCATTACGTCACGAACATCACTTACCTCGTTTTGAATTATTGTCATGGTGATTAACTCCCAGCAGGTTTTTCCTATTCATAAAATAATTATTTAATGTCTCAAGGGACATAATCACCATGGTAATTGTTTGAATACGAGGCAAGTGATGTACGTGACGTAATTTACGAAAAGGTATATTGAAGCGCCTCTATGGATTCCACTATCAAATGGTCCATGGGCCACGGCGTTCATAGGTCCCTTCTGGCGGTATCAAGTCAAAAATGATCGTAAATATCCTGTACCCTTTTCTCGGTACATTTTCTTTGGATACTTCACGTCACACTCCCCTGGGGACGCTTCAAGAACCTGTCAACCACGATTGGAGATTGAAATGAGAAAGTACTTTATGAAGAATATTCACGACGAGCTAGCCAAAATAAATAAGAATATGCTAAGAATATTGCCATCATAAAATTTTCATATTGCAGATTCCAGCTTTTTATAGCGAATCTACCTGAAGGTGAATTCCTTGTGTAAATCGCATTTAATCGACTATTATCAAATCGATAAAATTCGATTAATACAACCAATTTAATTTGATAAGTCGGAATCTAATTTAAGTTTAAAATCAGCGAATTTATTTACGGTTCCGAAAGACATATCAACAGAAAGTCGCTCTGTAAATTACTAATCAGATGATAAGATTTTTGCGTGTTAATAAAAATGGTACAATCAAGGTCGTAATAATTGAGAAAAAGGGAAATCCACCGGGAAGTTTTGAAATCACAATCGATTTGTAAGTGCTCTAACAGTGGCGTTGTGGGAAAAATTTTCTTGAGGGGTCAAAATCATTTTTTTTTAAATGGCACCCCCCGCCCAATTTTCCAAAGTGGTACCCCCACCCACTAGTTTCTAAACTTTTACTAATTGATTTAAATACAGGCTCCACCATGGCTGGGGCCGACTAGAAAAAAAATAAAAATCGACTGCCAAGATAACCTAAATCACTTAATAAAATAGACAAACTTGACACTTGCTAGAGTGAAAAAAAAGCTTAAAGGAACAATGTGTAATCCGAGCGAGGCGAGCGAAAAAATTGATGTTTTATGATTTCAATATTGTTGTCAGCGAATTCGTCTTGAGGCGCTGTTAGATTTTCATTTGATAATGCTATATTGTACACAAAAAAACTTAAATTAGCTAGATTACAAAGAAGCTACCAGTTAACTGTATTGCGAGCGAAGCGAGCGAAAAAATTGAAAGCATTTTAAAATTATCTCAGTAAAATTGGTCCTGGGTGCAATTAAAGGCGCATAAAGTATGATTTTTGAGACTGGGGCGTTTAAAAAAATCTCTTTTAGCGCCCCTTGCTCTTCGGCGCCCATTCAAAAAAGTTCCGCCCCCTTGCCACAACGCCACTGGCTCTAAAGTAGGTTCGAAAGGTAGAGTTTTAACGCTAGACTTAAGAAATATCATTATATATCCCAAATTGAAATATTCGATTAAATTAAAGAGATAGCCCAAAATCGACTTTCTCGCCGGAACTTTAAATCTTGAAAAACGTTAAAATAACCGGAATTCTCGTTATATTTCAACCAGGATTGGAGCTGTTTCCGAACTTATCCCACGTCTTTCAAGCTCTCTATTATATTCTCAAATTTTCCTTTTTCCTTTTTTTTTAAATAATATTCTGGAGAAAGGATTTTGTAAATTTTTTTGCTGTTTTCACGGATATGAGGGTGTGTCAAGAGTTTTAATATTTTACGCTGTGTGAGCAAGAATTTATATTTTAAATAACATTTTAATGGTCATTCTGTATATATTTTTCGTGTAAACAATATTTCGACCTGCTTGGTGCAGGTCTTCGTCAGGTCTAAACAATACAAACGGTTGAAGGCGCTACCTTGACTTTTTTGACGTCAAAAAAAGTCAATGTAGTGTCTTCTCCCTAATGTGCGAGAGCATTGGCTTCCAAAACCTAGATGTCACATACTGACCATCGTCTAAATTAAGACCATGGTCACTATGTGGCGCCGTCTGACGGAATTGGATTTCCAATGCTTCTCGCACTTTTCTATCAAATTTGTTCTCTTCAGTCTTTAAAAGCCTAGCTTCGTTCCAATTAAGTGCTTGGGTTAAGTCTTTAGCATGGTTAGTTATACCCGAAATGTCCCATTTTTCATCTTCAACGTTCTTTTTGTGTTGGCTGACACATGTGGATATCTTTAACCCGGTCTCGCCAACATATCTTTTACCACATTCGCATTCTATCATATACACACCAGGGTGACTGTTAGGTGGTAGTCGGCTTTTGTTCTTAGAAGTTAGCAAAGTTTTTAGATTTGAACCACTCTTGAACACTGTTCTGTACCCAGCATTTCGGAAGGATTTCCTCAGTTTTGGGCTCAGACCAGGTATCCAAGGTAATTTAACGATTGGTAGTTGCTCTGGATCATTTCGATTGTCGGTTGTCTGGTTCCTGGTTCTGTCGTAATCGTTTGCGATACGGGTTAAAGTGTTACGATCATAACCGTTCTCGACAAAGTTATTTATTAAGAAATCAATTTCTTCCTGACGGTCATCACAAATTCTGTACGCACGGTTAAGAATTTATATATTTTATGTTGAAGAATTTACGAGTAATGCTGTGAGGGTGCAGCTTGAGATGACAATGCGAGGGTGCATATTGAGTATTTCAGTAGAAGACTTCAATGTAAATAATGACTCCTTTCGGGCACTTATAAAAACGAAAACCATTGTCGAGTATATACCCAACGGCTTTTTCTATGCCCTTACGGTTTCTTCTACGACAGCTCATCAAAAATTCGAGATAGCCTGGGCATCCAATTTTGACCACCGGGGTCTGGAGGTTTTTGTCCGGGGGGGGGGGCTTGTATCAATTTGTAAGTCAGCAAAATATCGTCTTCTATAAAAAGCTCAAAGTAAATTGAATCTGATTTGAACTAAAAAGAAGTGCCTAAGAGGACCTCGATTATTTTAATATCGGTTGTTGTTGTAAAGTAGGGGGTATTTATTCGATTTTGACCGTAGGAAACGTGAGGTTTAATTTGGTTTATCCCAGAGGAATTATCAATTATCTGGCGGCAGCGGTTTGCGTGATTTGCGTGAATGGACTTTTTCACTTGCTTGGATGCGTGAAAAAAAATAGCGCGAATGCGTAAATTGGAAAACTTTGCGTGAACAAGAATTTCAAAAATTTCAAAAATTGTGAATTGGGAAAAAACTTTGCGTAAATTTGGGGAAAGAATTTGCGTGATTGCATGAATTGAAGGTCTGCTGGGGGGTGGGGGGGCTCGTGGGGGCTGATTGGGTAAAGCACTAAAAAAATGAATTCGAGAACTAGTATTATTTTTTGTCGGCTCTCCAGATGATTTTGATTAGCAAAGAACGAACACCCTTTAAGTAAAATACCGCGTCATGACTCAAATTTCCAGTAAATAAATACTGTAAAATCATTTCAAAGTTTTCAACAGAAAAAAATTATTATCAAAGTATCAATTTTTATAGCATTTTGTCTAAAAGTAGATACATTTTTCTTTTTTCTATAAGAATAGATTGAGAACTAACCCTCAGTCTGGGAAGTCTAAGTAGATTTTAAAGCCTATTTATAGAGATATAGCGTAAAGCAAGGTCAGCTAAATTTACCCTAAAACAAAAATTTACGTGAAGGTCATGCTTCAGAATTTGAAAAAATACTTACAGATTCTTATAAAAAAGATTCTTTTAAGATTCAATATTTTGGAAACATCTGCCTTATATGGATCTATAAGTAAACTGTTTCAAAATATTAATCAAATTATCAAATAAATCTCCTAACCTTTGTTCTGGTAGCTAACAGGGTCGGATACAGGAGGTAGGCTATCTTATTTATGGAGAGTAATTAGTTTCCATATAAGGTAATACGATAATAAAGTGCACTCTCCTCCATTGGTTATAGCCTCCCTCTGTATCCGAGCCTGGCTAATTTGATTCTTAGTCATTGGATCTCCCGATAATACTGCTTCTAACATCTTCTTGATTATAGTTGCAGAGATTTGCCAGGAGTCCAGGCCTGCAGAGAAGTAGATAGAATAAGAGTGATATAGAATAGAAATTCAGGGTATACCGAGGGAGGATCAAACGTCGACGTGGTTTTGAGAATACACCTTTTGTTAAAAGAACAGTTTAATTAGAAAGACTGGGTTGACATTTCATGAAAAAACTTAGGAGCGAACTAAGTCAAGAAGACCTTCAGATTTTTCCCTTATTATAGTTAATTTAGTTTAGTTAATTTTTAGTTAAGCAATAGTTACCACGGACACAGTACCGAGTACAATAAGCTGATATTCAATAGGTAAAATTTGGTTATTGAGATTTATTAACCCGAGGTGATGTAATATTCAACGAGGCGAAGTCGAATTGAATATTCACCGAGGGTTAATAAATCCAATAACCAAGGAAAACCTATTGAAAATATGTTTTATTATATACTTACAGGCAAAAACAAAACATAAATTATGTAAATAGTCCAACGATTCACATAAAAGACTCGCATAATCGAACGTTCGAATGTTCTTTTAAAGATTTTCTTAATCAAACTTTGAAAGCAAAATTTGAAAAAAAAATCTACCGTGGTATAATAGTTATATGGTATATAATAAATATGGGATATATTCCCGGGGGGGGGGCACTGGGTTTGCGGACTGACGGTATGTGCGGGCCAAAAATTGGCTTTTAAAATTGCATCCTTACAGTGCAGCAAAAATCAGTGAAAATCATACCCTTAGAGTGCATTTTCCCCCAAATTTCCGATCCCTTTCGTGCAAAAAATGGTCAAAATTCTAGCATTTTTGGTCAAAATATCTAGATTTTTCTGAAATTTCTACCCTTACAGTGCATCTCTAGTTTTTCCGACCCTTACAGTGCATTTTAAACATATTGGAAAAGGTACCCTTAGGACCCGCACATACCCGTCGGTCCTTTTGCCCAGCTGCCCCCCCCCCCCCCGGGGATATATTTTTGGAGTTCAGATTTTTTGTCATGTATAGGATAAAATATACTAAACTCTGAACGAGAAAAATATATCCTATATTGTAGGAGTAAAAGTGTTATAACTGGTTAATCATCAACTTGAAAAATGTCAACAAACTTTTCCTCGGTTCATTTGTCTCTCTTTGTTTTGTTTCTTTTTCCGATATTCTATTCTTTTACATTATTCATTTATTTAAATGAAATCAACATTAAAACATTCGAAACAAGCAACATGCTGAAAAGACCTACCAGATGATGAAAGTTCAGGCACGACGCAACGGGTACGGCAGGTACGGCGGCCGCCGTACCAGATTTTCACAAAAATACCCGAAGTTTTCCTCTTCGTCGGTCAAATCGCTATAAAATCGCTTAAATTTCCTCATTCGCCGTACCAGATATAAAAAGCTTCCGTCGTGCCTGAAGTTAGATAGCAATAAGGAGAAAAATGAAAACGATCAGTCAGAAGATGAAGCGTTTAAGCGAAAATGCATATAACACATTAAATTTCATCATTGATTGTTGTTGGGGGGAGAGGGAAGGGGAGTAGAGAAAATAGAAATAGAAAATTCCGGTTGCAAAAATCAGTTTTACTGACAATTGAATCATGCTTGATGGTGGGCATTGCTATTTTTAATGTTTTTCGTGTGTGCATGTTTCGTTCATTCAATTTTTGACGACATTTTTGGTCAAAAAATTGAATTTCGATGGCAATATTCAATTTTCAATTTTCGAGTTAAAAAATTGAAAATTGAATTTTGACTGCTAGTTTCAATTTTCGTTTTGTTTATTGCTAGAAATGAACTGAAATTTCCAGTATCATCTTTGATTTTCTAATATAAACTTCTTGCATTGAAAATTGAAAATAATATTTTCAAATACTGAAAATTGTGTCGTAAGAAATTGAAATTGACAAAACCAAACCAATTTTTTATCACGCTTGCTTTTCCACGAAAACAGATGCTCAAAAGTAGTGTTTTCATCGGTTTTATTGTTATTTGTTCCTAGTTTTCCAGGTCTTTGCAGCTAATTTAGTTTTGGGTTCTAAATACATTTGGCATAAATTTCACGCGAGCAATTTCCTTTACGTAATATTTAACTCTTCGGATACTCTTTGGTCTTTGTCTGGCCTTTTATATTTGACTACACTTTTTTTATAAGAACAATTTCAAAAGAAGGCTGGAAATTGGCCTAAATCTAGAACATATTAAGAACCCGGGGGGGGGGGGTACTAGGGCAAGGTGGGTTACTGGGATGCTCCGCTGGTTAGATACCTTTTTAACCTCCACGAGTCCCAGGTAGGGCCGCAAAAACACCAAAATAAAAATCAGCCCTCGTAGGTGGCTTTTTTGGAAATTTGGGGAAAAATAGAAAATTTTGGAATTTTGTCCCGTTCAGGGTCACTTTTTCGCAAATTCGAGTCCCCGTAGGTCAGCGGAGCACCCGTCGGTCGACAAGGGTAGTACCCCCCCCGGATTAAGAAAAATGTGAGCTCAGATTTCAGATTTAAAAAGGTACTGATTTAGCCGATTTTTTTTTAAGACACTATAAGTCGGTGAGTCTGGATGTGCTTATTTACCTCCCAATTTCAGCTCTTAATGAAGTAAACGGTGTTAATCGATCTTAAGAGAAAATTAGACTAACAAAGAGACTGAATAAAACTATTTTTCCTTTGTCTTCTTTTAACTGGTTGTATCATTTTCAACTTTCAATTTTTCATCCGAGACGTTTTTTTAACAAATTGGTTTTGGTTTGTCAAATTCAATTCTTCACGACAAAATTTCAGTATTTGAAAATATTATTTTCAATTTTCAATACAAAAAGTTTAATTAGAAAATCAAAGATGATACTGGAAATTTCAGTTCATTTCTGGCAGAAATAAAAATAAAATTGAAACTTTCAATCAAAATTCAATTTTCAATTTTTTAACTCGAAAATTGAAAATTGAAAATTACCATCGAAATTCAATTTTTTGACCAGAAATGTCGTCAAAAATTGATTGAACGGAACATGCCTGCATGGTTTTTGAATGAAAAAACAACCAATTATAAGGAAAAAGTCTAATGAAAATCCAGAAAATCGGTGATTTCCGGCCAATTTCCGACATTTTCGGCCGGAAAAATTTTTTTCTCAAAAATTTGAACTCGGTCATGTTTTGAGCATTGCAAATACGCATCTTTCTGCAAAATATCAGAAAAAACTGAAGATGAAAATTCGAGAAAATGTCAAAAACAGGTTTTTCCGGTTTTTGAAAATCGGGCTCCGTCACATTTTAGGTATTGCCATTTTTCATCAGTGTGCAAAATTTCATAAAAAAATGTAAATTACAGCTTGAGAAATTCAAGAAATACTGTTGTTCCGGCGATTTTTAAAAAGTTCCGGCTTCAAAAATCAATTTTATTGAAAATTGAAACATGCTTGATGGTGGGCATTGCTATTAATAATGTTTTTGAATGAAAAAACAACCAATTATAAGGAAAAAGTCCAATGAAAATCCAGAAAAACGGTGATTTCCGGCATATTTTTTTTTAACAAAAGACCTATTGTTTTTAAATCCACCTACAACCATGTTACACTTATTAATAGTTAAGTATCTTTATTTTTCCCATAATTATACTGTGTTACTGGTTTTTAATAGGAACAAATTATATTTGAACATAAGGCTTCGATGACAAAAATTTTTCAAGGCTTTGCAGAAATCTAAAACATCAAATTTCTTAGAGAAATGGTGAAAAAAAAATTATAACAATTCTAGGCTAAAAGCTTAAAAAACGTCTGAAGGCTTTTAAAATTTTTTGACATTCTAAAAAAACCTATAGCCATATTTCTATTTTTCCACGGAAGGGATTTCACTCATATAATTTTGAGATTTTCCCCCACCCTACTGACCAGATAGGCTTAAAGCATTTCGTCCATTACGTACCCAACAGGAAATGGGCGTTGCCACTTCAAGGGAATATATTTTTTTTCCTTTTCAGTGGGTTAAATAAATTGATAAACAGATAAGTTTGTTTATGGTTTAAATAACCAGAAACATCGACTTTCATTAACTTTCCATATCTTTGAGGTTTTATTTCTTGGTGAAAAGTACACGACATTAAACATTCAAACTAAACTTTAAGCTTGATTTATGGTCATCTCGCTCCTTTCAAAGTTGAGTAATCTTACCAGTAAGGAAAATTAGATGAAAATCTTTTTTGGGACTGATGTTTTCTTCATTTCAATGTTTAGTTGGTAATCGCTGTACGAGTGGGCAGTTATTTTATTCAGAACTCATTACAGACGTTTTTGATAGAAAAACGTCAAAAATTTAAGTCTTTGAATTTTAACTTTTTAGTTTTCAACTTGAAATTGTTCTTTATTTTCCGTATATTTGAGTAATTTGTTACATTTTATAATTTCCTAAGAAAATGGATGTTTTGGAGTCTACAAAACCTTTAAAATACCTTAAATTTCTGGCTCTCGAAGCCTCATGCTGTTATATAGTTTGTTCTTATATATAATGTGTACAACACAAACACAATATATTTTTTTAAATAGCCTCCACAGCTAAATTTATACAGTTATAAACATCAAGAAGCAGTCAGGCGCGTGCCACTTTATTATTTAATTTACCACCCTAAATTCGATCCAATCTTTTTTTACACTTTTTTCTATTCTATTCTTTTGTCTTTAGGTGTGAAAAAAAAGATTGGGACGGTTTTAGGGTGGTAAAACGGACAAAAAAACGCCCGCGCGGCAATTGGCGGGTACAGTCGAAAAGATGTATTAAAAACTAAATATGTATTGTGATAACAATGCATGATCTTTCAAGAGCAACAATCTTTTAGCAAGCCGTTTCGTTAGTCCACGTTAAAGCCAAGTTCTTTTTCATGAATATTGCCCTTATGTATTACAATGAAGTGAATACAGTCGCTTTCATATTGTTTTCTGACCAGCCACCAGAACCGTTGGAAAACCAACGGATCCAGTTCTTTTTATTTTCGTAGCTAACCTAAAAAATAATGTGTAAAACTTTGCAGGATAAAGCGTTTGGAAAAAGTAAGGAAAATTTTCCAATTATTTAACACACCCTCCCAATCTTGTACGCAGAGAACAATAGAAATGACATCATTGAAACAATAGACGTACGATTTTACCAAACCCATCTACCCCTTCACTGCGTACGTATTATATAGATGGCCAAATAAGACGGACAGGCAGACAGTAAGATTTTCATTCGAATTTTAAAATTTTGTCGAAAATGGACTTGTTTTTGCAAAGTCACTAATCCCCACGCTAAAAGGCAAAAATTGTAATATCGTTAAAATCAGTCCGATTAATTATATTGTTCACAAAAAAGTAGGAATATTCTGTTTTCAAAACACTTTCGCAGTTGACGCCAAAATAATGAGCTTATTTTTGACAAAATTCAGCCCATAAAAACCACTCAAGTTTATCAGGAATTGTCTTGATAAAAAAGGAAGTACAATCTCGGTCAAAATCTATTGGAAGTTTGGTTAATTCCTCGTTTTCAGCAATTTAAAGTACGGGTGAAAAAGTCGCATTTGGGTAAATTGATGAATATCTTCGAATATTTCAATTCGGGAGAGGTTTATAGACTTCCAGGCTAAATTCTGATGCCCTATTGGACCATTTTTGGACTTTTAGTTCCTCAGATCCTAAGGTCCTAAGGCTTAAGTCTAGCGTTAAAACTCAGAGTTAAAACTCACTCGTCCAACCTAAGTTAGAGTGCCTCCAAATCGTTTGTGGTTGTAAGATTTCGTGGGAATTTTCCTTTTTTCTCAAATATTATGACTTTGATTGTATAAGTTCAGGGCTAGAGGAGATGAGTTAAGGTATGAGAGTGTCAGTTAAGTGTGAACTCGAACTGTGAAAGCCGCAATCTGGAGGGTCAATCTTTTTGTGGTCTTCCCACCCTCATAGTCTTCGAAGAGACCATGAAAGGTGAACAATTTCAACCTTTAGAGTTACTTCTTAAACTTTTCAAATGTTTTGCAGCCCTTAGTAGAGAGATATGAGAAGGCCAATAAACTTAATATATATTTTTGCCGAAGTTTGGGGTGGAGGCCCCCCGGTGAGGAGATGAATAAACAAAAAATTCTTATATTTTATTTTAGTGAAACTAGAAAAACAAATAGAATCAATATAAAAACGATGCAAAGTACCAACAACATTACTGGTGGCAACAATTGGACAGTATATCAAAACAATGTATATCAATTCAACAAAAACAATACAACAATGGGCCACCATAACAATAGTTTAAACACGGACACGTCAAACCTCACCCATTTCGTTGTCATGACAATCCAGCCTAGCATTGGAACTCTATTAACTCTTGTCGCTATCTTAGTCATAATCCGTCAAAAACGTCTGTTACGTCGGATTTCGAATAAATTTTTGGTGAACCTTTTCATGGCAAATTGCTTTGCTTCATTTTCAATGGTCGGGTATGCAGCACTTGCACTATTTCACATCCATAATCACGAGCACAGAGCGAATTTACAACTAACTCATGTACTGATGGATGAGGAGGTGATTTTTTACATTATCGTTGTGACGTCTATGATTTTATCTTTAATCAATCGAATGGCTGTGACACTGGATCGCTTGTTGGCCATCAAGAAACCCTTTTTCTACAAAGAAAAATTCACTACTAAAGTTTTCTTTATCATTGTTGGTGTCACATTGGCAATAGCTTTAACTTATTTCATAGCACTTTTAGTTTGCTATTTATATCTACCTATGAAAACTGTCATGTTGGCCCTACAGATATCATTCGTCAGTGTTATTATGAGTGGGTTTTTGGTCCTAAATACTGTTAATTACATTATTTATCGCGAAGCTCGTAGACAGTTACGAGCTATTGCTGGTGTAAGTGGTAATAAAAATCGTAAAAAACAACTTTTACGCCGAGAATATCGATTGGTGTGTATTTGTATAGGGATTGTGTTAAGTTTCGAGTTATGTTGGTCGCCATGTTTGATATGGTTCATGCATGACTTATTAGGGAAACAAGTTGCAGGAAATTTTCAATTTGTAGCTTGCCATTTGATATGTTTGAACAATATTTTGGATCCATTGATTTATGGTTGGCTAAGTAAAGACGTTAAACGAGATCTGAAAAGATTCTTTCTGGGACGTTTGAAAAAGAAACGAAATTTTGGTGCTGAGATTGATTGCAGTGACGCATCAGTGACCATTAATTTCTCAACTTATTATAATTCGAATCACGAAGTTAACAGATATTCAACTGCATTTTAAGCAAGCAATTATGGAAACGAAACTTTTTGGAAAAATATTGCAATTGTATTAGTATTTTCAAAGAAAAAGTAACCGTGAACAAAATAGAATAGTTTAATTCTTTGATGTTCTTTAAACTTTGTCCTGAGAAAAATGTCCAGATTTTCTATGGCTAATTTTTCTCTCGGAAATTGAGATAATTGATTTTGAAATTTCACTAAATCATTAAAATTATATAAGCCGGTACCCGACGTCGCACGTCGGTTAAGCTGTAGCTGAACGCACTAAAAGTCCTTTGGATGTTGAAGCTGCCTAAAAAACGATGAAATGAAAAAAAATCTCTTCATAGTTTGAATTTAGCCCTCCCCGCAGATCTTTTTTTCGCTTCGCTCGCATTAAATACGCCGTACAGTTCTTGATAGTTTGAAAAACTTGTATGTCATGGTAAAGATTAGTGAAATGTGGAAATGACAATTCTTCAGGAAAAAGCGGGGAAGCCACAAGGAATAGTGCAACTCTTTGTTTTTTGTCAGATTCATAAAAATAAATAAGTCAATTCTAAATTGCTTTTTTTAAACCCTGTCATAACTTTTCGAATTCAAACATGTCAAATGACGTACACAGTTTTTAACAGTATCCTGAATATCTACTACTTGAATGTATTTATATGAAGAAAAAGGTGGACTAATCTCTCTCTTGGTTTTTATTGTCCTTTCAATGCTGTTTTTGTTCGACAAACTTTTTGATTTTTATGTTTTAATGGTTTTAATTTACATTTGAAATGTTCTTTTCTATAAAAGAAACCCGGGGGTGAGGTACTAGGGTTAGCGAATGAGGGGTATGTGCGGGCGGGACCTCCAAAAACCGAGTCTTAGAGATACTGATTTTTGCTGACAAAGTGACCCTTAGAGAGACTTTTTGAATTTTTTTTTCGATTTTTGAAAAAAGTCATACCCTTAGAGCCCGGGGGGGGGTACTACCCTTGTCGACCGACGGGGGTGTTCCGCTGAGGTTCGAAAAATGGACCCTACGTGGGACTCGAAATTTGCGAAAAAAGTGACCCTGAATGGGACTGAAATTCCAAAATTTTCTCAAATTTTCTACTTTTTCCCCAAATTTTCCAAAAATAGGCACCCTACGAGGGACTGATTTTTCTATTTTGGTGTTTTTGCGACCCTACCTGGGACTCGTGGAGGTTAAAAAAGGTACCCTGGCCAGCGGAGCATCCCCGTAACCCATCTTGCCCTAGTACCCTCCCGCGCCTTAGAGACTTTATTACAATTTTTTCTCTGGAAATCAAAAAATTTCCTAAAAATCTGAATTTCCGACCCTTAGAGAGACTGATTTAAAACTTTCTGATTTTTCCGACCCTTAGAGAGACTTTGAAAGGTGAAAAAACCGACCCTTACCGTCCGCACATACCCATCATCCATTTTTGCCTAAGAACCCCCCCCCCCGGGAAAAGAAACTAGTTTCGTTTTGAAAACAATTCGAATGTCATTAATAAATACGATTGTTAAATACATTCGAAAATATTTCAAACAAAAGAAAAGAGAAAAACAAAAGGACGGGGATGCCTAGGCAGAAATTAAAATTACTAAATGTAGATGGGCCTTAAATTTCAAAACAAAGGCTGAATAAAGTCTAAACTAGGCTCTATCCGATCTATCAGTCAAGACACACTTATCGAGAACAAGCAAAAACGAAAGTGACACACAGAAAACAAACAGACATACAAACTACTAATATATAGATGATTTGCTTAGTCCTATTTAGAGAAAAATTACAATTTTTTTGGCCTACAAAATGAGCGGAACAGTTTTTTCTTGCTTACTCGATGACCTCTGTAATTCAATATTTAGATTGTATGATAAAACTTTCCAGAACTTTCCAGTGATTCAAAGATTTTAAAGGTTCCATGGGTCATCGTAAATTCAAGATTAAATTCCATCTCGCTCATTTTGTGCTCCTTTTTAATCGGAACAAATCTTACAAATTTGGTGAATTTCGTGACTATTGCTTGAGCTTGAATCTAATAGTTCAAAAATTTAAAGAATTTTTTCCTCTATCATTTTTCAACTTGCCAAAAAACGACATTAACAGGCAAGCAAAAACTATTTTCTTAATTTATGGAGCAACTTTTAGACTTAGTATGATTTTCAGTCATTTTCAGTCGTTTTTAGTCGTTTTCAGTCATTTGAAGTCCGAAAGTCACAAGGATCACCTTTAAAGACATAGGTGTGCAACTCCCAATAACCGGTTGTGGTTTCTGGGGAATTTCCCTGATGTCAAAAATGGCTGACTTTTAAAAGACTTGGAAACGGCCAAGGCTAACTTTCAGACCAATTTTAAATTTTCCGTTTTTCGTCCCTGACCCCCGGGGGTACTAGGGCAAGATGGGTTACGGGGATGCTCCGCTGGTCAGGATACCTTTTTTAACCTCCACGAGTCCCAGGTAGGGTCGCAAAAGCACCAAAATAGAAAAATCAGTCCCTCTAATGGTGCCTATTTTTGGAAAATTTGGAGAAAAAGTAGAAAATTTAATTCCCATTCAGGGTCACTTTTTTCGCAAATTTCGGGTCCCACGTAGGGTCCATTTTTCGAACCTCAGCGGAGCACCCCCGTCGGTCGACAAGGGTAGTACCCCCCCCCCGGGCCCTGACCGGGGTTTTATACCTTAAGTCCGTCTCAAAAGAATGTGGACATTTTTTGACAATTTCTCAGATTTTTCGTATCTTTGTTAGATATAAAAAGTTACTCTGGTCTCCCGAATAGACCGGGGGGGGGGTTCGAATAAGCAGGTGGTAGGAAAATTTCCTAAATTCTAATAATCGAGGGGGATGGAATAAGAGAGGGTAATTTAAAGACAGAATTTTTTTTAACTGATATCAATTTCAAAAACAACAAAGAAAGTCTATCTACACTGTAATAAAATATTGTAATAATTATGTAATAATTATTCGAATTTAATAAACGGGGGGTCGTAATAAGAGCGGGGAATGGATTTTTTTCTCTTAACAATTAGTGGGGGACGTCTATTTGGGAGACAAGAGTACATCCCTTTGAAGGAGGTGTGAAATGGCAAAAATCTTTCTTAAAAATCTTTTACCTTTTAAATTATTCTCCTTATATATATCTTTTCAACAGTGCATAGCTTTTTAAGGTATGCAATAAGGTTGATTGACACCTTCTCTTCTTTTGTTAATAACTTACGAAAAAGAAATTTTTAAGCAATAAAAGTATATATTTTCTGAAATTTCTTAATTTCTGATTTTTTTTGTCTAATTAGTCGGCTTTCGCCTTATTCAATAAAAAATAAAAAAATCCGGAAAATTACTATAATTACACTTTTTTTCTACTAAATTGCAAATTAAAAAATATCGAGGCTATAAAAAGGAAAATCTTAAGACAGTTTTTTTAGGCAAGTCTATGGGTGACTTTAAGTCTTTTGAAGTTACCATGGTGTGGCAAAATCTGATTTTTCTACAATTTTGAAAGAAATAGTTGGCTGTTTGGCTGTTTGATTAGTAATTGCGGAGACATTGATTTTCAAAAGGTGTGAAAATAAATTCTAATGTTTATCTTTGTCTCATGCAAAATATTAATCAAAATATCAAATAAATCTTCTAACCTTTGTTCTGGTAGCTAATTTGATTCTTCGTCATTGAATCTCTCGATAATTCTGCTTCTAACATCTTCTTGATTATAGTTGCAAAGATTTGCCAGGAGTCTAGGCCTGCAGAAAAATAGATAAATTAAGAGTTATATAGAATAGAAGATCAGGGTAAACCAGGGGAGGTTCAAACGTCGACGTGGTTTCGGGAATACACCTTTTCTTAAAAGAAAAATTTAACTAGAATTAATTGATAATTATTGATAATTATAATAATAATTAAACCCAGTCTACATTTAATAAAAACTTAGGAACAAACTAAGTCAAGAAGACCCTCAGATTAACATTAATTACAGTTGGATTACTATTTATTAATTTTCATCATATGTATTGTTTAGGGAATTTATTCATCAATTAATTTAAGGGTATTTTAAGAATATTGTAAGAACATCGTAGCTTAAAAAATCTCGAAATTAAGAATTTTAGTGTGTGAAGCGAAATTTACCAGTTGTTATGAGAACGTGCGTAGACTAGGGGTTGTCTCAAGGTTGTTACCATTGACTTACAAGCCCGAAAGGCTAGACTCGAGACTTCCCGATGGGAAATGAAACCACTTTCCCATCCAGAACGCCTGTGAGTTTGGTTTTTACACTAAAGCCAGACTGAAACTAAAATCTATCGCTAGACTTCAAAACAATACAGTCCTCAAAAATAAGGGAACTGCTAGATACAACAATCCGTCGTCATAATTACAGCGCGTGATGGGAAATAAGTGGTTTTATGTTTTGTTGCCTGGGAAATGTTAGAGATTCTTCTCTAGCCCGTCGGGCTTAAAACTCAATGACTGTTACTAATGAATGAGAATAAAAAACCCGAGATGGGAAAAATATGAATTTCGGAAATTCTTATTAAATTGTAACGAAAATTGTAATGAAATTGAATTGAAATTTGAAATGAAACCTGAACTGTAAAAAAATAATAATTCACACACCAAGTCGGTTGGGAGCCTCTGGCCTGGAAAGAATCAAATCAAGATAACCAGATAACCACTTTTCGTAAAAATGAAATTTCTGCCTCTTTGTCAGGTTTGTCATGTAGCGAAAATTTTATTGTTCTTAAACATTAGAGTACCTTCATTGTTCCTATAATTATACTGTGTTACATATCTTTAATATGAACAAATTATATTTGAACATAAGCCTTCGATGGCAAAAATGTCTGCGGACTCTAAAACATATAGCATCTATAACAATTTCAGGCTAAAAGAATAAAAAGCGTCTGAAAACTTCTGAAAATGTTTTCTATTTTTTCCACTGAAGGGATTTCACTCTTATAGTAGGGGGGAATTTGTAAAATCGTGCGACATTTTTAGTCAAAGCACTTACACATTTTTGGAAAGCTAAGGGGTAGGGGAATGAAAATAACATAGGTGCCACTTTGGTTTGTTTTTCGGACAAATATGACGGTCTCAGGCAAAAATCAAAGGGTCAAAATTTAATGAAAATTTTAGCTTGAGAAAGGAGAGACCTGTTGTATATTTTTGGAAAGCTCACAAAAAATTAAGATTAGAGATTTATCGCTAGTATATAGGTGATTTCTGTACCTAACTCAAGATATTGACCCTTTAAAAGACTCTTTTCAGCCGAAACAGCTATATTTTGTCCACTTTTTGCACTTTTTGAAGCTCAATATCTCGAAAAAAACCTCATAAAATGGAACAAACTCCCCCCTACTAATATAATTTTGAGATTTTCGCACCCACTCCACTAATCAGATAGGCTTAAAGTATTTTGTCCATTATGTACCCAACAGTAGACTGGCGTTGTCACTGGAGGAGAAAAGCTATCATTCCCTTTCCGTGCGTTAAAAACATTGATAATCAGATAGTTCTTTTATGGTTTAGATAGCCAGAAACATTGACTTTCATTAACTGTCCATATCTTTGAACACCCCTTTCTCACAGACCCCGTAGATTATTTTTCAGCCAGTGGGGATAAAAACTCGACGGGGATTGATATTCCAATTGTTTTATGGGAGGAGATTGAAGTTCTTTCGTTTTCAAGTCAGAATATTTAGTGGAGATGGGAAAAATAGGATAATATTTTGCAGTGAGGATTGGTTTATTTAATTATTTTCAGTAGGGACGATACTTTCGCCAATTTTTATGGGTCATGTCGCTCCTTTCAAAGTTGAGTAATCTTACCAGTAAGGAAAATTAGATGAAAATATTGTCCGGGCATGATGTTTTCTTCATTTTAATGTTTAGTTGGTAATCGCTGTAAGAGTGGGTTATTCAGAACTCATTATAGACGTTTTTAATAAAAAAATTTCAAGAAATTAAAGCCTTTGAATTTTGTTAACTTTTTAGTTTTAACCTTAAATTGGTTCTTAATTTTCACTATATGAGAGTAATTTGGTACATTTTAGAATGTCCTAAGAAAATGGATGTTTTGGAGTCTTTAAAGCTTTTAAGATGCCTTACATTTTTTTCTTATATAAAACATGTAAAACGCAAGCACAGATCTTTTTTTGAATAGCCTTCTTAACTTTTTTACGGTATTCTTTAGTTAAAGTAAGATCGAAATATAACCTATAGATTTGACATGTAGTAAACGCTTGGAGAATATTGAGCGTTACTGAGCTATTTTTTGACAATTTACAGGTGAAAATGCTTTAAAAATGACATTCTTATATTCAGTTGCTAAATGCCACGATGGTGATCTTTCAAGAGCAACATACTTTTAGCCAGCCGTTTCGTTAGTTGCTTTAAACAGGTTGGAAGAATACATTGCATTGACGTCAAAAGAGGGCTATGCATTGACTTTAGACAGCCTCTCTCAACTTCAATTCGCAATTAGAAAAGGCAGGGCGAAAAGTGGGTCGTCTTAACTGGTCTCATAACTGTACGAACTCAAATTGTGAAAGCCGCGATCTGGTACCCCGATCTTCAACCTCTGAAGACCAATACTGCAATAAAAATTTTATCGCGCATGTGTCAATCTAATCATTGTAGAAAGAATCAAAGATGAAGAGCAAATATTACCATACTGTATCAGTATGCAGTTTACTATTTACAAATTCCCCAGAAACCTCCAAATGTAATTGAAATGAGTTTCTTTCGAAAGAAATCTTTTACAACATGATTCCCAAATGTATAACAGTAATTACTAAACTATTAGTTTTGGTAATGTTACTTGGAATCGAAATAATATGCAGATCTTTATGTTATGATTCTCTATCACTGGCTCTTTTTAAAAAGCATTGATGACATTTTTTAGTTGTGTTTTCAACGACGGGAATAAAAATATCAACTTTGAACTTCATTCAAGATCTTGGATGGTCGTCATGGTTACTCTTCTCTGAGTTGATTGCGCGCTATATGATTTCGACCTGTGCTTTTCACGGTAGCGATCTGGAGGAAAAACTTTTTTTACTTTTCGTTGTTTTCGCACCCTCATAGTCTTCGGAGAGACAATGAAAGGTGAAAATGTCGAACCTTTAAAGTTACTTTGTAAACTTTTCAAATGTTTTTGCAGCCCTTAGAGAGATATGGGAAGGCCAATAAACTTAACATATTTTTTTCGAAGTTTGAGACTACCATCGGAGAGGAGATGTGATGAATAAGTGAAAAATTCTTATATTTTAGTGACATTATAAAAATAAAATAGAATCATGATGCAAAGTACGAACAACATTACTGGTGGCAACAATTGGACAATATATCAAAAAAATGTATATCAACTCAACAAAAAAAATACAACAATGGGCCACCGTAACAATAGTTTAAACACGGACACGTCAAACCTCACCCATTTCATTGTCATGACAATCCAGCCTAGCATTGGAACTCTATTAACTCTCATCGCTATCTTAGTCATTTTCCGTCAAAAACGTCTGTTACGTCGGATTTCGAATAAATTTTTGGTGAACCTTTTCATGGCAAATTGCTTTGCTTCATTTTCAATGGTCGGGTATGCAGCACTTGCGCTATTTCACATCCATATTCATGAGCAAAGAGCGAATTTACAACTAACTCATCAGAGATTTGGGAAAAGAGGATAAGAAATGCGCTATTCATCTATTTGAAGCTAGGCTGTAGAATCTTTTGTTTCTATTGAAATGTCTGCGGCCGATCGATTGTTTTTATTCTGGACCAATCAGAGCGCTTGATTCGTTATGCGCACAAGACTAGAAGTACAAACAAAAAATGGCAGCCGTGATTGATATCGAAAGTGAAATAATTTTTTTTTTAAATCGCGGATTTTGATATTTTTTATAAGCACTTTTCACTTTGAACGCAGTGCTTCTCAAGCCTTCGTCGTTGTGCCTGAAGGGGAGAATTTCCCAGCTTTGACCAAAATATTTTCCTTATAGAATGATCGAATCAATTTGATCAATTTATCAACTGTAGCTAAAAGAATTGAAATTCACATTATAAAACCAAAATGATAAGCTTGTAAAACTAAGATAATTTTTGGTTATTTCTTGAACTAGAGTTTCTAAGAAACAAATCATGGAGGCCCTTCAGCCGGGGTAGTGATATTGGGTATTATTAGAACAAAATTGGAAAAACATGACAAAAATAGAGCTCAAAGAAGAAAAAAAAAAAGAGCGATGATAATTCATGATATCAATGCTAGAAGATCACAATAATACATGAAATCTTTCTTTTAAGAGCTTTATATGAACTCGAAACAATAAAGCATAAAATAATCCAAAAACATTATTGAAAAAAATACAATAGTTATACAAAACAGCTCCATCTAGGGATTTTTCCCTCGATATAATGAAATATCTATCTAGCAAATAAAACAGTATAATAAAAGTGCATAAGAATTAAAAATTCAAATATTAAAAATATCCTTCTCTTAGTAGAAAACATTTATGCAACTCTTTTAATTTGTAAATGCTGCTAAGAAATGGTTTGAACTTTTTCTAAAAAAGATTAAACCCAAAAGGGTTTTTTTTATGATTCACCTTCAGTTATAACACCTGGGAAAATAAAGATGTATTGCATGAAAAAAATCAATATCACTCATGACTTTCCATTGAAATAAAATTGAGAAGACTATAAAAAAAGACTAAAACCTTCCAACTGATTTTAAATTAGTACATTGATTCAGATTGTATAACTTGAAAGCTGGACTAGAAAATTATATCATTGCTCCATAGAGGACTAAATTCAACAGATGTGTAACTCATTGCTAATAAATTAAATACATTTACATTTGGAAAAAATATTGGAAAAATAATATCAGCCTGTGATCAGAAAAACTTGTTACATATTAACAACAAGTGAAAATATGTGTTCAAGTAGAATTGTAGAATTTAAATAGAAGCACTTTTGGGGTCTCCTAGTTTGTTTACATTTGGTAATTTTGGCCCACATGTTTCCTGGCTCTGATGACTTGTTTGGACCATCTTTCCAGGCAGCCAGGGACAACCTGGATACAAAACAAACATCCAAATAAATACAGATTCGATAAAAATTCTCCAGACTGATCAAATTTACATAATACGTATATGGAAATCCACTTTTTCCAGAGAACAATTTCCAAGTATATGTCCAATTTCAAAGGATATGTAGGCGGTGCTCAACCAGGTTCAACTGTTCATATCCACGGTTGTCCAGAAAACATTTACAAAATATTAACATCCTCTGCATATATTTATTATTCCATTCTGTTTTGGTCAAGCTAAATAATGCACGTAATATAGGTTCTGCAGGTTTAATTTCATTTTTAGCAGACTTTTCCATGCCTTAACGTGACGGTCAAAATGCAAAAATGTTGAGTCATCCTGAGTCAATCTTTACTTCATTGCACCAGTGCTTGGATGGCAAATGGCCCATACTTAACTTTCTGTGGAATTATAAACAATATTTCATAGAGAAAATGACGATAACTAGCCCTGAAAATATATAAAATGAAAATCTACTGTAAAACTAGGGCTTTTTTGTTTTTGTATAAGCAATAATCTGCATGAATTACCCAAACACAGACTGTAAAGTTCACCGATGAAATTATGTTTTGGCTGCAAAATTGTCCAAGCCTTGTGAGTCAATCCACTGACCGGTCAAAATCATGGCCCATCAATAGTCAGACTTTATAAATATCACATGTCGAGGTTATTTGAACTTGAAACTTGAAATTTCCAACCCAAAAGTCAATGGTTTCCCTAGATAAAGCTAAAGGTACCACAGAGGAAATCAAGTATACTTACTGAATCTCAAGTCCATTACCATGGAGGAAGTTTTTCTAAGATTACACTATTTTTTTCATCTAAAAGTTAAAAAAAAAAAAAAATTATCAATCGATTTTGCCCATCTTAAATCAAAATGCCAAGAAGTTTTAGAGAGTGCCCAGGAAAACTAAGGCATAGGTGGTCACAATCAACCTTCCTACTACCCATAAAAATTATGTCTGCAACACAAAAAATTCATTCAGAGCAATACAAGCCAGAAAGAAATTGGTCCCAAATTTTCAAAATTTCAAGCATGCCTCATGTCCGCCATCTTTACTCCCAGAATATAGAATGATTTTCCTCGATTTTCTCAGGGGAAACCCCCAGAAGATCAAAGATTCACTCCCCAGTCTCTTTTTCACAAAGAACTCACTGGAAAGCTTTATTCAAGGACTTTTTTCTTGAACATTGGTTAACCTGTACGTAACGCCATTTTGTTTCGGCCTTCCTTCTTGCTCAACTATTCTACAGCCTTGCTTCTTCAAAGGGTGCCGAATTCAAAGGGAAAGAATAGGAAAACAGCGAGCGGCAGCGGCGTTTCTTATCCTCTTTTCCCAAATCTCTGAACTCATGTACTGATGGATGAGGAGGTCATTTTCTATATTGTCGTTGTGACGTCTATGATTTTATCTTTAATCAATCGAATGGCTGTGACGCTGGACCACTTGTTAGCCATCAAGAAACCCTTTCTCTACGAAGAAAAATTCACTACTAAAGTTTTCTTTATCATTGTTGGTGTCACATTGGCAATAGCTTTAACTTATTTCATAGCACTTCTAGTTTGCTATTTATATCTACCTATGAAAACTGTCATGTTGGCCCTACAGATATCATTTGTCAGTGTTATTATGAGTGGATTTTTGGTCCTAAATACTGTTAATTACATTATTTATGGCGAAGCTCGTAGACAGTTGCGAAGTATTGCTGGTGTAAGTCGTAATAAGAATCGTAAAAAACAACTTTTACGTCGACAATATCGATTGGTGTATATTTGTATAGGAATTGTGTTAAGTTTTGAGTTATGCTGGTCGCCATGCTTGATATGGTTCATGCATGACTTATTAGGGAAACACGTAGTAGAACATTTTCAATTTGTAGCTTGTCATTTGATATGTTTGAACAATATTTTGGATTCGTTGATTTATGGTTGGTTAAGTAGAGACGTTAAACGAGTTCTGAGAAGATTCTTTCTGAGACGTTTGAAAAAGAAACGAAATATTGGTACTGAAATGGGTTGTAGTGACGCATCATCGACCACTAACTCCTCAACTTGTGATAATTTGAATAAACCAGCTGCGCTGGAAGGTCAGCCGAAGAAGCCTTCAAAGATAAGAAAGATGAGAGTCAAGTCAAATCGGATCGAATCGACGGCCGTACTATAAAGGATGATCAATAACATATTTCTCGAAGCTAAAAAAATCATCAATAAAGTTCTAAATTTATAAATTCATTGTAAAATTTAAATTTAATAGACAAATCACAAAGTTTTAGATAAGCCCTGTAACAATTTTTTTTGTATAAATATATAAAGCACTTCTTCATGAAATTGAAAGAAAATTATAAAAATAATATGCAAGCGATTCTTGAGTTTTTTCATACATTAAGTACATTCTAGCAGTTAGTTTCCATTAAAAAAGACAAACCAAAACGATCAGGATATACAGAACAGACAATAGTAAACCCAGCAGGATAAGTGGTGTAACCAAAACAACATTGGCGTTGTGGGAAAATTTTTCTGGAGGGTCCAAAGTCAATTTTTTTAAATGGCGCCCCCAATTTTCCAAAGAGGCGCCCCCACCAACCATTGCCTAGGTATAATGAGCAAGGAAATATTTAGTTTACAAGAGTGAATATATCTTTGATGAATGGAAAAGGAAAAAAACAGTCCCCACTATGGTTGGGAGCGACAAAAAAAGTTTTGAAAATCGACTGCCAAGATACCCTAAATCACTAGACAAAAGACACTTGCTAGAAGGAAAAAAAATGAAAGAAACAATGTGCAATGCGAGCGAAGCGAGCGAAAAAATTGATGTTTTATGATGTCAATATTGTTGTCAGTATAAAGCTTGTATGTCAATTCACACTTTGAATTGATATATGATAAACTAGTCATAGCTTTCCCTAAATGCCCCCACAGAACGGTCATGTCGTGCACTTATAAAGCTTTTAATTAAAGCATTAAAAATAATCAGGAATAATTGATTGATTTAATTATTTATTGATTGATTGAAAAAAAATTATATTCCATTAACAAAATACTTGAAGAAATCATGCAGCTTGACAATTTAATAAAATTCTGCCAATTCAAGGAAAAGCTGGAAAAGCTTCTCACAAATATATTTCGAAAATGCACTTCTCAAGCAAAATCTTCTATGTTGTTGGTCAAAAGAAAAATAAAGGGACAATAAAGGAATGTCATTGTGGTCCATTCAGACGTACAGTCGAAGAGTTGAAATGCGCCTAAATTTTTTTTCAAGTGCATAGTACTTTTTCATGATGCAATCTTGTTCTCCAACCCAAGCTGAAAGGATTGAAGCCATTAAGATATGACCGCAGAAAATGAAGACTCACTTTGTGGTGTTTCTGTATGACTTTCTGTACTAGCTAATAGCCAAGGCCATGATGCGCCCGTTGCAATGTTTTTCAGGGAAACTGACGTCGGTTAGTGATAACCAAGGAAACAAAAAGCAGGAGGCCCAAATAATTACAGTTTCTGTAAACCATTTCAATGACATGTTAAATGAGTCAGAAAGTTGCAATAAAATTTGCTTTTTTAAGTTATAAGAACTGCAAGGAAAATGTGTAAAAACAAAACAATATATAGTTTTCTTAAAAATCACACAAGAAGTTTTCTTTGCCACTCCTTTATGGTCCTTGTACAGGAAAAAATAAATTTAGCAGCTTCCAAGTGTAGAACACCTAAAATCAATATACAACAACAGAACAACAAAAATCAATATTTTTTTAAAAACATAATTCACTCAAAGTCATCTAGAAGAAATTTAGTTCAGTAAAACATAAATAAAATATTAAAAAAATATAAAATCGATTATCGATTGCAATCAATGAGTAATCTATAAAATATTGATTGCATTGATACATAGTTTATTGAAACAATTGTGAGTATATATTAATTATCTATCGATTGCGTTAATGTATCAATTAGTTATTAAGTCAGTAAAAATCAATAGGTAATCGATGTAATGTACTTAAATTGATACTGATCGACTGCAATCGATATTTAATCATAATTGATTATTTATCAATCATAATCAATAATCGCACCATCTGGATTTTTGTCCAAAATTTGTTGAAAAATACTTTGGTCTTACTTAAATCAAATTCCAGTAACACTTCATCATAATAAATGATCAATAGCAAATCGCAGTGGTGAAAAACTCAAACCCATGCATCAATCGCAATTGCAATTAATAACCACAAGAACTGGATTTTGTCCATAATTTGTTGAAAAATACTTTGGTCTTACTTAATCAAATTCCAGTAACACTTTATCATAATAAATGATCCAAAAGTTCATCAAATCATCCATCATCTTCAATATGAAATCGCAGTTTGGTGAAAAACTCCAAGGCGACAATCAAAAATATGTTCCGTTCGCGTCAGCCAACTGACCAACTTGGCAGACAAAAATTCCTAGTCAGACGAGTCAGAAAATTGTCGGAATTTTTCATCAAGCGAATTCGAATAAATATTAAAAACTATACTTTGAAACCATTTTCCAAAAAACCCTTACGACTAAATTTACTACCGACCGACTCAATTTCAAGAAGATTTTTGACGCGAACGGAACATATTTTCGATTGCCGCCCAACCCATGCATCAATCAATCACAATAATTAATAATCGCAACGTCTGGATTTTTTGTACATAATTTGTTGAAAAATACTTTGGTCTTACTTAATCAAATCCCAGTAACACTTTTATGATAATAAATTATCTAAAAGTTTCATCAAATCATCCATCGCATCATCGTCCTTTAAATATCAAATCGCAGCAGTGGTGAAAAAACTCCAATGCATCAATTGCAAATCGATAATCGCACCGTCTGGATTTTGTCCATAATTTTTTGAAAGATACTTTCATCTTACTAATGAAATTCCAGTATACGATCTAAAAGTTCATCGAATATTGTTCATCTTATTATCGTCTTCAATCGAATTGCAGTGAAAGCCGCCATAATTTGGTGAAAATTACTTCTCTCTTCTTCTTCATTACATTTACATAGGAAATGTATACGTTAGGATACTTCATCCAATAATCCATCCATAACTTTCTCCAAGCCCAACAGAAAAAATATGTTTTTTATTGCAATCAACCATCGCATCATCATGGAATCATAACAACAAACCAAAAAAACAAAGCAAAAAATAAGTCTCACTTTTGGTAAAAAATAGTTCATAAAAATCAACGAAAACTAAAGCAAATAAAGTCTTTACACGATGCAAAAAGGCATGTCCCTGATGCAAGAATTAATTTGCCAAGTTAGAGCTAATTCAAAAAGATGAAACTTGCAATGCCAGCATGCAAATGATCAAAAACACTATCGCTTCGGTAGCCATCTTGAATAACCTTTTAATGAATCCGATCGGAAGAAAGATAGGAAATCGGGGAAATACTACGAAAAGTAGTTTAATCGAGCAAGGCTCTGTCTCTGTTAACATTAACATGCGTCAAAAAAACACAAAATAAAAAATGAATGATCGAGAACAAACATGAATAATCGAGCCGGAAAACTGAATCGTGAGATTTTCCCTAGCTACTCCTCATTAAGGCGCCCTTGACGGGCGCAATGACTGCCTGTGTGCCTAGTCTAACCTCCGTTAAATGCCTTCGGGAAGGTCCCTCCTAACTTGGAAAGCCAGAATTGGAGCTATTTCACCAAACCCCTGGAGCGCAAGTTAGTTAGGCTATCACAACTGCATGAAAAAGTTGACCGTGCGCATGTAAAGTTAAACGAATGTAAACAAACTTTTTTCAGGTTTTGAAATAGATTTAACACACTGAACAAACAGTGAAAACACTCTAAGTAAGTAAAAATATGTTCAATCGGGCCAGAAACTTAATGATAAAAATTAACAGAAGCATTTTTTTTATTTTTGTTAAAAATTTATTACAAGACGTTTCGATGCTCTCCGAGCATCATCCTCAGTTAAAATGAAATTCGTTTCAAAAAATTTGATTAAAAGGTTAAAAAATCTGGTCAATTAAAAAGTCATTAAAATAAATACAAAGGTGCTAAATGATCGATAAAATATTAATTGTTTCTATTTAAAAAGTAATAAAGGAACTGATTTCTCTTGAACATTGAGTTTGGGATGTTTTTGTTTAATAAATAATGCCTCGGAGAGTTTTCTTTTAAAATTGTTTTTATAGCCCGAGCCAATAATTTTCATATTTTGCATGCTTATGCGTGAATGACCGGTTTGTTTGGAGTGACGTAACAAATGTGAGTTGCAGTCCTTTTCAGCATGCTCGTTTGCTCTAATTACCAAGAAAATGAAAAACTATTTAAAGAACTGTTTACCTAACACAGAAACTCGCGTAACTTTCAAAGGTACACGACTCAGTTCTAATTTTTCTATCAAAGATAGAATTCAAAATCAACACAAACATAACATTGTATATGAGGGCCAATGTCCCGATTGTGACGCCAATTACATTGGAGAAACCGAAAGAAGATTTTTAATTAGAGCAAACGAGCATGCTGAAAAGGACTGCAACTCACATTTGTTACGTCACTCCAAACAAACCGGTCATTCACGCATAAGCATGCAAAATATGAAAATTATTGGCTCGGCTATAAAAACAATTTTAAAAGAAAACTCTCCGAGGCATTATTTATTAAACAAAAACATCCCAAACTCAATGTTCAAGAGAAATCAGTTCCTTTATTACTTTTTAAATAGAAACAATTAATATTTTATCGATCATTTAGCACCTTTGTATTTATTTTAATGACTTTTTAATTGACCAGATTTTTTAACCTTTTAATCAAATTTTTTGAAACGAATTTCATTTTAACTGAGGATGATGCTCGGAGAGCATCGAAACGTCTTGTAATAAATTTTTAACAAAAATAAAAAATGCTTCTGTTAATTTTTATCACTCTAAGTAAGGTAAATCACCAGACTGCCATTTTGTTTGTTTTGATTTGCACAAGTATATTGTAATTCCTGTTATGGTGTAATTACTATACTTTTTCTATAATTTGCATTTATAACACTCGCTTCAGCTTTTCAATGCTAAATCAAAACTAATAAAATGTAGTACGTAATAATGGTAATATCATATAACGTAATATGAAAATATGTATAACATTTACCGCTGTATAATTTACCGCCATATTTTTGCTGAACACTTAATTGGCCGGAATTATTGACCGATTACGATGCGCAAAAACGCAAAAAATCGAGATTCCAGTCCAATATCTATGCGTGAAGCTATGAGTGCCTCCTCGTCGCTGCGCTCCTGCGGGGGCAACTACCTGATTTCGATTTTTTAGCTTCGACGTTCAAATTGTTGGGGGAATGAGTTGGTTGAATCATTTTGTCTTTGGCGAATAAATGATGAATTGGTGAATTGACAACCATCCTGAAAGCAAAAAATTAAAGACGAGAGATTATGACTCAAGTGTGCGCAGGTATGTACTAAATAAACTAACTCGTTATTCTTTTTTCTAAAGCTCTTGAGAAACTACATCGTTAAAAATGTATTTCTAGTTGAATGAGACTTTAAAACTGTTATAATATTGTAAGATGCACTAAATACGAAATCAACTAAATTCAATTGAAAAACCTAAGTAAATAATAGACCAAGAAATGACAATTCAATAACATTTTTAAATTGTTTTCAATAGATTTGTAATGACATTCTCTTATTTTTCTCGTGTGTATTCTCTACCATTAGAGGAGCATTCCATGTTGCTGATGATAAATCAAACGATCAAGTATTAGTCCTTTACAGGTTGATTCTACAAATATCATTATCGAACAGGAACATCACAACAATAAATCAAGGAATAAGTAACAATGGTTACACCATATTCTACGCCAAACTACGAACATTCCAATGACAATATCAACGCATTACCAACATTACAGATTACCATCATTTTACAAACTTCCACATTATACATCAACCAACCACATAAATTATAGTCCACTATTTTGAATTGTTAATGCTTTTAAAATTTGTATCTGAAAATAATTTGATGAGCTGATTATAAAAAAAATCATGAATATATAAATGTAAAACAAAAATTTATAATATTTTGGTAAAGAGTGGTAACAAGGTGGTAACGAGATGGTAACAAGGTAACGAGTGGTAATTAGTTGAAAACGGTGTCCCTAAGTGTCCAAATTTGAATTTCTCGATTCGGGTTCAACAGATGCTGATGGCTATTGAGGTTCTGCAGCAGGACCTGGCAAAACTGGTAAATGTGCAGCAGCCATTGGAGATTAAGGCGAATGTTATGGTTGAGTTGATGGTTCTGGTGAATGTGAATCAAAGATTGATGGTTCTGGAGGTTCTGCATCAGGAGTTGGTTATTCTGGTGAATATGCACCAGGAGTTGGTGGTTCTGGTGAATGTGATAGTAGAGTTGATGGTTCTGGTGAATATAATGCTGGTGTTGATGGATCTGGTGAATGCGATGGTGGAGTTGGTGGTTCTGGTGAATGAAATGGTGGATTTGATGGTTCTGGTGAATATGAATCAAAGATTGATGGTTCTGGACGTTCGGCATCAGAAGTTGGTGGTCCTGGTGAATGTGATAGTGGAGTTGATGGTTCTGGTTAATATAATGCTGGTATTGATGGATCTGGTGAATGCGATGGTGGAGTTGGTGGTTCTGGTAAATGTGATGGTTCTGGTGAATGTATAGCAGAAGTTGTTGATTCTGGTGAATGACATGGTGGAGTTGGTGATTCTAGTGAATGCAATGGTGGAGTTGATGGTTCTGTTGAATGTGATGGTAGAGTTGATAATTTTGGTGAATGAGCAACAGGAGTTTGTTGTTCTGGTGAATATAATGATGGAGATGCTGGTTCTGATGAATGTGATGGTGGAATTGATAAATCTGGTGAATGTGATAGTGGCATTGATGGTTCTGGTAAATGTGCAGTAGGAGTTGATAGTTCTGATGAAATGTATAGCAGAAGTTGTTGATTCTGGTGAATGACATGGTGGAGTTGGTGATTCTAGTGAATGTAATGATGGAGTTGATAATTTTGGTGAATGAGCAACAGAAGTTAGTTGTTCAGGTGAATATAATGGTTGAGTTAATGGTTCTCGTGAATGTGATGATGGAGTTGATGGTTCTGGTGAATGTGATAGTGGAGTTGATGGTTCTAGTGAATGTGATGGTGGAATTGATGCTTCTGGTGAAGGTGCAGCAGTAGTTGGTGGTTCTGGTGAATATGATAGTGGAGTTGATGATTCTGGTGAATAAAAAGCTGGTCTTAATAAGCGTGGGGGTTGGAAATGTGTTGATTCTTCAAAAATACCCCTAATTATTGGAAGCAAGAAGATGCACATATTTTGAGTGTAACACAACAACAAGACGAAATATTTTAATAAAAATAAAAGATGAAAATACAACAAAAGAAAAAAAATTACTGTAAAAAGCCCTCGTAAAATATATACAGTACTCTATTACATGAATCTAGCAGTCTATCTAGAAAATACGTGGGGGTCCTAATAAGGTCCGTGGGGGTTGGAAAATTTTCGAAAAATTAATTATAAGCGTGGGGCACGTTTATTAGGCACCTTAGAGTAATTGGCACCTTCTATTCTTTTGTTAATAGCTTCCGAAAAAGAATATTTTAAGCAATAAAAGTATATATTTTCTGAAATTTCTTAATTTCTGAATTGTGTTTTCTAATTGTTCGGCTTACGGCTTATTCAATAAAACATAAAAAAAATCCGGAAAATTACTATAATTTTCTTTTTTCTACTAAATTGCAAATTAAAAAATATTGGACTATGAGAAGGATAATACTAAAACAGTTTTTTAGGCCAGACTAGCTATGGGTGCTTCTGAAGTTACCATGGTGTGGCAAAATTTTTTTCTACAGTGATTTGAAATTTTGAGAGAGATAGTTGGCTGTTTGATTAGTAATTGCGGAGACATTGATTTTCAAAAGGTACGAAAATAAGTTCTAAGATTTTTTCTCTTTGTCTTATGCAAAGTATTAATCAAAATATCAAATAAATCTTCTAACCTTTGTCCTGGTAGCTAATTTTATTCTTATTCATTGGATCTCCCGATAATTCTGCTCCTAACATCTTATTGATTATAGTTGCGGAGATTTGGCAGGAGTCCAGGCCTGCAGAAAAATAGATAGAACTAGCCGGTACCCGGCGTCGCACGCCGGTTAAGCTGTAGCTAACGCACTAAAAGTCCTTTGGATGTTGAAGTTGGCTTCAAAAAACGATCAAATGAATAAAAAGATATCTTCAAAGTTTGACTCTAACCCTCGAACCCTCCCCCGGAAGTCGTTTTCTCGCTTCGCTCGCATTAAATACGCCGTCCAGTTTTCGACAATTTGAGAAAATGTCATAGTAAAGAGGAGTGAAGGTAGAAATGACAATTCTTCAGGAAAGCGGGAATGCCACAAAGAATAGTGCAACTTTGTTTTTATCAGATTTAAAAAGATAAATAAGTCAATTCTAAATTGCTTTTTTTAAACCCTTGTCATAACTTTTCGAATTTAAACATGTAAAATGACGTACACAGTTTTTAACAGTATCAACCACTTGGATGTTTTTACATAAAGAAAGAGATGGACTTATTTTTTCTCTTGCTTTTTTTCGCCCTTTGAATGCTGTTATTGTTCGACAAACTTTTTTAATTTTTATGTTTTGATTTACATTTGAAATGTTATTTTCTATAAAAGAAACTTGTTTTGTTTTGAAAAGAATTCGAATGTCATTAATAAATACGATCGTTAAATACATTCGACAACATTTCAAACAAAAGAAAAGAGAAAAACAGGATCGGGCAAAGCTGGGCAGAAATTAAAATTACTAGATGTAGACGGGCCTTTAAATTTCAAAACAAAATCTGAATAAAGTCTAAACCAGGCTTTATCCGATCTGTCAATCAAAACAAACTCATCGAGAAGAATGAAATTGCTTGCGAAAACGAAAGTGACTTATAAACGAACTAAGTCAAGAAGTAATCGATAATGATCGAAGTAATCGAACGACCACTTATCGATTAACAATCGAATGTCGAGTACCGTAAATCCTCGAATAAGCGCCCGGGCGCTTATTTAATTTTTCAGGCTCTAAGGGGGGCGCTTATTCAAGCGGGGTGCTTATATTTTTATTTCAGAAATTCGTATATCAACAAATTCGGAATCTACTTAAACTTAAGGGCTCTGACCATAGTGAATATTTAATATTTACCACTTACAAAATAAAAAGTTCTATTTGATGTAGCACACAAAACTGTGGCATGTTATACATTTTCTGTTAGGCCAATTATCCGTTAGTCTGAAAATTTAAGAATCGCATTGAAAAAAATTGATAAAGAAAAAAATGAAGAGTATTTCAACTTTGAAGAGCTTAGTTTCGGCGAAGAAAAAACATTTTGAAATTTTTTTGCGGTGTATGGTGGAAAATTTTTCTAAAAAAGATTTTGAAGCAGGTAAGCTGCTTCAAAATCTTGAAAATAGTGCTTTTTGACCAATTTTGCATCCAAATTTTTCATAGAAACAGCCATAACTTTTGATGCATTAATTTAGAAAGTTTTTCCGAAAAATTTAAAACAGTTCAATTCTTTGTGGACAGTTTGAAAAAACTTCGAAACAAAAAGGTTAATTACCCATTAATTAACCAATTATTATGATATATCTTAAAGAAAAACCAAAAAAACTGACCTAAAATCAAAGCACGAAAAGAAGCCCCGCCATAAAGATTGACCCCCTTATTTCCAGCCACTTTTTAATAAATAACTAGATTACTCAAGGGAATTTTTTGACCCGCATTCCGCGCGATCGTGTTTAATCACCCGCGCGTGTACGCTCTGTGAATTCTGTCTGCTGTATATGGGTACTGTATGCAAGAAAAAGCTGAAAATGGGTCAGGTTGGTTGTGGAGAGTCAAGAGTCATGACTTTCCCTTCTCTTGAAAATCCAGTATTCCAAAACTTTCAACTAAAAAAAATGCATAAAAATCGACTTTCGTCTTTTTTATTATCTTACAAACATTTTTTTCAGAACCACAATAATGCTAAAAAGTGATTGACAGGTCTAAAAAATGATTGACAGGTCTAAAAATAATTGACAGGTGCGGGTTTGCTCGCGCGGGTTAGAATTCCCGCGAGCAATCTCGTTATTTATCAGAATGTTCCCAGCCATTTCCCCCGCCATTTTGCATGCCTTCGCCCTGGGTTTACTCAAGTAACTGATATTGTGCATTCTTATTGGTCGGAGAAAACGAAAGTGGTTTTCACGCGTGAATCGCGTGAATTAATTGGCTGAAATAAAATTGGCTTCAGATTATTTTGACGCGCTGCATGTGGAGATATATACACTGACCACCTTCGATTATTATCGATCAATATCGAATACTTCGATCACAATCGAACGTTCGATTAGTACCGTCTGGTATATAGAACGTGTGCAACGCAAGCACAATATCTTCTTTTTTAAATAGCCTGCCACAGCTAAATCTATACAGTTAAAAATATGTAATAATTAACAGACGGTACAGAGTACAATATGGGAAATAGTTTCCGAGCTCAGATTTTTCGTCATATTTTGTCAAATATAGAAAATATAGAAGACTTTGAACGAGAAAAATATATCCAATATTGTACGAGTAAAAGTGTGATAACTGGTTAATCATCAACTTGAAAATGTCAAACAAACTTTTCCTCGGTTCATTTGTGTCTCTCTTTGTTTCGTTTTTCTCTTCCAATATTTTATTCTTTTACTTTTATTTAGATGAAATCAACATGTCGAATTCGACAATCGAATGGTCATTTAAAAGATCACAACATTATTTTCATAAACTCTTTTGATAAGTTCTTGTGTATTGGAAACGAAGAGAAAACCTTTCTTATAATAAAATTGTACAAAATATGATCTCTCGCTTTACCAGACCCCTAAAAATTCTTATATAATAGTGAAATTATAAAAATAAAATAGAATCATGATAAAAACGATGCAAAGTACCAACAACATTACTGTTGGCAACAATTGGACAATATATCAAAACAATGTATAACAATTCAACAAAAACAATACAACAATGAGCCACCATAACAAAAGTTTCAACGGGGACACGTCAAACCTCACCCATTTCGTTGTTATGACAATCCAGCCTAGCATTGGAACTCTATTAACTCTCGTCGCTATTTTTGTCATAATCCATCAAAAAGGTCTATTACGTCGGATTTCGAATAAATTTTTGGTGAACCTTTTCATGGTAAATTGCTTTGCTTCATTTTCAATGGTCGGGTATGCAGCACTTGCGCTATTTCACATCCATAATCATGAGCAAAGAGCGAATTTACAACTAACTCATGTACTGATGGATGAGGAGGTGATTTTCTATATTGTCGTTGTGACGTCTATGATTTTATCTTTAATCAATCGAATGGCTGTGACACTGGACCGCTTGTTAGCCATCAAGAAACCCTTTTTCTACAAAGAAAAATTCACTACTAAAGTTTTCTTTATCATTGTTGGTGTCACATTGACCATAGCTTTAACTTATTTCATAGCACTTCTAGTTTGCTATTTATATCTACCTATGAAAACTGTCATGTTGGCCCTACAGATATCATTTGTCAGTGTTATTATGAGTGGATTTTTGGTCCTAAATACTGTTAATTACATTATTTATGGCGAAGCTAGTAGACAGTTACGAGGTATTGCTGGTGTAAGTCGTAATAAGAATCGTAAAAAACAACTTTTACGTCGAGAATATCGATTGGTGTGTATTTGTATAGGAATTGTGTTAAGTTTTGAGTTATGCTGGTCGCCATGTTTGATATGGTTCATGCACGATTTATTAGGGAAACACGTGGTAGAACATTTTCAATTTGTAGCTTGTCATTTGATATGTTTGAACAATATTTTGGATCCATTGATTTATGGTTGGTTAAGTAAAGACGTTATAAACGATCTCTGAAAAGACGCTTTCTAGGACGTTTGAAAAAGAAACGAAATTTTGGTGCTGAAATGGGTTGCAGTGACGCACCAGTGACGACTAACTCCTCAACTTATTATAATTCGAATCACGAAGTCAACAGATATTCAGTTACAACTGCTTTTTAAGCAACCAACCATGGAATCGAGACTTTACAATTTTCACGTTTTTTTGAAGAACAAACAATATAAGAACATGAGGTTTCGATGGCAAAAATGTTAAGAACAAGTTAAGAACATTTCAAGGCTTTGCAGACTCTAAAACACCCGATTGTACAAAAATACACCAAAAAATGGGGAAAATAAGAACATGTTAAAAACATTTTTAGGCTTAAAAATCAAAAAATTAAGAACATCAGAGGGCTTTTTTAGATGTTCTATGTGTAGTATTTTTTTGGAAAAATATTGCAATTGTATTAGTATTTTCAAAGAAAAAGCGGCCGTGAGCAAAAAATACTCTAATTATGAGCATAATTGCTTTTCTTATAAGCATCTACTTTATAAGAATCAAATCAATAACTCTTGATAATCAGCCATATACCTTTTAGTAATGAGACATTACAGAGTAAACAAGGAATTGTAAACAATATGAACATTTTTATTTTTCTTATAAGCAACTATTTTATAAGAATCAAATTAATAACTCTTGATAGAATGGTTCATACCTTTCAGTAATTGGTTCTTACAAAGTAAAAGAGGAACGGCGCACAATATGAGCATATTTGTTTTTCTTATAAGCATCTACTTTATAAGAATGAAATCAAAAACTCCATATGAGTGTATATGTGTTTCCTTTGAAGCATCTATTTTTGAATTTTAATACCTTAAATCGAAAAATCTTAACAGGTAGTTAGATACCCATATTGCAAAGTAAACACGAGGTTTGGATATATATTTTTCTTATTAGTACAGCCTGAGAAAAATAAATTATAGTGAGATCTTGGATAGAACCTCAACTCGAGATAGTCGCACCTATGTAAAATTTATTGATTTTGTAGATATGAATTGTATTTATTACAGTGAGATAAAGTAAAAAGTGAAAATGAAAGTATAGCACTTCGCTACAAGATCTTCATTTTTTTCTTCTTCATTTTCATCTTCGTTTTTAGAATTTTTTCAAAAAACTTTTTATTTCAAATTTTTCCACTTAGTAATATCTTTCTAATGATACCAAATTTATAAAGATTGAGGAATTCCTTCAAAAGTTATAGGTAAATGAAAAAAGAGTGCACACTTATCGTGAATAGACTTTAAATTCAAATATATTTTGACTCTGCTTATAAAGTATATTTTTGCTTCAATTTCGTTTCTTATTTCTTCCTTACAATGTTAACCCGCTAACGACCGATGACGAGATATTTATCGATATATATCGCGTTCCGTGCCCAAAAATACTGATGCCGAGGTATCTTGTCATCGCGTTCCGTGCCAAAAATACTGATGACGTAAAATATTTTTTAAGTCCAACTTCCAAAACCAAATTCAAAAGTTGCAATAGAAATTATTGTTTATTTCAATCATGCTGATACGAGTCTCTTTTCGACCGCCGGAGGCGGTTTCTTTCATAGTGTTACGCTAATCTCGTTTTGTCTTGGCTCATTACTTTGTCTACCATTTACTTTCGGTTTCTTAACTAGATTACCCAGGTGTTTCTCTTTTTTTCCCTTAATGTCTTTGATTCGGAATTGAATAATCGAGACATGAAAAATGACTATATTGTAATCTGTTTTCAATGAATAATCTAAAGTGTACTGGAGATGACATGTAGGCGTTAATAATGTGCGCGGGCTCTTTCGCGAGCGTGATGCGTGATGGAAGGCGGTCGTTTCAGTGTGGTTTACATCTACACTGTGACCTAGTATAAACCCTCACCATTTTCACTATGTAATTTTCTCTTTGCCACCGAGCGGAGCGTAGGTGGCGTAATAGTTTCGCGATGAGCGAGAGGCGGGTGAAAATTTTTCGCTGTTTTTTTGTTTTTGTCGTCTTTCAGTTTCCGTATGTTTCACATTCCGTAGTTTATCCGGGCAATACTTTTGGGGCGCAAATTATGGCGTGGGTGTTTGGCTGCAGGCGTACTACAGCATGCTACAGCCAATATTCTAAAGATGGACTCACTCACAAAGATAAAAAACAGCGCTTTTCTTAATAATTACAATACGTTAGTGTAAGAAGTGTAACCAAGCCTTTGTAAATATTCATCATGAGAACTTTTTAATGGCTGCTTGATTGCACATGCTTTTGAAACTTGCAGCTACTGTATAAATTTTTATCATGTTTTCCGGTCTTTTGTAGAGTATTTAAAGAGGTTTATTATTCGTTTACTACTAAGTATTTTATGTTTGTGTAGTTAGTGAATGCACCAATAATTTGATAATGCTCAGTAAGTAGTAATGCTTATGAATAGTCTAGTCTTCTTATAAAGTTGATGCTTATAAGAAAATTAAATGTCTCGATTTTAAGCACAATTCCATGTTTGCTTTGAAATAACTGATCACCGAAAGCTAATAATGGTTGGTTAAAGAATTATGAATTGTGTTCTTATGAAGTCGATATTTATAAGAAAAATAAATGTTTCCATTTTAAGAACAATTCAATGTTTGCTTTGATGGAACTAATCACCGAAAGCTAATAATAATTGGTTAAAGAGTTTTGAACTGTGTTCTAATAAAGTCGATATTTATAAGAAAAATAAATGTTTCCATTTTAAGAACAATTCAATGTTTGCTTTGATGGAACTAATCACCGAAAGCTAATAATAATTGGTTAAAGAGTTTTGAACTGTGTTCTAATAAAGTCGATATTTATAAGAAAAATAAATGTTTCCATTTTTAAGAACAATTCAATGTTTGCTTTGATGGAACTAATCAGCGAAAGCTAATAATAATTGGTTAAAGAGTTTTGAACTGTGTTCTAATAAAGTCGATATTTATAAGAAAAAATAAATGTTTCCATTTTAAGAACAATTCAATGTTTGCTTTGATGGAACTAATCACCGAAAGCTAATAATAATTGGTTAAAGAGTTTTGAACTGTGTTCTAATAAAGTCGATATTTATAAGAAAAATAAATGTTTCCATTTTAAGAACAATTCAATGTTTGCTTTGATGGAACTAATCACCGAAAGCTAATAATAATTGGTTAAAGAGTTTTGAACTGTGTTCTAATAAAGTCGATATTTATAAGAAAAATAAATGTTTCCATTTTAAGAACAATTCAATGTTTGCTTTGATGGAACTAATCACCGAAAGCTAATAATAATTGGTTAAAGAGTTTTGAACTGTGTTCTAATAAAGTCGATATTTATAAGAAAAAAAAATGTTTCCATTTAAGCACAATCCCATGTTTGCTCTGAAAGAACTGATCACCGAAAGTTAATAATGATTAGGTGAAGAGTTTTGAATTGTGTTCTTATAAAGTCGATGCTTATAAGTAAATAAATCTTTCCAATTAAAGCACAATTCTATTTTTGCTTTAAAAGAACTGATCACCGAAAGTTAATAATGATTGGGTAAAGAGTTATGAATTGTGTTCTTATGAAGTTCCTGCTTATAAGAAAAATAAATGTTTCCATTTAAGCACAATTCCATGTTTGCTTTGAATGAACTAATCACCGAAAGTTAATAATGATTGGTTAAAGAGTTATGAACTGTTTTCTTATGAAGTCGATATTTATAAGAAAAATTAAATGTCTCGATTTTAAGCATAATTCCATGTTTTCTTTGAAAGAACTGATCACCGAAAGCTAATAGTGATTGGTTAAAGAATTATGAATTGTGTTCTTTATAAAGTTCCTGCTTATAAGAAAGAATAAATGTTTCCATTTAAGCACAATTCCATGTTTGCTTTGAATGAACTAATCACTGAAAGAAATCATTGGTTAAAGAATTATGAATAGTACTCTCAGGTGCCTAATAAACGTGCCCCCCACGCTTATTAATTTTTCGAAAATTTTCCAACCCCCACGGACCTTGTAAGGACCCGCATGTTTATCAAAATTCAGAAATTTCTTATTCGAGCTAACTTGTTTAGTCATGTTAATTTTAAGGAAGACAAATTAACGCCCTGTGATACACCCTTCCACCATCATGCTACACAATCTAGAAGTCATTGCTCAAATCCCAGTATCACTATTCATACGGGAGTGAAACCACGTTTAGCCTTTCTAACTTTGGACCCTTAACGGGACTAAAAAGGAGAGAAAAAAGGAAAATTTTGGGAATTTTACGACCCTTAGCGGGACAAATTTGACAAATTTTGACCAAATTTTGATCTTTCAGGGGGTAAAAAGTTGAAACTTTCCTATTTTTCCGACCCTTAGTGGGACTGAAATAATTTGATTTTCTAATTTTTCCGACCCTTAGCGGGACATTCGAAGTCCAAAAAAGATACCCTTAAGGTACCCTGGGCTATTATGTTTTCAATTTGTTGGGATGACATGTGCAGCAGATCCCAGACCATGTTTTCAAGTTTTCAAAGAAAGATCCGGTTAGTTAATTAGATAACTCGAGAACTCTCGATGGATGTTTGTTCTCCTGTTCCTGACCTTACAATCTATAATTGCTGTTGACTGCTCCACTCCTTAGTAAGGAGTGGTGTATTCCTTCAAAAACAATAACATTGCTGACAGACAACTAAGCTCCTATCCACACGTCCAATGACGTTGATACATTGGTCATTATTTTAGCCTATGAATCTTTGGGTTTCCTGTGTTGTCATATTTTACTTTTTGTCTTTAGCTGGGTTTCAAACTATTCACCCATGGGTTCAATTGTAAAGTCGGGCAGTTGTTTTTCACCCAATAATGCTAATTATTGGGAGCTGTAACATAAGTTGGGTTTTGAGGATTCACAGAAAGTAGAATGCTTTTTTGGTAGATCCTATGTCATTATATCAACTACCCTAGGATTTGGTTCCCTTTCTCTTTCTGTATGTATGTAAAAGCAAATCATCTCAGATAATCTTATTATATATTCAAGCAGGTCTCTTTCATTAAATATTCAAACAATTTTACCCTTAGACTGTGGTTCAGACCATCCTGCCTTTGCTAAGTCCAACTCATCCTCATTACGATTTAGACTAGAATCAATCATCCCCATCAGGACATAGGCTCAGGTTATCTTCATTAGGATATAAAGCTCAGGTTATCCTCATTAGGATATATAGGCTCAGGTTATCTCATTAGGATATATAGGCTCAGGTTATCTCATTAGGATATATAGGATATATGTTATCTCATTAGATTATCTCATTAAGATATAATAGGTTATCCTCATTAGGCTCAGGTTATCTCATTAGGATATATAGGCTCATGTTATCTCATTAGGGTATATAGGCTCAGGTTATCTCATTAGGATATATAGGCTCAGGTTATCTTCATTAGGATATAAAGCTCAGGTTATCCTCATTAGGATCTCATAAGATAGGTTATCCTCTTAGGTCATAGGAGAATATAGGCTCCTCATTAGGATATATGGCTCAGGTTATTATAGAGGCTCAGGTTATCTCTTAGGATATATAGGCTCAGGTTTATCCATTAGGTATAAGGTTATCTCAGGTTAGGCTCAGGTTATCTCATTAGAATAGATAGGCCAGGAGTAGGATATAAAGCTCAGGTTATCCTCAGGATTATGCTCCTCATTAGGATATATAGGCTCAGTTATCTCATTATGATATATCTCATTCATTAGGGATATATAGGCTCAGGTTATCCTCATTAGGATATAAAGCTCAGGGTTCTCATTAGGATATATAGGCTCAGGGATTATAGGCTCAGTTTCATTAGGATATATCAGGGGGGTGGGCCGAAAGCTTTGAGAGCATCAGTTCACCTGTCTAGGGAGCCAGGGTGATGCGGTGGAGTGAAATAAGCAGGGAGGTTGATGCGTACACATAGCCATCACCTTCTCAGACTGCTGTGTAATGGCGAGAGCCATTGCCTTCACGTGTACCCATTTTGGAAAGAAAAAAACAAGCCATCGAGGAATGGAAAAATCGATAAAACAACCCCACTCTCTGGCTGCAGGAGAGTTGGTAGTTGCTGAAGCAGACAACGACAAACCGTTTGTACTGGTCCAACATCAAAGCTGTTTGGCGGATGATTGTCGTCGTACAACAACGGCAGAGAGCAAAAAGTCAAAATCTGACTACTGCGCGTCATGGTAGGCGTAGCGAGCCACCATGGCTAATTCACAGCTACTAGAAAAAGCTATGACAAAGTCCATTCGAAGCACCAAGGTTAAAGCCCTTGATCCTCTACTTGACGCATCAAGTCTTGACGAAAGTACCCTATCGTCCCATGACGAACCAGCTCTCAATCCTTCTGGAAGACCTGATTCTAATAGAACTCGACGTGTCAAGCTATCCAAACCCTCTCAATCGTACAAAACTGGTACGTTAAACTGCAGAACTCTTTCAACCTTATCTTCGCGTAAAGAACTTAACCATCTTGTGTCAAAACACGATATCAAAATACTCTGTGTCCAAGAACACCGTTACGTTCATAAACCGAGCGATCCTGAAATTGTTTCCCATGACCTTGGCAATTGCACACTCTTTACCTCCTCAGCCACAAGAAATGAGCAAGGAGCATCCATTCACGGTGTTGGCATTGTAGTCCACTCTTCCATTCTACCCTTACTAACTTTTGTAGACTCTATCGACGAGAATATTATGATTGCTGTCTTCAAAGGCAACCCAAAAACGTGTGTCTTGTCCTGCTACTCACCTCACAACTCGAGACCTGAACAAGAGGTCATTGACTTCTACGAAACTCTTGATCTGATAACTGAAGCCATACCTCATCACAACATGTTGCTAATCCAAGGAGATTTCAATGCTAGACTAGAAGGCAAATTTTCCTTTCATGATGATTTTAACAGAAACGGCAAATATTTACGCGAATTCGCAGAACAACATAATCTGGTCGTAGGCAACATCACTTTTCAAAAGCCTCGCAAAAGCTTCGGACCTGGCGCTCACCACGTGGAGATCTTGCACAGATAGACTACTGCATGTATAGGAAACGTTGGCGAAACAGCATCCCCAACTGCCAAGCTTACTCGTCTTCCAATCCAATTGGAAGTGATCATCGCATTGTATCGACTATGATCCAAATGAGTTTCCGAACACCAAAGCCTAACCGGTCAAAACGTCTTAATTGGCAAGCCATACGAAATGATATAGATCTTGGCACTAGGATCGGTGCAAACATTGCTGCTAAGTTCAATGCTCTTCCTGATATGTCAAAAAACTACTCAGAATTTTTGAAAGTATCTAACCAAGAAGGCCTTCTTCATCTTCCTAAGAAGAAAATTGAAGCTCCTGTCTCAGAAGATACCCTCGAGAAATGTCGGAAAGAATCGATTACTGCACCAGTCCAAAGCATCCAAGCCAAACAACAAAATATTAAAACAACTCACGATGATCTTGAAGAGAAAGAATCAACGACACGCTCAAATTATCGAAAGTAAGTCGTCTACTGACAGTAGAAATGCTTGGAATCTCGTAAAGAGTTTGTCTGGAAAGAAATCCACCTCTCAAAATTTCATTTCCGGTGAAGATAGACCCAAAATCTGGAAAAATCATTTCCAAAAACTTTTAAACAACACTCCCGATGTGACAGAGAACGTCGAAATCGTGAGAGTCTTTGAAGAATTGAAAGATATACGGAAAGGTGACTTTGATATTAACGAGCTAACAAAAGCAATAAAACAAATGAAAAATGGAAAGGCCCCAGGATCAGACTGCCTTCCTGTTGAATTCTGGAAAATTGAGAATCTCAATCAAATCCTGTTACAGTTTTGCAATTCTGCTTACCATGGTGACAGACCAACTGAATGGGACTTCTTAAACTGATTCCTGTACCAAAAAAAGGTGATTTATCTAAACCCGACAATTATCGCGGTATCTCTCTTGCACAGACAGCATCAAAGATTTTTAATCGTCTTATTCTAAATCGTATAAGACCGGCCATTGACAAAGTTTTGAGACCTAACCAAAACGGGTTTCGTGAAAATCGATCGACTTCGTCCCATCTACTCGCCCTTCGTAGACTTATAGAAGAGCTAAAAAAAAAAAATCACAACAAGAAGCTGTCCTTGTATTCATCGATTTCAAAAAGGCTTTTGACTCGATCATTAGAGACAAGATGTTCTCTATATTAGAGGCTTATGGTATACCACTTGAAACTGTCAACGCAATAAGGACTTCTTACAGAGATACATCATGTTATGTTTCCACCCCTGATGGCGACTCGGATCCTTTTAAAATCGTGACTGGAGTTTTGCAAGGTGATCCATTGGCACCCTTTTTATTCATCATTTGTCTAGACTACGCTATGAGATCTGCAATCCTTGATACAGACGGAATAGTTTTGAAACGTAGGAGAAGCAGAAGACATCCTCCACTACTTCTTAGTGATTTAGACTTCGCTGACGACATCGCATTGATCGAAGAAACTATCAAAAAGGCTCAAGATCTCCTACACCGAGTTGAAACTGATTGCCAGCGGGTTGGTCTTTATCTGAATCCAAAGAAAACAAAGTATATGCTTGTGAACTCGAATGATTCTTCCCCTTTAAAAACTTCAAACGATAGTATCATTGAAAAAGTCGATGATTTTACCTACCTGGGTGGTCTGACAAACACTGCTAACGACATGAATGTACGGATTGGAAAAGCTTGGGGCGCAGTAAACGCCCTGACTAAAGTATGGAAGTCTCCAGTTAAAAAGAAAACAAAAATAAAGGTTTCAGACAAACAGCCGAATCCAATATTGCTCTATGGATGATTCTTGGACCATGACAAGACCCTTGCAAAATCCCTTGACGGAAAATACACAAAAATGCTGAGAGTTGTCTGCAACGTACCTCCAACGACACGTATGTCTAACAAAGTCCTTTATGGAAACATTCCTCCAATCTCTGCAACAATACGAAAACGTCGACTTGCTCTCGCCGGTCACATAGCACGTCGAGAAGAGCCCGCCTCGCAGCTATTGATGTGGTCACCCGACTCGAAGAGAAAGACTGGAAGACCTTTCACTACCTTGAAAAGTGTCATACTTGAGGATACTGGATTAACAAAGAAAGAAGCGATCAACATCATGAAAGACAGAGAAGCTTGGAGAAAATTTGTCGTAGCTTCACCCTCTCGCTGAGAGGGATGAAGTTATGTATGTATGTATGTATCCTCATTAGGATATATAGGCTCAGGTTATCTTCATTAGGATATATAGGCTCAGGTTATCTCATTAGGATATATAGGCTCAGGTTATCTCATTAGGATATATAGGCTCAGGTTATCTCATTAGGATATATAGGCTCAGGTTATCTCATTAGGATATAAAGCTCAGGTTATCCTCATTAGGATATATAGGCTCAGGTTATCTCATTAGGGTATATAGGCTCAGGTTATCTCATTAGAATATATAGGCTCAGGTTATCTTCATTAGGATATAAAGCTCAGGTTATCCTCATTAGGATATATAGGCTCAGGTTATCTCATTAGGATATATAGGCTCAGGTTATCTCATTAGGATATATAGGCTCAGGTTATCTTCATTAGGATATAAAGCTCAGGTTATCTCATTAGGATATATAGGCTCAGGTTATCTCATCAAGATATATAGGCTCATGTTATCTCATTAGGATATATAGGCTCAGGTTATCTCATTAAAATATATAGGCTCAGGTTATCTCATTAGGGTATATAGGCTCATGTTATCTCATTAGGATATATAGGCTCAGGTTATCTCATCAAGATATATAGGTTCAGGTTATCCTCATTAGGATATATAGGCTCATGTTATCTCATTAGGGTATATAGGCTCAGGTTATCTCATTAGGATATATAGGCTCAGGTTATCTCATCAAGATATATAGGTTCAGGTTATCCTCATTAGGATATATAGGCTCATGTTATCTCATTAGGGTATATAGGCTCAGGTTATCCTCATTAGGATATATAGGCTCATGGCTCAGTCAGGTTATCCTCATTAGGATATATAGGCTCAAGTTATCTCATCAAGATATATAGGCTCAGGTTATCCTCATTAGGATATATAGGCTCATGTTATCTCATTAGGGTATATAGGCTCAGGTTATCTCATTAGGATATATGGGCTCAGGTTAGTGAGGTTAAGTAAATTGGTAAAATCACGACGACGAACGAAAATTTAACAGGCTAGTGAGTTTCAACCAATCAAATTTTGTATTTCCACTAGCCTATTACATTTTTCGTCCGTCGTCGTGATTATCCCGGTATACTTAACCTCACTGTTATCTCATTAGGATAAAAAGCTCAGGTTATCCTCATTAGGATATATAGCTCAGGTTATCTCATTAGGATATAAAGCTCAGGTTATCTCATTAGGATAAAAAGCTCAGGTTATCCCTTCAGGCTCAGGTAATATATAGGCTCAGGTTATCTCAGGTATTAGGATATATAAGCTCAGGTTATCTCATTAGGATATATAGGCTCAGGTTATCTCATTAGGATATATAGGCTCAGGTTATCAGCTCATCATTAGGATATATAGGCTCAGGTTATCTCATTAGGATATATAGGCTCAGGTTATCATTAGGGTATATAGGCTCAGGTTCCTCATAGGATAGCTCAGGTTTATCTCAGTTATCTCTAGGATATATAGGCTCAGGTTATCTCATTAGGATATATAGGCTCAGGTTATCCTCATTAGGATATATAGGCTCAGGTTATCTCATTAGGATATATAGGCTCAGGTTATCTCATTAGGATATATAGGCTCAGGTTATCTCATTAGGATATATAGGCTCAGGTTATCCTCATTAGGATATATAGGCTCAGGTTATCTCATTAGGATATATAGGCTCAGGTTATCTCATTAGGATATATAGGCTCAGGTTATCTCATTAGGATATATAGGGTCATATAGGCTCAGGTTATCCTCATTAGGATATATAGGCTCAGGTTATCTCATTAGGATATATAGGCTCAGGTTATCCTCATTAGGATATATAGGCTCAGGTTATCCTCATTAGGATATATAGGCTCAGGTTATCTCATTAGGGTATATAGGCTCAGGTTATCTCATTAGGGTATATAGGCTCAGGTTATCCTCATTAGGATATATAGGCCATTTCACGGTCGAAATGGATCATGGGTAATCAGGACTGATTGCGCCTCCATTACGGCTTCCCGTTGGCTAGACGCAAAAATCTTCAATTTTTTTCAAAACTTTGGACCAATAGTAAGTCGTTATTAGCGCGCAGTGGTCCTGATTACCCATTACGCTTTGCGACTGTGAAATGGCCTATAGCTCAGGTTATCTCATCAAGATATATAGGCTCAAGCCATCTTCATCAAGATATATGGGCTCAGGTTATCCTCATTATGACCTATAGGAAAAACTTTAAGGCACTAAGACCAAGATTGTTCTCCTAGTAGTTAAGAGTTAGGCTCCTAATGACTTCTTCTGTGTCTGGCTGCTGATTTGGGGATGTATTGTGCGGTTAGTTTTGGGGACGTCTTGCGGCTGTGGGTCCCTTCGGAAACCCATACACCTACCTAGTGGCTTGCTTATATAGTATCTACATGCACATACAATACTTCTTACTCAGTGGAATGTTCTGGGAGGTAATATACGAGATCAACCTTCAATTAAAACTTTCAAAAAAGCAATCTATGAATTTTTGAGACCCAAGCAATCTCATGTTTTTGATGTTCCTGACATTCAAGGAGTGATCTTTCTTAATCGACTTCGGGTCGGTTTCAGCCATCTCAACGAGCATAAATTTAGACATGGCTTCCGCGACACTTTAGACCCTTTCTGTGGTTGCCGAACTAACTCTGTTGAAAACACTCAGCACTTTCTTCTGCACTGCTCTATATATTCCCATGCAAGACAATCTTTGTTCGACAAACTTCAGACCCTAGGCATTATTTTTCATCCGCCGCTTAACCCTCCTTTTTTCTGTCGGCTTTTATTATATGGGGATGAAAGTTTGACTTCAAATCTAAATAAATCTATTCTTTGTTCTGTTGTTGAATTTCTTAACGAAACTGGAAGGTTTAGCGGTGCTTTATTTTAGGCTTTTACCTAACAATTGTAGCTTCCTTCTCCAAGATTTTTTTTTTTTATTTACTTATTTATTTATTTTTTACATAGTCTAGTACCTCTGGCGATATAACGTTAGTTCCTAGCGGGGGGAGGGACTATATTTTATGTTTAAGTAATGTTTTGTAATATATGTTCGTAGTGTACACGTGTTTTTGTTTCAATAAAGAAAAAAAAAATACTTCTTACAATGCGAACCCTGTTTTCCGAGGACAGGGCTAAGGTCAGGCTTCCGTCCCGGGCGGTATAAGGCTAGGAGTAGAGGCTGTCCTCCTTACAGTTCACGCTCATATGACTGTCCCCCTCATATTCCTTTGACCGGCCGTCATCCTCGCGGTCTTAGGCGCTTAAGTTAGACCTTACATATTGCATGGTGCATCCCCAACATCAGCCCCAAAACGAACAATATTACACATTTATTTCATTTCACAGATTTCAGCAAATTTCAATCGTTTCAAGTTTACTATAATTGACTCATTTTAGACAAATACACATTTCGGAACCTAATACATTTTTGTCATTTATTTGCCTCCCCAAAGTCTTCACCTGTTTGCACTGTTAGCAACATTTCGGCCCTCTGTCGTAAAAATTAATGAAGTATTTTTTATTGGACATCTTTAAAATGGAGAGTAAGTATTTTCTGCAGGCTTTCAATGACGTTGACCTAGATAGCTGATCAATCAAGTTAAGCAATTTTAACAAATATAATTATACTTATAGGTGTGACAAAATATGACTTATTGTTGTGTTACACTCAAAATATGTGCATATTCTTGCTTCAAATGATTAGGGGTATTTTCGAAAATTTATCAAATTTCCAACCCCCACGTTTATTAAAATTCTGAAAAGATTCCAACAATCACGTTTATTTGTACCCCACGTTTATTAGGCACTTGAGAGTATTCTTATGTTGATGCTTATAAGATATAAAAATATTACGAAAACCTCTTAAATTGGATTGATACTTCTTGTATTTGATGTTTTTTATTATACTTATTCGTACAAACTTTCGCGAGCAGAAACTTTCGCGAGGACGAAAAATCGCGAAATTCACGACATTTACTTTGGCGAATTTAACGGAAAAATATTTTTCGCGAGCGTAAACTTTCGCGAATCAAGAGGTAAAATTGAGAATTTTCACATGAAAAAATGGCTTGGCTTAGAGGGACAAATACTTCATGGATTGGCTTGAAACATTTTATCCTTTGACTTATTATTATTTAGCAGGCTAAAAAGTGCCATAAAAGTTACATTTTTTTCAAAGTTTGATGTTTGAAGTCCAGATTTCCTATGGCTAATATTTCTCTCAAAATTGAGATAATTGATTTCGAAATTTCACTAAATCATTAAAAATTTCTAATGTCGTCTGGATGGGTTAATATGAAAATTCTCTATTCTGGGCGAACTACCGAGTTTTAGGCTTGGTCGAATTTCTCAAAGAAAAGTATTTACATAAAATTTGTCTGGAAGAATCTTTTTCTAACCTTGCTAAGACCAAATTAATCTATGTAGAACACATGCTTTTTATAAGAACAAACTATATAAGAACATAAGGCTTCGATGGCCAAAATATCAAGAAAAGGAAGGCTTAGCGGACCATAAAACACCAAAAATTCTCAGAAATGGTGAAAATAAAAATATGTTAAGAACATTTTTAGGCTTATTACTCAAAAGTTAAGAACATCCAATGATTCAAAAATTTTGAATTAACGTGTCAGGAGTTTTCACTTTTTAAGATAATGTCATATAATATGATACAATTAAAAATCTATATTAAAATGCTGTTAAAATTTAAATCAATAAATAAATTAAATAACTTAAAAATCTTTATATATAATCTTTTACAAAAAAATTGATTAAGACCCTGTCGTGAATTAAAGCGAAACCTTATTTGAATCAGGTATTTTCAGGTTATTCGAAGAGGGTTTTATCAAACAAATCATACATTACTAAAAATAGACAAAAAGAACGACAATCTTCAAATTTCGCCGTCCACAACTCCGACCAAAGTACCGCCGCTGTACCACCCCTACGGATTCATTCCTCTTTGTTTATCACGGGAATTAACTTTAAAGTTAATGGTTTAAGAGAACGACAAATTACGCATGCGTGTTATTAATGCAGGAATTGCAGGACGCGAAGATAAAAGTTACAATTTATACGGACGACAGGAAGGCTTTGAGGACCCTAAAACACCCGATTTCTTAGGAAAATGGACAAAAGTTCTCAAAAAATGGCAAAAATAAGAATATTTAAAGAGAAACTTTAGGCATAAAATTTAAAAGCTAAGAACACCCCAAGGCTTCAAAAATTGTGGATGTATTCATCCGAGTCGCGGTCGAACTTTAGTAACTTTGAGGGGAGGGCTTTTTAGATTAACAATTTGACAAGTATGTCCTAGTCAGAAGTTAACCTTCCTCAGATGAACTGTTTTTATAAAGTTATCAATTGATATACCCTCAGCGGCACTTAACTGTCAAAACTTTAATTAGTAAGAACCTTTAATAAAACTAGTTTTTACTCCCGCCATCTTGAATTCGAAATCGATCATTCATCTCTGACTCGTCGTTGAATCATTTTCTTGTTCTGTACTTTACAACGGCAAAACTTACTCATTCCTGAAAAACATTCCTGGCGTAATATAAGCATCTTTCCGCTGCTTTTCCAAGTCATACATGCAAAAATAATTTTACTGCTGCGCACGATCATAGCACAACGAAGAATATATAAGACCATAGGTCTATTGTCCTATGGTCTTACATATTCTTGGCACAACCTTACCACCAAGAGTTTTGATTTTTTTCACAGTGAATTGGCGAAGGAAATGTTTTATTTGGGATGAGAAAGGCAGATTTACTATATAAGTACATCATAAAACAAACGATTTCAATAGACGAATGAAATTTCGAAATGGTATGGCCGAATCTTGACCACACCCATCATCTATTTGATTTAAAGTGTAGAAAGGAAAAACCTTCTCATTCCAGGGAAAACTTTCATATTGCCAATCTACAACGCGAAACGTTGGTACAAAGGTATAGCTTCTCGGGCGGTCAGTCTCAGGATTATTCTCTGTGTTGTCGACGTATTTGTACGAGAAAAAAAAAATATTTTTGCCGGTATACAGCGGAAGGATCCTTGAAATGCGCCAAAAAATTTTTTTGCCGGTATGCCCGTAAAAAACAGCGGAGGGATCCTTGAAATGCGCCAAAAATGTTTTATCCCGGGAATGAATGTTAAGTCATGCTATGGTAGAAGCTTCGACGAATCTCGGGGTGTCTCGAAAACAAATTTTCGAATCGTTCAAAAATCCAAAAAAACTGATTTGCTTAAAATAACATTACCAGTCAACCAAATAAAAGCTAAGAAAGCATGATTGTGCGTATTTACATCGAAGTCGTACTTTTGCCAACCTCACTTGCGTCGACAGACGAGCCTCGTTTTACTCGTTTCCAATAGCAATAACCAGCAATTAAGAAGATAATCACTCCAATCAAAGGACCAATAACAATAGCCATACAACTTGCTCTGACTGCACTTAATAGCTGTGGAAAAGAGAATAATTTAATTAAAAATCGAGGAATTCCAAACTTAAATTTCGTAAAGTGCTAAACTGTTTCATAAAAGAAGCTAATTATTGGTGTCAATTAAGCAATTGATTGGATACAATTATGACTCAAAAGTTTATTTCTGTCGATTGTCTTCTAGATAACGTTTGTTTTTAGACCCCTTAAAATTCCGTCTCATCCCACCTGAGATCCCTCAAAATCGGAATCGGTATAATTTCCGATTGGGATGGAATATTTACGTTTGAATTAAGAAAAAAGGCCTAGCCTCTAGATATTTGAGCTACACATACCTATCTGTCATAAGTTATATAACACTTACCTTATCCATAGCCGCTAATTCCTTAGCTGTAGCAAAAGCATGTGTTTCCATCCACAATATTGGGAAAGGTTTGGTTACACCAGTTGTATTGTGTTCAACATAACTGACGTTGTATGGTTTCATGCGTGGTGAAGACAACATTGCCGGAGTCAGATATGTATTGAGTTGTAAACGGTTGACAACTTCGATTGCTGACCCAGTGATCGGTTCTATTGAATGCTGGGATAGAATGAGAAATATAATGTGAAAATTTTTAGGATAGAATTGGGATAAAATGGAAAAGATATTGAGAAAGTTATCTATTTCATTCGAAATGAAGCACGAAAATTTCCTCGAGGCTATGGAGAAATTGCAGTTGTAGAGCCAATGCTATAGGTAGACCTTATGTGCGACTTCCAAATAACGCTACGTATTGTAGAACAAATAAACTCCCCACATTGACATTTTCACATGACTTCTCGATGACCTGAGTTTTAGTTCTCTGACAAGATGTAAGAATTTCGTCTTGTGACAAAAAAATTCGTCACTTTTTCCAAACAAAAGTAGGCTGCTTGCATCCACTAACGGATTCGTGCTCCTTTTATACTACCTGCAGTTTCGTAGAGGTCTGCGATTCAGACTAAGACAAAAAATTTCTCAGCACGGCCTTACAAAGCTTCTGTTGATAACAATAGCCAAGAAAAAATAATTTCTAGAGAAAATTTTTTCTAAAAACAAAAAAAATTCATATAAAAAATAAAGACATACCAGGCTTTGATGTTTAATTTTGTCCGGCTTCATTCCAAGGGTGTCCGAAATGATACTCTCTGCCATTAAGTAATGTGGTTGACTGAACAGCATGGGGACATTATTTTTACTTTTGGTCATATCTCGTAAACCACGTGTGAAAACAGCCACATCATCAACCTTGTAAAGTTCCTCTAGATCCATTTCATAGTCATGGACATTAACACCAAGATAATCCCTTTGTAATGTTCTACGTAATATGTAGGTTCCTTTAAGAGTATTATCATAGACTTTATATGATTCGTGTGGTGCTGATTGACGTGTTTTACAGATATCTAGATTGGGTTTGGTGCCGAAATATGTGGCAGTGAATTTACTGTCTATCTCTAAGAATTCTTTAGACGCACCAGGAAAATATGATGATGGTACGGAACTGGCATCATCAGCTTCTGCAAAAGAAATATAAAAAGAAAAATATTAAATTTGGCGTGTACTTGATTTGACGGTAAGTATTTAATTTGGCGAATGGCAGAATTTGTATAATTTTGCGGGGATTTGATTTGGCGGATGGGGAAATTTAAGCAATTGTAAATAAAACATCACTTGGTTTTTTGACAGATAGTACTTAAAAATGCTGATTTCATATAGAATTTCTATCCTAAAAAGATTTTTGCTAAATTCTGCGGGTATTTAAGTTTACAGGTAGTCAATTTTCAAAATTTTAGTGTTTTTAATTTGGCTCATTTTACGAAAATCCCGCCAAATTCTCAAAATTTAATCCCCGAAATCAATTCACTTAAGGTACACATCAATCAAGTTCCATATTAACATCACATAGAATCTCATAAAATCGATTAAAGTGAAAATTATAGCTTAAGGGTACACGATGGTCAATTTCAAAAATTAAAGCAAAAAAAATCTGAAAAATTTTTTTTGAATGTATCTGATTCAAAATTTTACGCTCTTTTCAAAGATGTATATTATTAAATGGAAAATTGTTTGAATCGTCGTAAAAAATCGCAAAACATACTGCATTGAAAGAGTTTTATTATTTTTTCATTGAAAGCTTTTACAAAAGATTTCTGTTTAAAAACCCCCATTGATTAGATTTTCCTTTTATGTTTAGTGAAGAGAACATTCTTCTTTAATTCCAATTCAATAAACAGATTAACTTTTCGGCAAAGATCAAAGCAGATAGTAGAGAACTTTAAACTTGGATTTCTTGAAAACTGATTTTTTTTCAAATTTTATAGTAAGTATGCATACTTCAAACTGCTAACATGCCAAATCTATCAGGCCGATTTCAATGAAAATAACTTCATTGGAAAAAGGAGATTTTGAACAACAAAACCGTGCTCCAGTTTATTGTTTTAGGTCTTTGTTGAAGAGAAATATTGAATTAAAGATAAAAATTAGGTTTTTTAGAAACAAAACAAGCAACATGCTGAATGGACCTACCTGATGATGAAAGTTAGATAGCAATGCGAAAAGAAAAATGAAAAAAATCAGTCAGAAAATATAGCGTTTAGCGAAAATACACAACACAATAAATTCATCATTGATTGTTGGTGGGGAGAGTAGGGAAAAAATAAATAGGAAGTTCTGGTTGCAAAAATCAGTTTTATTGACAATTGAATCATGCTTGATGGTGAGCATTGTTATCAATAATGTTTTTGTGTGAAAAACATATAAATATAAGGAAAAAATCCAATGAAAATCTGCAAAACGGCGATTTCCAGCATTTTCAACCGGAAAAGTTTTCCTCAAAAATCGAACTCGGCAATTTTTTGAGCATTGCGAATACGCATCTTTCTGCAAAAAATCTGAAAAAACTAAAAATGAAAATTCAAGAAAAAGTCAAAAAACCGGTTTTTCCGGCATATTTCCGGCATTTTCGGCCGGAAAAAAATGGTTTTCGAAAATCGGGCTCCGTCACATTTTAGGTATTGTCATATTGCATCAGTGTGCAAAATTTCATAAAAATATATAAAGTACAGCTCGAGAAATTCAAGAAATACCGTTTTTCCGGCGAAAATAGGTTGTTCCGGCGACTTTTAAAATAGTTCCGGCTTCAAAACCAATTTCATTGAAAATTTAAACATGCTTGATGGTGGGCATTGCTTTTAATAATGTTTTTGAATGAAAAAACAACCAAAAGGAAAAAGTCCAATGAAAATCTAGAAAAACGGCGTTTTCGTCATATTTCAGGCATTTTTTGCCGGAAAATTTTTTTTCTCAAAAATCAGACTCGGCTTTGTTTTGGGCATTGTTAATACGCATCTTTGAACAAAAAATCAGAAAAAACTAATGATAAAATCTCGAGAAAATGCCCAAAAACAGTTTTTCCGGCATATTTCCGGCATTTTCGGGCGGAAAAAAATTTTTCTCAAAAATCGAACTCGGCCATCTTTTGGGCATTGTTAATACGCATCTTTGAGCAAAAAATCAGAAAAAACTAATGATAAAATCTCGAGAAAATGCCAAAAACACAGTTTTTCCGGCATATTTCCAGCATTTTCGGCCGGAAATAAATTCTTTTCGAAAATTGGGCTCCGTCACAATTTAGGTATTGACATTCTGCATCAGTGTGCAAAATTTCATGAAAAAATATAAAGTACAGCTCAAGAAATTCAAGAAATACCGTTTTTCCGGCGAAAATCGGCTGTTCCGGCGACTTTTAGAAAGTTCCGGCATCAAAAATCAATTTTATTGAGAATTGAAACATGCTTGATGGTGGGCATTGCTATTAATAATGTTTTTGAATGAAAAAACAACCAATTATATGGAAAAAGTCCAATGAAAATCCAGAAAAACGGCGATTTCCGGCATAAAAAATTTTTCTCAAAAATCGAACTCGGCCATCTTTTGGGCATTGTTAATACGCATCTTTGAGCAAAAAATCAGAAAAAACTAATGATAAAATCTCGAGAAAATGCCAAAAAAACAGTTTTTCCGGAAGAAATTTTCTTCCGAAATCGGGCTCCGTCACATTCTGGGCATTGCCATTTTGCATCATTGTGCCAAAAATCAGAAAAAACTAATGAGCCAATCCTGAGAAAAGCTGGTAACAGACGGACGAACGGACGAACGGACGAACAGACGAACGGACGGACATCGGTTAATTTTTAGGACCCTACCCCACCGGGGTAGGTCCAAAAATGTAAATAGGCATAATTACTCAACGAAACGATAAATCAACAAAATGATGCATGGTTTTAAACCTACGGGGGAGGGCTTTAAGGAGCTCTATTTTTTGTTATGTGAAAGTTATTCAATTTGGCATGTTTACTCATTGAAGTTTTATTGTACTTTTTGAAAATTACGTCATAGTCGTTGAGTAAGCCGCCATTTTGAAAATCTATACAAATCGTTTTAACCAAAAAGTAAGGCATAACGATCTATAACAAATTTTGTTCAGATAGTCAATTGACCATCGTGTACCCTTAACATTAGTAGTTCATTAGCTTCCAAACTATTTTCTCAGCTTTATTGGAACATTACTGAACTTTTGAATCCCAAGATTATCTAAAAAGATTTGAAAAAGGTAAAATCTACTATCTACTGAAATCTACTTACTTGCCCATGTGAACTCTGTTTTAGAAGGAACACCACATGTGTACACTTCATTGTAGAGTTTTGTTTTTAGCGCTTCATCTACGTCCGCATCATTAGGTACAAAACCGGGTACCGGAATCCCCCTCTCAAAACCTGGAAATACTAGTTCAGTCAAAAAGTAACCCGACGCAATCTCCTTGTGTGTTCTCTGTGTTAAAAGCCCGTAATTTTTATGATCAATAGCTAGTTCAATAACTATTTGTGGTAAATATTGAGTCACGTAGCCTACAATGTAACCAATCATATTTACATCTGATACGGTATCCAGGCAAGTGTATGTAGTATTTGGACAAAACAAGGCACCAATAGCTCCATACAATGCCAGGAAAGTGGCATCGTCTGTAACGTTTTTACCGTCAGCTACAACTTCAGCTGACCGAACGCTCATCCAATTTGCTAGTACTAAAAAACCCATTTGTAGACAATCAGCTTGTGATGGATCTGTAGAACAATTGGCTGATGGAGCGGCACCGCTGACACCCAGAAGCGTCGCATTGGTAACCACATTGTAAAGCCCTCGCATTTGAGTTTCAGTGTATTGGATAGAGGCTGATGAAACATTCATGACATTACTCAGGAAAGCAGAAAAATCGATTTTGAAATCATTAGGTAAAACGTTTGCGGGTAATACGGATTGACCAGCCATTCCGATACTCTGGTAAGTCGTTGACAGGTTTCCATCATTAGCATCTAGGAGAAGCTTGCCAATGATGGGTGGGATAAGTGAATAAGCGAGGACATCTTCCGCACCAGTCATTTGAAGGACACCAATGTAACCCATGTTGACATTCACAAACTGAAGAAAATATAAAACATTATCAAGAAATGGACTCTTTTAGAAGAAATGGACATAACAATCTCCGTTAGATAAAAGATCGAGTTTCAGGATTGAGTTTCACCGTCTCAATATTTAATACCTTAAAGGAAGAAATTTTGGCGGAAAGAAAATTTGGCGGATTTGGCCAGAATCCCCCAAATTAAGTTCCCGCCAAAATTTCTTTTTTCCACCATCTGCCAAATTAAATTCCCGCCAAATTAAACTTTTTGAAAATATGATCTCTTTTAAGGTGTTTTTGCATTTTTTTTGCTGTTTTTACGTCATTTTAAGGATAAATTTTTCAGCAAACGCCAAATTTAGTTTTTTCGTCCGTTCGCCAAATTAAATCCCCTCTAAAAAACTTTTTCGGCCATCCGCCAAATTAAATTCCCGCCAAAATTTCTTCCTTAAAGGTATTTAATATTATAATTCAATATTAATCGACCTTTGCAAGAAGTAGTTGACTCTCTCTAATTCGATCTTCAAGGGAAAAAAAAATTTCTTCGAATTAGAGAAAGATTCGAATTACATAGAGTAATTTGAACCAATTTTCAGCTGAGGGGACCAATATTTAGTAAGATTCGAATAATAGAGGCTCGGATTAGGGATAGTTGACTGTAATTTTCTATAGATCATTGAAGGGGGAGGGAAATTTTCTTTCGGACAAAAACTGATTGAAAAAGATTGTCTCACCATATCATCTTCTTGGCATCGCGGACAGAATTGCTTGGTTAATTTGGAGCTGAATGACGTCTTCAATATAGATTTATAGCGTGCGGTTTCACGGGTGAACTGAATATTCGCTTTTTCGCCACCAAATGTGTAAACGTAAGGTCCAATTTCTTCGAACTGAAACAGATGAAAAATAGAGTAAATTGATACTATGAACCCTTTATTAAATGATCTCCCGACCTTGATGATGGCTTCTACAGTGTATAAAAAAAAACGGACACATTTGTATATAAAATGTAATCCTCAGAACTCATTATCTAAAATGGGCTTAAAATAACTGAAATAGAATCTCTCTTCAACCAATAGATATCATTAGATCAATTCCCAAGATGATTGAATTGGTTTAGGAGACTGAAATATTTGTCCGCTTTTTTGATGATTGCCCACCACTTCATTAACAGTACAGTAAATTTCCGTTAAAATGGGAAAGGGTAAGTTGAACCTCCATAACCTCCACCTCCAAAAAATTCACAATTCTGACGAAAAAAGGAAGGAAGCTACCCCCCTCTTCCTGGAGGAAAATTCAAATATCTCTTTCTTCGATGTTTCAATGTTTCGAAGGGTGTAGCCTCCCCTCATTTAAAACTAATGGATACTAAAATTGATAGTTTTATTTATATACACGTTTTTATAAGAATCAGTAAATTTTGTCTAAGGCTTGACTTCTTGTTCTTGTTGATTTTCAGGTTTAAATGTTCCCAAAATGTTTTTGATTTGTATATTACTTTATTCCCTTATTCACTTAAAAGAGGCTTAAAAATAGCATTTTATTAGCTATTTTTCAAATCTAGAATTGTTTTTAATTTGTTCTTAGTTTATACCAAAATTGAACCACAAATTATTCTAATTTTCAAAAAGCGTGTACCGAGAGATACCCCCTTCTCACAGACTCGGTAGAACTTTTTCCGCCAGTGGGGGTAGAAATAACGGAACTGAAACTCGATGGCGATTGATATTACCATGTTTATTTATGGCTTGGGATTTGAATTTAATTATTATCAAGTCAGGTGATGGAAAAAATAGCAAAATATATTGCAGTGAGGATTTATTTATTTGATTATTTTCAGCGGAGACAAAAATTGGAGTATAGTTTTCCACTGAGGACGATACTTTGGCCAATTTTTCCAGTGGGAGCCGAGGGAGCCCACCGGGTCTGCGAGAAGGGGATGTACAGAGATGTTTTTGTTGATCTATTTATTTTCCGTACAAAATGTAGGTAGACAAAAAATACCTTAGGAGTTGCACCATTGTACAAAAAATCATCTTTGTTCGTCAAATTCCAATGAAAAACTTTGATTTGCGTGTTATCATTTTGGTCTGACGCATTGCCTTTCTGAAATTTGAAAATCAAAAATGAAAAATATTTCTAAAACTTCAGATGTAAACATTCCATAACTCAATCCTTTACAGTCATCTCTCTCTAATTCGATCTTTAAGGAACCAAAATTTTTATTTCGAATTAGAAAAAGATTCGAATTACAGAAAGTAATTTAAACCACTTTTCAGCTGAGGGGATCAATGTTTTAGTTCAAATTGCAGAAAGATTCGATTAATAGAGATTTGAATTAGAGAGTGTTGACTGCATATCTCGACCGACTGTCTTGACTGACTCGAACATTTTTTTGACCGCAATCAGTTAAACAAACCCGTATAAACCAAACCAATTGATTTTAAGGGAATATTATTTCAATCTGCTAAAATTGAAGAAAATAGATTTTTTAAACTGTTATTTTTCATTAGTGACGTCCATAACTACAATCATGGTAGAAATATATTGAGATTTCAGTGTATTTTAACGTTTTTCAGAATTTGAAGTTCAGGCGAGAATTGCTATTTTAGCACTTCCACTTTCTTTTTAATATTTCGATTTTGGAGATGTTCGGTATCTTTTAGGCTATGTATATTCCAAGCCTTATTGAAGCAAATTTGAGCTTTTATATCCTGAGAAGGTACTAAGTCTTAAAAAAACTCAGACTTAAAACTCTACTTTCCAACTGTAGCTTAACGCGCTTAAAAATCATTTGTGGTGTTTAAAATTTCACAGGGAAATCCCCTTTGTCTCAAATATTTTGTCCATGATTGTACACACATCCCCGGCTCAGATCAAATTCGTAAGTCTGACCAAAATTGAAACTTTAAATATTAGAATTAATTACAGTTCTCGTCGAAGAGGAGTTACTGAGAAATATTGGAAGTTGAAATAAAGAAATCGCGATTTCGTGATGAAAATCGCGATGAAAAATGTTCTACGTTTTTATTCATAAGACCGTCCAAAATTTTTTGAAGCCCTGGGATTTTTGAGTTTTAAGCGTAAAGATGTTCTTTTTTTGCCCATTTTTCAAAGAAATCGAGTGTCTTAGAGCCCCCAAAGTCTTAAAATGTTCTTAACTTAAGTTCTTAACATTTTGGCCATCGAAATCTTATGTTCTTGTATACCGGGTGCACCAAAAAAAAGTATACAACTTTGTCGAGATATTGTGAGCTTCAGGATTTAATTTTTTTTGTTCATTTTTTTTATCGTATAGAAGATGCTCTAACTTGGGTTTTGAGCTATCATACATTAGGTTTGAAAAAGTAGTTCGAAAGTTATTTTTAAAAAACTGACTTTTTTTTAATGTCGAAATTTCAAAAAATCATCAAAAACAGCGAGCAAATTTTTCTCTTGACACTTAATTTCTTTACACATAAAAAAACCAAAAAATGCAACTATGTTCATCAAAACTCATTTAATTACAGAATTTAAAAATATGACAAAACAAGCTATATGTGGGATAATATTTTTGGAAAAGCTGACAAAAAGTTTTGGAAATCTCCAAGAGAGGTTTTGATGTTATATTGTGTGTGCTATGTGAGAAAACGTTTTAAAAAATATATCACCATTCCTCGACTAGTCGCTCAAAACACTTGGGTCTGCATTTGCTCGTGTTGAAAATGTTCAGGACGGGCAAATAAGATGGAGAAACTGTTGGAAAATATAAATAAGAAAAAAAACAACAACAACAAAACAATAAAATTGTGTTTTTGCCATTTTGTCTTATTTATAGCGTGATTGCTGTTTTTAATGATGTTTTGAAATTTCGACATGAAAAAAAAGTAAGTTTTTTTTAAATAACTTTCGAACTACTTTTTCAAATTTAATGTATGATAGCTCAAAATTCAAGTTAGAGCATCCTCTTTACGATAAAAAAAGAATGAACAAAAAATTTAAATCCTTAAGCTCACAATATCTCGACAAACCTGTATACTTTTTTTTGGTGCACGGGAGGAATAACTGAAAAGAAAAGAAAAAGGTTTGACTTACAAACTGTTTGTACTGTGCATGCATAATTGAATCGACGCATTTCATTTCTGTAAGGGTTTTCCGTATCACTCGCGGTATCAAATTTCTTCCCAATAGAACACCAAGAATGATTGAAATGGCTCCCAGCAATATCAATGCAATGACTTTGAACTGACCCATGGCGACCAGTCCAATAATTACAAAAATTATCTTTTTCTTCCTGTTTAATGTTTTTTTAACTTCTTGTTGTTACTTGATCAATGGTCAAAATTTACTTTCTACCTAAAAATGTCTCCCAGATAAATTCTCAAGACGAAGTGAAATTAATCCAACTCGCAGGAAACTAAAAAACCTTTTTTCTCTACAGTATTTCCAATTCGAAGATAAGTTTGACTATCAGCAAGATCTACAAAAAGGAAGCGCTTTCAATAGGCGCGATAACACACAGGGACCGCAACACGAATAATCTTTAAGTCTTCAAACCGAAAAATGATTTTAGATTTTGAGACTTTTATCGTTCACGATGAGTGCGAGGCGATACCCTGCGTCAAAATTTTTTTTAGATTTGATATTTGGATACTAAAAACAATGCTACCTTTTTTGGAGAACGGTCTTAGTTATTTGTTGATTTGGGACTGTTGCCAAGACAATGATTGAAAAAGATTACAAAACAAAAGCACAGTTCTTTAGTCAAAAATGGCAGCGCAGCTGATTTTGTAGATTTTTTCTTTCTTTCTCTATTGTACTGCTAAATTTTGCTTTTTTCAACCCGTGCTTTTTTCAACCCGTTCTATTTTTTTGTAAATTGTTGATGTATTTTCGCCTCTTTTGCATTTTATAAATGATATTTTTGCTACATTGTTATTTTACGCGTTTTTTATAAGAACTTCGAAAACCCTTGAAGCTTAATATTTTCTTCATTTTTTGTATTTTCAAAATGTAAAATTCCAATAAAAATGACCTGTTTTGAAGTCAAAACAAAGCCTTACAATCTCCTCGGATTTTCGGCATCGAAGCATCAAAGTTCTTATACAAAAAAAAAAGTTAAAACGTTTCTCTATTATAATAATCACTATAATCAAAAACAACTTTTGTTATTTAAACTTAGTCTTAATTATACATGGAAGATACCAATTTAATATTTTCTCACTTCACTCTTAAGAGTTTCAACAACGAAAGTCACCTGCGCTGCATCAACGTTTATCTTCATTTTTCGAGAGTATAAATCCCACAATGCATCATTGAAACAATGGTGATACGAAATAAGACCGATTTTTTCCCTACTTTTTATCATCATACCTTTACTTTTAATAAAACAAAAAGCAAATTCTCAAAATAGGGTCATTTTTATCACTAGATTCTATTGTAAAATTCTCTGTCGGTTTAAGAATTAAATCTTATGAAAGCCGGGTATGTAAAGCGAAGATATGAAAATAGGAAAAACATCATTAAATGCTAAAAGAACATTTTTAGGGGGAACAAAAGAGAAAACTTCAAGCTGTGAGACTCATTTAGAATCTAGATTTTGTAGGCTTTTTAAATCCTTTCTTGAATATTACCATATTGTCTCACTTTTTTAGATTTTTGGTTTATGTTTGTATTTGATAACTAATCCAACATGTAGTTTTCTGTTCTTTTGTCGAATGTAGAAAGAAAACATCAATTTAGTTTCCTATCGTCAAAAGACTGGACACCCTGTCCTCGATACTGATCCTGATCTAAGAGTTGGATTTCCCTTATTTCAATTTATTTAGTTAAATCGTGCAATAAGTTAAAGCAGCAAATAAAACTACATACAAGTCCTTACTACAATCATTGAAAATCCCAAGGGTTTTTCGAAATTAATGGATGATCTTAAAGGCGAAAATTACCATACGAAACATGCTTTTTCTTAGGATATTAACCAAAATAAGCACCAAAAAAATATTGAAGTAGATAATGTTCTTACCAAATAAAAAAAATCAATAAATATGAGTAAAAGTAAGGTACCTAGGAATGCAACGATTACCAACTTTTAAGTGATCTTATTTTTCCAGTTTGGCGGGCTACTTGGTATAATACCCGCACATGACAAAATGGAAAAACATAATCCCACTATTTGTCCCGATAGCGCCCCAATACAACAAGTTATCGGCCAAGTCTGTAAAAAAAAGAGACGAAAAGAAAAATATTGCAAAAATAATGTCAAATTAAAAACCCATATCATATCAAAATTTTGTCCCAAATTTAAATTTATTATTATCAAGAGAAAAAAGATTAAAAAAATATATTATTAATTGTTATCGTATTAGCAATTTCATTCTTCATCTCTTTAGAGTAATAGAAGGACCGCCGGAGTTTTCTTTTTTGCTATTTTAGAGTGTTCTTTTTTTACTTTTCATCACGTTCTATACACAATCTCCCCTTTGTGAGAGCTTCACAGGACCAACTCTCGCAATAATAATATGACTACATTTTGAAGAGATGTTTATTATTAAACTAAACATGAGACCTTCTAGTACAATAAATAAGTAGTATTTCTCAAGAAAAATATATAAATTCCCTGTTGAAAATCAATTTATTACAAACGTTTCAAGGAAGAAATCCAAACCTTAGCTTCTCGTGTTTCCCTCTAATTATTACTTTTATTTGGAATCTTAAAAGTTACACTTTTTTATAAGAGCTGTTTTATGAGAACAATGAGGCTCAAAATCTCCAAAAAATAAGAACAATTTAAGAACAATGCTGAGCCTGAAATTACTCAAATTCAAGCAATTTAGGGGTCAAAGAAGTAAAAATTGGGTATAACGCCTAAAATATCTCAATTACACCCTATAAACAAGAACAGGATAATAAAAATTTAAGGCTCAAAGTAACAAAAAAAGAGGGACAGCCGAGCCTCAGCAAAATTATACTGGTTCTTATAAAAAAGTATATTTTGATACTGACCTGCCAATCTCGATCCCAGTCCAAAGGGATTGGGAAAGCTCCTGCCCATGCCCCTATCACTGTAAATGCTGACACCATTTTGATACAGTCTGATAATGAATCCTGTACATATCTGATTTAAGAAAAAAAGTGAAAATAATTTTTTTGGTGAAAGGTGAAAATAATATCCTCTCGAAGTTGTGATGTTTTAGCATTTAAGGGCTCTGGACGTAGTGAAAAATCAATTTCAGAATTTGAAGATAAAACCTCATGTTTTTGCTTTTGAAAAAATTTAAGTAATTACATCATGAGTAATTAAGGAATAAATGTGGCATGGACCTTAATAAAACGTCATAACGACGCTATTCCTAAAATTTTCATAAAAAAAGTCTAATCTCCTTGGGGAAATCATTTTACTGTTTCAAACTTTTTTTAAGTTAAAATTTTCAATTTGGCAACATCCCAAGTTGTAGCTGTTTTCGAATGGAAATTTAGTACAGAAAATTGCCAAAAATGAGGTTTTTTGGAAATTTTAAAGGAAAGATACTTCCACAAAAATTTTCTGAAATTGTATTTTTCGATACTAAATAGATATATCACCTGAACCAAAAAAATTCCAAAATGTTTGATTTTTACCAAGATTAGGGCTTTGAAAGGTGAAATACTCTTCTTCGAAAAACTCTTCGTTTCTTCTTCTTTAAATTTTTTCTTTTCAATTTTTCAATTTTGGAATTCTAAAAAGGTATGTTTAACAGGACATATAAAAAAGATATACATTAATCTTTTTAAAATGCAGAAATTGCCATGTAAGTTGGTGTAAAGGCAAAAAATTGGGTATGTCCAGAGCCCTTAAGGTTAGGACGTCCATTTAGTGACGTAATTACCACCTTATTAAGTCTGAAAAACATATTCAACGTTTACAAATAATTCCGACTCAAAGGTTACATAAATTGATGACCCCCTCTTCAGTATACTGACATTTCTAACCTTTACCCTTCGAGCATCTACCTATTTTGTTGCTAGGGGGAAGCATCTTGGGGGCCCCCTCGAAATCTCAATATTGACAAGTGATACTTTTATAGACCTACCTGGTTATGCATTTAACACATATATAATTGATATCTACGTGAGCGTGACCATTAAACAATCATTCAGAACACAAATAGTGACGATCTATTAAAATTAGTCGTTTGTTTCTTATAAAAAAAACGTTTAGAAACCAAAATTTCATACTCTTGAAATATTCTTTCATATTCAAGACTTTGTGAGCAAAAAAAACATCTATCTCATCAAAAAATTGAGTAATTTGGCTAAGAACATTGATTCGAGGGTTTATAGTTATGCATCTTTGTGCAAAAAATCATAAAGAATCAAACAGCCAATCTCGAGAAAAGCTAATACCTAAGTAATATTGATAATGTGCTTATAAATAAATATCGAATTTGGCCAGTTTTTCTATAAAAACACGCCAAGAAACCAAAATATCACGGCTAAACACACACATTCTTCAAAAGTAAGCCCTCATGAGCAAAAAAACACATCTATCTCATAAAAAAATTGAGTAATTTAACTAAGAACATTGATGTATGCTTATTAATAGTGATTCTTATAGATACACATGCGTTTTTTGAGCCAACAAAATTTTTTTGAAAAAATCTGCTTGAGCCATCTTTTACCTATGATGGTAGCCTACTTTCACGCAAAAAATCAGAAAAAGTTAATGATCCAATTTTTCACAAAGTCCAAAAAACCCGTTTTTTAGCCGTTTTTGGCCCAAATTTGCCCAAAAAACTTTTTTTTCGAAAATCGGGCTCCGTCACATTCGAGGGTTTATAGTTACACATCTTTGTGCAAAAAATCAATCACGAGGAAAGCTAATAACGAACGAACGGACGAACGGACAAAGGTTAATTTATAGGACCTCCACCCCACCGGGGTAGGTCCAAAAAGTGGTATGACCTTGAGATTTGCAGACCGGTATGCAAAATACAAGTTGACCACCTGCTGGAACTCAGGATCTACTGGAATCAAATGAAAAGGATCGCTCCTTAATAAGATACCATCTAAGGCATAAATGTTTTATTTTTTTTAAACGGGGAGGCGTCCGGGAGGCTTGTACTGCCCGGTGTCACAGTATTTGGCTTTCTTCTAGTATAGAAAATTACCCGCATTCATGAATACCACACATTCGGAACCTTCTCTCTACAAACTTACGTAGTTTCAGGAAGATAGCTCAGGAAATCATCCCAACGTCCATCATGAGTGATAAACAATGGAACAACGGTCAATGCAGAACACAACATTGAAAGTGAAAACGTTTCTTCTACATTTCTAAAGAAGCAAAGAAAAGAGATATTATAATCATAGTTAAGGGTCATTCCAAGAGAAAGTCGACCACGATTGAACCGCCTCTTTAGGTGCTATCAAATGAAACATGGGTCGCAGCGCTCCTGGGTCCTTACAGCCTGTATCCAGTCAAATCATGAGCGCCACGTAACCTTCCCCTTCCTCTGTAATGGCCCTTAATCTAAATTCTAGAGTTAATAATGAAGCAGCTTTGTTTCCAAGCAATTTTTGCCGAAATTTTCATATCAGAAGCTCAGTTCTCACAAAGAGTTTTGTCCACGTATGTGGTCACTAGGTAGTTTAGGGTTAAGAAGAAATCGCAATGAATGGTCTACTACAAGGTCACGTAATAACGCGTATCTACAAAAAGGATATGATTGGAACCCTTTCTTTGTCTTCTTTTGGCTAACCCTTTCGCTAACCAAAAGTTTTTTTATGGGTGGTTATTCATTCATTAAACTTACTCAATAAGAGGAGCTCCAAGTAGTATCGATACCACGTGAAACAGGACTGAACCAGCAAGAAACGACGCCAATGTAAATACCAACAACATCACCTGTAAAAAAGATAACAAACTCTTTGCTGAGGAAAAATATCAACGTCCTCCTAGTGGAGAACCATTTTAAGTGGATCTGGAAGCATTTCAAATGATTTTTCATACCCGTGACTGGTTTTAAACTAATTCAAATTCCTAATTATTTTTTTTTTCATAAACCAATCAAAAACGAGGAACAGAGGTCATGAAGTAGGAAAGTCCCTTCTATCCCGGTATAGACTATTAGCCAATTCTGGAGCCGCTCGCTGCGCTGCAGTTGATGCGCGTGTCGTGACAAAAATCGAGGCGAAAGCCATTTTGTTTACATTTTAGGCTGGGGAAGCACTGCAAAACAGTGTTTTTTTAGTAGATTTGGTGATTCTTGGTAAGAAAGAAGAAGAATACTGCTTGGAACCAACATCAAATGTATTGGAATAGACTTCTATCATACATTGAAATAACAGACAATACTTTTTGAACATAATGAATGTGTGAAACTTGCTTTTTTGTTTACAAACTTCACTCAAGTAGTTTTGTCGATTTTGCTGCTTTCAAAAGCTGTTGATAGAGACTACTAACTTGCAGAAGTAACTTTATATTGGTGCAAACAATGACTATTAGCTTCACAAACATTCCCTATCATGGAATTCAGCTGGGAAAGATTTTTTCGGTCGCATTGAACAGTTTGATATGAGAGAGATATCCAAGATATAGGCTCATAGTTCAAACATGATGGTTTCACCCATCCCTTAAGATAACAAAAATTTCATGATGGTTTCACCCATCCCTTAAGATAACAAAAATTTCATGATTAATTTTATTCATCTCAAAAATGGCTGAAAAGACACCATCGTTGTCGTCGAATCTTCCCAGTCGTCAAAGACCGAGTTATAATGTTATAAAAGTGACTGATTTTGGGGTACATTTAACGTGCAGGTTTGGATTGGATCCAGGAAAAGAAAATGATAAGCGAATCTGAAGAAAGTGCCCAAAAATTCTGAAATTTTGGAGGTACCGCAAAAAATTGATTACGACATTGACATGACTGTGTATATCATAATATAATGGATTGTTATTGTTTTGGATATCCGGCATACCGTCAACGGCTCTAACTTGGTACGAGTGGTCATATCATGGGATGGTTGACTTTCTGGACTGTATTTTCACTGTCGACAATCTCTGTTGACAAGAAGTTTGTTTTCTATGATGTGCGACTATGTTAATTATAATGAGTTTGGAGGTTCGGTAAAATGATTGCCGAATTGCTGTCCCATGTTTTGTCAGACTGTCCCAAGTTAGAGCCCTTGACAGTACAAATCCACTTTGTAGTCATTACATTTTCGGGCAAAGTTATGATGCCTAAAGCACTGTCTGAAATTATTTTTTTATTTGGATTATTAGTTATCAGTGCTAAATTCTGTTCGGTGGAAAAGCTTCCAACTTCCCAACAGAAAAAGTACTGTCACAAAGGATTATAATGAAAAAAATTTGAGATGTTTTTACTATATCATTAAATATAAAAATTTGTACAAAATTTTTTTGCTTGAAAATACTTTATAAATTTTATTCTGTTGGATAATTTTGTGGTGGTAAAGATAAGAAAAAGATAACATGAAGTCAAGTAAAAATACTCTCAAACACTCAAACATGTTTTAGTTTATGTATAATTTTACTTTTTACCTATTTCCCAACCCAATCTACCTATCATACTCATCAGCTGAGGCCCAAAGTGAACAGAAAAAGTCTGTTTACGAAAAGTAATAGCCCGAATAAAGCATATACAGTACAAAAAGTTCATAGGCTATAGGCTAAAGACTGAGGCCTGGATAATTGAAAATTCCCCCAAACTATGAGTGCTTATAAACGTTTCATGTTTGGAAGAGGCTTTTTCTTTAAATCCCATTTAAGTTCCAACATAAATCCAATCTTATTTTCCTATTTTTTGCTGGTAAAAAGAAGGGGGAGTCTCACTGTTTTCTGACCAAATATCTGTGAATGCCGCCTAAAAACGAAAGCGAAAGTAGTTTTTGTCCATACAAGCTGCGCACAGCAGCGCAGCGAGCGGCTCCAGTATTTGGCTAATACATAAAGCTGGGTGTCCACTGAAAAAAAAAGTTCGTCGCAAATACCTGTCGCAAAAAATAAATCCAGACGTATGTTTGGAATTAAAAACCTATTGTTCTTTTTTAAGATGAAGTTAAAAAATAATAAACGATTTACAATGAAAACGTTTTCATTTTTCATCACTCATTTTTCATCACTAATTTTTTTTCACCCTATCGCAAATAAAACAATAGGTTTTTAATTCCAGACATCTGTCTAGATTTTTTTTTTGCGACAAACAAATTCGCCATGAACTTGTTTTTTCCAGTGGACACCCAGCTTTATAAACAATTATGGGACTAATTTCTTGATATTGTAACGAATTTGTATTTCTAAGATTCAATAAGACAAACATAGTGCCAGTATACCAAAGATTTAACACAAAACGGTACTTAGTAAAAATGGTACTTGATTAGATACCTCTCTGCTTGGTGCTCAGCAATTGAGAGAAGAATCAAAAAAGGGGAAACAGAATGGTCAGATGGCTATCGAAAAAGGAACCTTTGGGTCGGCTCCGACTGCGGTCACAGAAAAGAAACCATTACCCGGAAGAATCAGTATATTGTAACACTCGATTTGAAAAATCATAACTACCTGTTAAAACATATATAATACTCAGAAGAATCAGGAAAAGTGGAGAAATCAAGGAAAAAAGAATGGTCAAATGGCTATTGGAAAAGGAACCTTTGGGTATTTGGGTATTTAAAACACATACAAAAATTTACCTCTGAAAAGCTGTCTTTTCTTTTCTTGATACTTGAAACTTTGGAGTGAAGCAACTTGATCAAAACATAACATCCTATCATTGACAGGGGTATAAAAACCATGAGAAAAGTTGTAATACTTTTCGAACTAATTGGTGAGATGTTACACAAATACATAATGGTAATGATAGTGATTTGATACACCAGGCTGACGATGGAGTAGGATAAACAGGCTTCTTTAATCTCCATTTTTTTGTCTATTTTGATTTTTCTATTATATTTTTTTCTCTGAAAGAAAACAAAATTGTATAGTAGTACATCATAAGCTTTAATTAATACTACATTCCACTCTTAAATATATTTTCAACAAGCATAAAATCACAGTGTCATTTGTACAATATGAAAAGTTTCATCCTTTTCTGTTTCCACTACTGATTATGTTTGGACAGATTTGAACTGACCATTCCTTTGTGATGCTTACGTGTTGAAGAACTGAACCGAAAGGGAGAGGGGGTAAATCTAGCACATGAAAACACGGTAATTAAAATGATTTGGTGTTGCATGTTCTTAATATTATCAATCTTTAAGAAAACAAAAGAATAAAAGAAAAGGACAAAGTTTCATTCATTATAAAAAATAAATATCTATTCTAATTTTTTTTTTTGTAAAAATTCAATCTATTTAACTTGGTATGATTTTTGAAAGAAGTTATTATCTCAAAAGAAATGCATAAAGCGAAGTCATTGTCAACATAGCAAAATTCGCTGTCTCATTTACAGACCTAATGTATCCACAATTTACAATTTGGCATTGACAATTTGAACGAAATCTGGTTTCAACGAAGCTCCACCAACTAAGAATCCATCTACATCAGGTTTCTTGGATAATTCCTTGCAATTCGCTGCATTTACTGATCCACCATACAAGATACGTGTCGAGTCAGCCACCTCTTTGCTTACATTAGCTTCTAACCATTTACGGACTTCATCATGTACCTCTTGTGCTTGGTCGGGAGTGGCCACTTTACCAGTGCCAATGGCCCATACAGGCTCATATGCAATGACAACTTTAGACCAATCACTGACGTTATCGGCAATAGCTTTCATTTGTCGGGCACAAACACTCATGGTTTCATTCTTTTCACGTTCTTCCAAAAGTTCTCCTATACAGGCAATAACTCCCAATTTAGTGGCCTCCAACACATGTTTGACTTTTTGACCAATTAACTCGTCACTTTCACCAAACTTATGTCGGCGTTCCGAGTGACCCAAAATGACCCATTGGCAACCAACATCTGCAGCCATTTCGGCTGAGATCTCACCAGTGAAAGCACCTGAGGTAGCTGTATGACAATTTTGGACAGCAACAGTGACATTGTCGGCTTTCAGATTCTGTTTGATGTATGAGACGTACAGCGATGGTGGTGATACAACAACTTCAGTGTCTTTACTCATTTCACCTGAGTTCAGGAACTCAAGGATACTGTTCGCCTTGTTGACGTCACAGTTCATTTTCCAGTTACCACCAACAAAGAATCTTCGAGAAGCCATCTTTATTTTTTTTCACTTAGAAAGATCTGTAAAAAAAAAGGAAAATTTATAATAATCAGTGGAATTTTTCTTCATTGTTTACGCTACCTCAACAAGCGGACTTTGATTTCTAATTCAGTAGGTGAGTCCAGATCTGAACAAACCTGAACAAACGATGATATAAAAGCATTAGCATTACCGAACATTAAATTACTGAAATACTAGAGGTTTATAATGTTGAAGCCTTTCAAACGGTAGCAGGCATGAAAATGAATCTAATAAAAAGAAAAAAAGACAATGAAATAATATCTCTTTTGACTAAAAAATATTTACAAAAATAGATTGCAAAAAAAAAATCAGTTCGTTCGTCACAGGAATCTGGTTTTGTATGTTTTCTTGGTGAGAGATTTGGACTTTTGACCATACTCTGGTGGTTCACCACCATCAACTGGTGGGTTCCGTGGTAATAAGCCTGAAAAAAAAATTGTTTACCCTCTTCAAAAATACCAATGCCTCCTTCAAGGTATTTTCCAAGCACTTTTATTTACAACCATTTTAGTCTGAAAGTTGAGGTTCAATGCAGCAGATATTTAAACGTTGGCCACCATGGTTGGTCCTAAATTAGTGTTTTCATGTATCATAGCCTACAAATTCTTACTTGATTATGACTATGATTCTTACTTGTTAGACTCATTACAATACATTGAGTTGATTTTCCTTCACGTTTTTGTACTGTCGTATCTCTACTTTCCATTATTTAACTTTAACATTTCTTTCTCCCCAAAATTGAGTTTTTGCCACTGAGTAAAACGGTGGTGTAAAAGTGCTTGAAAAATACCTTGAGTCCTTGCGATGAAAAGTGTATAAAACCAGAGTATAAAAAGGGACATGTATTTAGAGTCGTTGTTAGTAAAGGATTCTAGTTTGAATAAACGAGTCAAACAAAAACTAGCTAGATTCATAACTCAGTAATGAGGCGGTTAAGATCCTATACAGAGTGTCTTATGAAAAATTTCTTAAAACAAAAGATTGAAATAATAGAACTTATTGTTAAGGGAGACTGCTGTATGATGAGAAACTAACTAATTGTTATATAAAAAGGGAAAGCAAACCTTCTCTTCTTGCAATATGAATATATTTGAAGATTCTACGTTGTTGTTTTTTGCAAACTCCTGGAAAAAAGTAAACAACTTTTAATAAGATCGCTTGTCAGTTGCAACTAAATTTATCGCCATTTTATTATAACCTGATTCCTTGACGCATGGCTTATAAGCAGGTCCTAGGTCCCCCCTAAGAATTTAGGTGCCCCCTAGGATTTAGGTGGCCCCTATTGGAAAAATATTCTAGGTGGCCCCTAAAAGTTCAAAAATCGAAAAAAGCTAAAAATTGAATTCGTAGGTATACTTTTAGAAAAACTTTCTTTTTTGTCAAGTGTAATTAAATACAACAGTTTAAAAAATAGCTACTTAAAGGCAAACAAAAGAAAATAAAGTTTATCACTAAAGTTTTTTATGGAAAAAGGTTTGCAAGAGGTTTCAAGGTTTCAAATTAGGTCCCCCCTAGCTCAGTAGGTGGCCCCTGGCCAAAGACTATTTGTAGGTACCAGTTGCCCTAAGACCTTTTAACCCCCCCCTGCGAGTAGGGGGGGTGAAGCCATGTTGACGTGTTTGCATAGAGGGTTCTAAGGTTAGTAACTAAGAGGAAGTCTTCCTTCCCTAAAGGGAGTAATGACCCCAAACGCCTCCAAACACACCTATACTATCTGAGGAGTGCGATCAACCACACACACCATAAATCTAAACTAAATCATTTAAAAGTGGATAGCAGGCCTTATCACACAATCTAAAATAGCAAAACTCAAGATTTTAGGAGTGTGATTGAGCAAACGTCTGTATTTTTCAAATTACAAAGCCTGCACATGTTACAATACCTTTGAGTTAAATTGATGATGTAGTCAAAAAATCAGTCAAATTTCAAAAATACAAACCTGTCTTTCCTTCTACTAATCATGTAACCTTCGGGAGTCATGAATTGAGAGATAAAAACAAAACATCCTAGAAAAAACAAAAAACAGAATGAAAGCATTGATATCATGTTACAGTTTGTATGACCACAGATAGTATACTTTTACTTCCTGAATGGATGATAATGTCTTAAGACTATGACGAGAGTAGAAGGAAGTTTATACAATCTTCTTTTAAAAATTTGGTAAAATTAAATTTATAAAAAGCTGCAAAAGTGTTTTCAGAAATGAAAAATAGTTGAGAAATTTTTTATATACTTATCAAAATTATAAACTAATAGTTTTTGAATTATTATCAAACACAAGGACATCATTAATTAACAAGATACATCAAAATAAAGCATCCATACGTTTTTAGTAAAAGTGATACCCCTACTGCAGACAGGACATCCAAGACTTGGTGGCATATTCTCTTTGGTTAGCTCGGCAGCCTTTATACCTAAGAAAAATAAATTAATTTTAAATTTGATAGATAATGATTTTCAGTGATATTTTTTTACCTGAATGGAAAATGACAAACTTGCAATTATAACTTGTGCCCACATATTTTCATAAAATGAAAGCCCAAAACTTACAAATCTTAAAAGGTGAACACCAAAATCTATAGTTACAATGAACGACTGTATATTCATGTAAGATCATTTATACTTTAAACGAACTCATCAATATTTTCTCAACCAAGAGTTGAAAGATGTCCAGAGTTGAAAATATTATATGATGAGACCATTAGAGTGTCAAGGATGATTGAAAAGCAATAAAACTAACCTGTCACTGAAGACATTGAAAACATCCTTGATAAGATAGGTGTAAAAACAGCAGCCTCCCTGCTAATCAAACTCCTAACAAATGATAACGCCATTATTTTTAATAAATAATTAATTTTAGTATTGCATAATCTCATTCAATGTAATTCTAAAAAAAAATGAAAGAGGTTATTTAAAACTGCAAATGTTTCAATTTTCCAAAATAATGTGACTCTGAAATCCAAAAAGATTTATAATTAGTAATACAACGTCGGCTACAACGTCGAACTTTCGTATAAGCCAACCAATCCAAAGAACACACAGCCAAAAAATCGCAAACGCCACATCACATGGTTCAACCCGCCATATAACAAGAACGTCGAGACGAAAATTGCCAGAAGATTTTTGCAGCTTATTGACAAAAAACACTTCCCGAAACACCATAAATTCAACAAAAATCTTCAATCGCAATACCGTTAAAGTAAGCTATAGCTGCACCAAAAAACATCAAAAGCATCATCCAGAGCCACAACAAAAGCATCTTGAAACGCGACACTAACGGTAACGAGATCCCACCACAGTGCAACTGTAGGGTGAAAGCATCTTGCCCCCTTAACGGCTCATGTTTGGTGGAGCGTTCAGTTTATCAAGCAACGGTCACCTGCGATGACGAACCAGATTACGGTGAAAAGTTCTACATTGGGTTAGCCGAACCTAAGTTCAAGAAACGATACGCCAACCACAAGTCATCCTTCGCCAACGAAAAGTACGAAAAAGAAACTGAACTTTCCAAGGAGATTTGGAGGTTGAAACGAAAGAATCGTGCCCCAAAGATTACTTGGAAGACAGTCCGTAAATGTCCACCGTTCAATCGTGCTTCGCTGAAATGTTCACTCTGTCTTAGCGAAAAATTAGAAATTGCCACATTTGACCAACCCGAGAAACTGTTAAATTCAAGGAATGAACTGATCTCGAAATGTCGGCATGTGAATAAGTTCACCCTCAAACTCCACGACACCAAAGACTGAAATGACGTCAATTGCTTTGACGAAGACTCTACATGCACAGTATATTTTTGTAAACTTGAAACGAATTTTTTGTATAGAATTTTTGACTGAAGATCGTGACGAAAAGTTGCGTGAAACTTTAAGTATCAAACAATTCTTATCTCAACTTCAATTTATTGTGTAAAATGCTTCCTCCGGGTCAAGCACTCTCTTGCTGAAGAAGATATAAGCAACTTAAGAAGATAATTAGTAATGATAATGCCCATTCCTTCTTTTCATTTCTTTCTCAGCAAATTGCACCCAAACCATAGGACTTTTTTGTCTGTAGAATTCTTTGTTTTATCTAGACTGATTTTTTCTATCCCTGAAAAAATCTTTGTTTCCAGTCCAAAGAACTCTTTGAAATTCTTTTTCGTTAGCCACAGTTTTTACGAATTTAAAATTGAACTTTTCCAATTTAAAAACATCTCTTTCCACGCTATGTGCTGCTTCAATCATGATTTTAAGAATTTTACTTTTCCAATTTAAATTGGAATTTGTAAACATTAAAAAAGTGGCAGCATAACATTGGCATACTAACTGTCATACTCAAAATAACGTTACAATTTACATAGCAGCTTTTATGACTATATTTTTCATCACAATGGCCTCATTGTCCTCACCATCATACAAAAACCTGCTTCTGGCTACTATAAGAGCTATTAACAAGTATGGCCCTTATTTTACAATAATGTAGCAATATTGGACAGTCTATCATTACCAAGCACATTACTTGCACTTCGAAATTTTATGGGAAAAAGCAAATTTATTGTCAAAGTAAAAAAACTCAAAAGAACATTAAAAAGATCGAAGAAATTTACCTTTAACTTAAATTACAATTGATAACAAGTTGTGGACTTTCAAAGTTTTTATAAATATGAATGGCGGTCTTCACGAGCTAAATCTTTGTACCATTTCCAAGCAACCTTCCCAAAACTTAACCCTCCTGGAAAACAAAGAATAAATTGGCAGCATCACAACTGAGCGCATGACTTCACCCATTTTCTCTATAAAAAACCTCAAAGAATAGTGTGACTTGTTTCTGAATGAAAATGCATATTATCTTGAGTCTCGGTTTTTAAATCTCTTTGGTGAATACCTTTGCTATGCAAACAGACAGTTAGCAAAGCGCCAGGTTTAGGTCCCAGGCAAAAATTAAGTCCCCCCTGAGTTTTAAGTACCCCCAAAGATTTATGATTTTTTTGTTAGCCCCCAGGACTTTTAACCCTAGACACTTGATCCAGTAAAAAAAGGGTTTTCTAATGTAAATTGCATTCAGTTCTAACTTTAAGATAAAATATTTTGGCCACAGACGAATTTGAGTAACTGAAGCCAACCTATTAAGCTGAATTATTTTAGCCCCCACGTTAAGTGATGAGATTTTAGCTCCCCCAAATACATAAGTCCCCCAAAAAAAGTGGTGTACTTCCAGCCCCCTCCTTTTTTGGGAAAAATTCAGGGTGTAATCCCCCCCCCCCAACCAGCAGAGGGGACTGACACTATGGTTAGTGGAAGAATTTTAATTTCTAAACTGATTTTTGAACACATGAATCAAAATTTATTCTTGTTAATTTTTGATGATGTAATCCTTTTGAATCAAGAAAGTGTGACCATGTTGATTCACAAACCAATGAAATGACATCCAAAGACAACCATTTTAACAGGATAGACCCACCATGATGCATCCTGTTTTCATGGACCAACCAAGATCAAACTTTTTATAAGAACATTTTCAAATGTTCTTCATTTTCTTCATTTTGCATTTATGGGATGACACGATTCTTCATTCAAAGGCTTCCTTAACCAATAAAAGTTCGCTTCTGAAAGTTTCATGACAACCAATGGTTGCAGTCTTGAGATATTTGTATGACAAACATTTTCTTTTGTCTTTTTTATAGATTTCTTTTGTTTAAGTCTGATAAAACCTGATTTTCATCAGATAAAAGATTCAACTATTTTTACTAAGGCCAGGCCCAATTGATACCATAGAATCATCTAATATCAACATGTGTCTTGTTATCTCGACATACAGCTATGTCTGCTGGTCTTCAAAATAAAAAATCAAACATAAACAAATACATACCAAAGTTAACAATCAATCAGTAAAATGTACTCTCCCTATCACGTCACAGATTATTGATATATAAGAAATGTGAAGTGCTTTTTTTCAAAAAGAAAACTTTTATTAACAATGTAGTCAATATTATAAAAGTAACTAGCATGCTTTCCACAAAGATTTCAAAATCAAAACAACATTTTGCAAGCGAGGAATTTTTTAGTAGACCTTTTTACTGTGAGTCACCAAAAGTATGCATTTAACACACCATATAATTGATATCTACGTGAGCGTGACCATTAAACAATCATTCAGAACACAAATAGTGACGATCTATTAAAATTAGTCGTTTGTTTCTTATAAAAAAACGTTTATAAGCCAAAATTTCATGCTCTTGAAATATTCTTTCATATTCAAGACTTTGTGAGCAAAAGACATATCTTATCAAAAATTCAGTAATTTTATGAACAACATTGATGTATGCTTATTAAGAGTGATTCTTATAGATAAAGATGTGTTCTTTGAGCTGAAAAATTTGTTTTTACAAAAATCTGCTTGAGCCATCTTTCACCTATGATGGTACCCTACTTTCATGCAAAAAATCAGAAAAAATTAATGATCCAATTTTTCACAAAGTGCAAAAAACCAGTCTTTTTGGCCCAAATTTTTTTCAAAAATCGGGCTCTGTCACATTCAAGGGTTTATAATTACACATCTTTGTGCAAAAAATCAGAAAAAAACTAATGAGCCAATCTCGAGAAAAGCTAGTACATGTTTCTTTTTTTATAAGCATTGCACTTATAATCATATCTAGGCTCAGATATGGGAAAAAATTAAGCATATGGCAAGCATTGCCTACTTGAGCCTACAAAAAATATTTTTTTCCTGATTTTAGCTTTTTTTGGCTGGAATTTAACGGATTTTCAGTATTTCCCTAAATTTATGCTTTTAGATTTTTAAGCATCCCCTCAAGCATTTTTCAGCCTTATTAAGCTTTTGACCTAAGCATCTCTGAGCCTGTTTTCGGATTTTTGTATGCTTATAAAAAAAACTTGTAACTAACGAACAAACGGACAAAGGTTAATTTATAGGACGTCTCCACCAGGGTAGGTCCAAAAAGAACCCGGTTTCCTTTTGAATTTTAATGCAACCGCCATACTGCCAACTCCAATAAAGATGTGAAATTCTAATGATGAACACAAAAACATTTGCATGCGTTTCATGTATGTGTTGTGTAAAATTGCTTCTCTCATTTGGCTGCTTTTTTAATTGAAAGAATTTTAATGTTTACTGAACTTCTAGTTTGATAAGAATGATACCAAGAATTTCATTGAAGGTTTGTTTTGAATATTTTACAGATCCGGTGTCGACTTTAAAGGAGGGGCGTCTATATTAGACGATTCTACGGTAGTTTGGTTGTGTTCTTCGGTAGTTTGGTTGTGTCCTCCGACCGACTCTAAGTATTTGAGAAAAAATGTTTCATTTTGAGTCAGAAAAATCATACCCCTTCCTCCTTTTGTGATTGGCAATCTCTGGGTTTCTTTCTTCATAAACATATAACAACATCAACTTTGCGCACAGAAACAAAATATATATAGTTGTCGCTTGTTACGCTTTGTATAACACGAGGTAGATAGGAAAAGTCACATGTCATCATTCGTGATAAATGTAAAATTATTTGAATATGTGTATATAAGTGAAGTATTTTTCAAAGTATTTTTCGAGTGTGATTATTTGCATGCCTTGTGTGCCGTTGTGGGTATCGTGGGTTACGTGGCTTGTGCCCTTGTGGGTTACGTGGGTCTCGTGCCCTCGTGGGTCTCGTGCCTTGTGGGTCCAGTAAAAAATTACGTGGGTATCTCGTGGGTCCAAAAGAAATTTTCGTGGGTATCTCGTGGGTCAAAGAAATTACGTGGGTATCTCGTGGGTTCGAAAAAAATTTACTTGGGTATCTCGTGGGACCGAAAATCAGCCTGAAACTTGGAGCTGTTCCTGTTTATTGCCAGCTGGAAAATAAAAGCTGTTACTAGTTGATTTTTGGTAAACATCAGAGCTGTTCCCGTAATATTGCGCAATCTCAGCTGGAAAAATCGAGCTGTTCCTGTAATATTGCGCAATTCCAGCTGGCAAATGGAAACAGCTATTTTGAAAAAAATACACTCCAAGTTTATGTTAGCTTTTCCTAGAAAATAAAAATCTTTTTTCATGAACCTTGAGCTGTTCCGGACAAAATACTATTATCCAGCTGGAAATTTCGAGCTGTTCCTGGGAGACTTGAGGACTTCCATTTTTTTGAAAAATTCTCCTGGCTGGCAAGTGTGAACAGCTTTTTGACGATTTTGATTAAAAGACTTTTTTCTTCTTCAAAAAATCAGGTTCCAATATTCATGGTTATTTACACTCTTCAAGCAATTTCTTCAAAAGTTCAATATTCTCCTTCGATCCAGAGAACAAATTTTTTAGTTATTCGCACTCCCGGTTATTCGAAGTAAATTCTTACCGCCTTGGAATAACCGGGGAGTCTAACTGTAGACTCTTAAAAAGTTCAAAAGTAATTGAATGAGTGGGCTTGTTATAGTCTATTTTTACATAAAGTCAATTATACAATTAATAATATTTTCTTACCAATGAAATTTACATCTCTTGTAATAAAAGATATACATTACCATTGTACACACTTTTGTAGGAAAACAGTCTCTCTTAAAAAGTCTCACAAACTCTATTTTTTGGACCCACGAGATACCCACGTAAATTTTTTGGACCCACGAGATACCCACGTAATTTATTTTTGGACCCACGAGATACCCATGTAATTTTTTTTTTGGACCCACGAGATACCCAAGTAATTTTTTTTTGGACCCATGAGATACCCATGTAATTTTTTTTTGGACCCACGAGATACCCACATAATTTTTTTTTGGAGCCACAAGATACTCACGTAAATTTTTTTTGGACCCACGTAATATTTTTCTGGACCCACTAAATACCCACGTAAATTATTTTTGGACCTACATGATACCCACAAAGGCACGAGCCACGTAACTCACGTGACCCATGAGGGCATGCAAGGCACACAAATAATCACACTTGTATTTTTCAAAGTGTTTTTCAGTCCACCATAGATTGCAGACTTCCTGCCTACTCAGTGCAAAAGAGAAATTGTAGGGATTGACACCCCTGGAAAGTGAAATTTTGTGAAAAAGGGCCTGCTGGAAAAATGACTATTGATGTCAGTTTATGAGGAGAGAACCCCCTGGAAACCTTAAGGTGGTCGTTAACAAACTTTTTTTAAAAGTCCAAAAAATTTCAAAATGGAATATCTCAAAAACTATTCAATATATATTGTTGAAACTTTGTATGATGGTACTTCATTATTATGTTGTTCTAAAAATAGAAAAAAATAATTAAAAATATCAAAGACAGGGTATTGACGTCACTTCTAAAAATAGATTCGAAAATCTCTTGGCAGAAAAATCTCAGCAACCAGAAGGAGTTAGCTTTTGATATTTGGCAGTTTTGTTACCTTAGTGACCTTCTGTGATCTGAGTGAAAAAAAAATTGAAAAAAATAAAAACAGGGGGTAAAAACCCAAAAAACTGTTTTTTATAATTATAAAATCAACAACACATTTTTTTAAAAAACTGCTTCACTCAGATCACACCTTTCTATGAGGGGAAGCTATGTTGAAAATTTCATGCCAATCGGACCATCCAATCCTGAGATATTTCCGCCAAGAGATAAAAAACCCCCGGTTTGCTGTTTTGCGTAAACTGGCCTTAAATCTATTTATTGCTGTAAAAAGAGGAAAAAAAGCTTTTAATATGGGATTTTTGACATATTTCAGTTGAACTTGATGCACTAATCCAATTTTCAATATAAGAAAGAAAGTAAAGCCATTTTTTTTGCATGTGTCAGCAAATTCATGGCTTCGCCTGGAACCCTGAGATTTACCGCAAACATGCAAAAAAGTTGCGTAAACCTTACTTTTGCCTGCGAAAAAGCTAAAAGTTGGTGAAAAGTGATTGAAAAGTATTCCCTAACCTTTTCATTGGTTAAAGTAACACATTTAATTGTAGAAAAGCAAATTTCCATCCCCGGAAAAGACTTAGGCTCAAGCCTAGTAAAGAGCACTTTCACTTTCACTTTCACTTTTGCGAAAACCCCGAAATGCACCAAAATCAACTATATCAGTATCAAAACCCAACTAAAGGTGTATGGATAGTTTCAAGAAGATATTATGGACGTTTTTAAAAGTAAATTATCAATTAAATAACTTAAAAAAGAGAGAGAAAACAGAAGAAACGTTTCACGTACCTGTCACACATTTGTGGCGCTGAAATTTGATCCCAATGGAGAGAAAATTAGAAAGATTATCAAGTAAAAATGTTCCTTGGAGTTTTGAGAAGCTCTTTATATAAAATGGAAGCATTAAACCATCACTTACTACAAGAAAATAAGCCATGAAACAGTTATTCCCTTTACCAAAAAACCACACTTGAAATTTGACAAGATTCAAGATGGCGGGTTTGTTTTGGTTGTCATAAATCCGGAACTATTAACAGTACCGGTGTAAAATTTTCTGGAAATGTTCTTTGTGGCTCTAAGTAGCGAGGGTAAAAATTTGGAGTCGCTCATCACAAAGGACCAGAAGAGCGAATATTGATGTTTTCGTGACGGGCGGCAGGGTGGGCGTTTAGGGCGGACCACAAGATCTGCTCAGTTAGGTGTCTAAAGACTTAAATTTTTCCACTTTCCTCTTCTTTATATCAAATAAAATTTCGGGATATATTTAGTAAGGTTCAAACTTTAATTTAAACCAAAGATTGAAAAATCGACCTGTTATGTCTATTTGTTATGTACGCGAACTGTATTATATTTAGTAGCGTACGCGTATAGGATTGTATATAGTATATCGAAGGAGCTAGAATATTCCAAGATGGCGTCATGAAAGCACATGCTTTTACTCTTATTTCTGAACATAACATTTGGCGCTGCTAGAGCAGGATTTTCGCTGCTATTCTTCTTCTACTGCCATACGATCCAGATTGGATGTTTATATTTCTTCGAGATGGCAAAAGCAATTGATATTTCGGCACCAAAAGGCTTCAATATCCATGGTGACCCTACGAATCTGGGTGCCAACTGGAAAAAATGGAAACAAAGTTTTGAGGTTTACCTTATTGCTGCTGGTATTAATGATGACAATCAAAAGAAAGCTTTGTTATTACATTGCGCTGGTGAAGCCATGATAGAGCTGCATAACACTTTACCAGAAATTGAGATACCAAATAACCCTACAGAATACACAAAAACTGTTAAAAAGTTGGACAACCATTTTATACCAAAACAAAACAAGCGATATGAACGTCATGTATTTCGGTCTTGTTCACAGAATAACACTGAATCAACTGGACAATATGTGTCAAGGCTCCGACAGCTTGCTTCAACATGTGAGTTTCATGATACGCAGGATGAAATCGTCGACCAAGTAATCGGTGGATGCAACTCAAAGAAATTGAGAAAACGATTATTGAAAGAACATAACCTATCTTTAGACAAATTGTTAGAAATTGCTCTTGTCTTAGAAACCGCTGATCACCAATCCGTCAAATATGACACTGACAAACCGCATCAACATAATAAACCTGTTGAGGAGGAATCCGATGATGGCGATGGAGACAACGTCAACAGAATTTCTGACCGTCGACCACCACGTTATCCTAAAAGTAGAATATCGAAAACACCACATACTACCAGAAAACTAACATGTTATCGTTGTGGAAGTGATCACTTAGCATCTGAATGCAGAATCGCCAAAGACAAGACATGTTTCAATTGTGGAAAAAAGGGACACTTAAAAACAGTATGTCAGTCAAAACAAAACCCTAACCAGCAAGATAACCCAACGATACGTTACATCGCAGTTGAAGATTCATCCTCTGATGATGAATTCGTATTAGCAATTGACAACCCATCGCATTCCGCAAATAAACGTCATCGTATCTTTCCAATCAAAATGAATAACATTACAGTTGAAATGTTGATTGATAGTGGAAGCGATTTTAAACATTATCAGTCAAGAAACTCTAACCAAAATGAACTTTGAACCCAAACGTTTTCCATACAAGGGGCAAGCTAAATCGTTTAATGCTCCAATTCCATTTGAAGAATGTTGTTATGTAAAAATCAGGGCAGGGAACTCTGAAATAAATGCCCGATTTATCATCAATCCTCACCCATCTGTTACTATCCTTGGATATGACTCGTCAATTGAATTGAACCTACTTCGTGTCGGACCTGATCCAGTTGCAACAACTACCACTACAGAAAGAGTTAATAACATTACTGCTAATTCTTCAAAGATGAATGACATTATTACCGAATATAGTGATCGATTTCAAGGCTTGGGTAAATTAAAAGGTGTTTCATTGAACATTAAGACTGACCCATCTATTCAACCAGTTGCACAGAAACCTCGACGGCTTCCAATATTAATGCGAAAGGAAGTGGACACAGAACTAGATCGTCTTCTCGAGTTAGGTGTAATTGAACCAGTATCAGATCCACCATCATGGGTCAATCCAATCGTACCTGTCCCAAAGCCGAACTCTAGCAATATACGTTTGTGTGTGGACATGAGAGCTGCTAACACTGCTATCATACGGGAACCATATCAAATCCCAACTCTTGATGAATTATTGCACGAATTCAACGGCTGTAAACTGTTCACCAAACTTGATCTAAACAAAGGTTATCATCAAATCGAACTAGATAAAGCGAGCAGAGAACTTACAGCATTTGCTACTCATCGTGGTATATTTCGGTACACTCGCCTTCTATTCGGAATGTCATCTGCAGCAGAGATCTACCAACGTGAAATTGAATTAGCACTCACTGGTCTCCCAGGAGTTAAAAACATTTCAGATGACATTATTATTGGCGGCAGAACTGAAGAAGAGCTAATTTCAAGAACAGAGGCAGTATTCGAGAGACTGCGCACCAAAAATCTTACAGTTAACCCAAAAAAGTGTAACTTTCTAAAAACAGAACTGCTTTACATGGGACACAAATTATCCCAATTTGGTGTATCACCAGATGAAGAAAAAGTTCGATCCATCGTTAACCTCCTACCTCCAACAAACATAAAAGAACTTCGAAGCTTCTTGGGGATGATTACGTACTGTTCCAAATTTCTCCCAAATTTTGCTACCGTCACCGAGCCACTGAGAAATCTACTAAAAAAGGACGTTCCATGGGAATGGACCTCCGTTCATCAAAGTACATTCGACAGTTTGAAGGAACTTTTACTTGACAGTGAAACACTTGCTTACTTTGATGTGAATGCAGAGACAGAAATATCAACTGATGCTTCTTGTGTTGGTCTTGGTGCAGTCCTCATGCAGAAACAGAAGAATGGGACATGGAGACCAGTCAGCTATGCAAGTAGATCATTATCACCAGTGGAGAGAAGATATAGCCCACTAGAACGTGAGTGTCTTGCAGTTACTTATGCCCTCGAACGTTTTCGATTATACCTCTACGGACTTTATTTTACTATTAAAACTGATCACAAACCACTGGTACCCATTTTCTCATCCCCAATGAAATCAATCACACCCCGCATTGAGAATCTTGTTATCAAAGCCATGCCATACAATTTCAAAATGGTATATCAGCCGGGAAAATTCAATGGAGCTGATTATTTATCCCGGTCTAATCATGATAAACATATAACACTGTTAAACGTAATGTGACAGAGGATTTTGTTAATTATGTGTATGAACATACCTTACCACAATCTGTTTCAGCTGAAACCATTGCTCACGAGCAACACAAGGACCCAGACATCAAGAGTATCATAGATTTCATCACTAACGATAAAATGTCACCAAAATGCCAGTACTTCACTATGCGTCACAGTTTCTCCATTGTCAACAACGTTGTCATGTTCAATGACAGAATCTTCATTCCAAAATCGTTAAGGCAACACATCATTCAAATCGCTCACGAGGGCCACCAGGGTATCGTCCGTACCAAGCAAAGATTGCGTGTTAAGACATGGTGGCCAGGAATGGGTCCTGATGTTGAAGAATTTATCAAATCATGCCATGGATGCCAAGTAGTTGGACCGCTACCCAAACCAACTCCGCTGGCAACAACAAAAATTCCAGATGAATCGTGGTTATTGCTCGGATGTGATCTTGTTGGACCGTTCCAACAACAGGTGAAAACCTTCTCGTTTGTGTAGATTATTATTCAAAATACCCAGAAGTGGAATTACTTCACAACGTTTCGTCAAAGTCCATTGCTACGAAATTAAGAAAATTGTTTTGTAGATATGGTGCACCGGATTGTATTGTTACCGACAACGGTCCTCAATTTCGGAAACACACTGAATTTCGGAAACTATTGAAGGAATTCAATGTTAAGCATCGCAAAGTCACACCCTATCATCCGATGGCCAACGGGGAAGTTGAACGATTCAACCGAAACCTTAAGAAAACGATTCAAGCATCAATCGCAGAAGGACAGAACTGGAGACAAGCACTTGATAACTTCCTCCTGTCCTACCGCACCCACGCCACATGCCACAACCGGCAAAACTCCAGCAGAGGTTATGTTTGGACGAGTAATTCGCGACAAAATCCCAAACAACAAGAAATCAAAACCGTCCGCATCCAGCAAATTGGTCTGTCAACGGGATCAAAACAAAAAGATTCTTGTCAGACATCACTATGACCTCAAACACAAAGCAAAGCCGCACGAATTTAAAGTTGGGAATGAAGTTCTCACAACGAATGTTACTAGCAAGAGAAATAAAACCACACCTAAATGGAACACTAATCCAGGAACCGTTGTTAAAGTTAAAGGCAACAGTTTAATAATTCAGCAAGGCGCAAAGCAAATCATGCGCTCAGCCAACCAATCGAAGCAATACAAACGTCCAGTATTGCAAACTCATCTTAAATCCAAAACAACTACTAGTAACAGTTGTAGTTCCTCTGATGATGACTACTTTTCCGGTACAGTTGATGTTCAACCGACAGCAGAAAGTCCCAACGAAAACGAGAATGTTGCAGTTAACGACTCAACATCATCTGATGCAACAATCCCATACAATGAAGAGGACAATGACCCAGAACCTCTTTTTATTCCAAGACCACAACGTGTAAAACAAGCTCCAAAGTGGCTATCTAATTACGAACTTACATGAACATTAAAAAAAAAACTTGAAGTGTTTTGATATTTTACAGAACAATTTACGAACTTCAAAATGTTGACATTTGTTGAAGCTGTTACGATTTATGATTTATGAACTTTTTCCAATTAGGGGAGATATTGAAATGTTTAGCTTAAGCTTTAACTTTATTTTTGACCTCTATCTACTTGCTATTTGTAGTGGGGGAGAGATGTTATGTCTATTTGTTATGTACGCGAACTGTATTATATTTAGTAGCGTACGCGTATAGGATTGTATATAGTATATCGAAGGAGCTAGAATATTCCAAGATGGCGTCATGAAAGCACATGCTTTTACTCTTATTTCTGAACATAACACGACCCAAAAAAGATGATCCATAGCTGTCAACTTCGCCTCACAAAAATTTGGGAGAGCTCCAATTCGGAATAATTTTCCCCGACAATCCGATTTTTCAAAATCGGAAAATCGGGAAATCGGGGAAATTTTCTCGTAAAATCTGATTTTATTGGAAATTTTTTTCGGGAAATTGGGGAATTTTTCGTTCCAATCTTTCAAAATCCAGAAATTTCGCCGTTTATATGGTTTTTCTAAAATCAGAAAATTTTTTGAAATGCGGGAGATGCGGGAGAAAATCCTAAAAATGCGGGAGATTTGGCAGAATATTCTTCATGCGGGAGAAATCGTTGACATGCGGGAGTCTCCCGCTCAATGCGGGAGAGTTGACAGCTATGATGATCCTATCTCAGAAGTGTTAACGACCACCTTTTAATAACCCCCTCGGAAATTCTTGGAAAGTTTGTCTTATACCCCTGTATGGTTTAAAAAATGGAATAGCCCAATCTTCTGCTAATTTTTAACGTTTTTTACTTACTTTATAAACCCATTTTCCTTATTCCTTTGAGATTTTTTTTTGATGTTTTTGGTTTTTTTTGGACCCTTGCTTGAAGTATGGGCCTACCTTCCTTTGACAGCAAAACTTTTGAAACTTGCGAATTGAGCGTTGACTTTTCTTAGGGGTAAAAAGGGACCCATGACATCACTGGATTCCCGCCCCAAAAACTTCAAAATGCAATATCTCAAGTTTAAAAGGGAGTTAAGATAGAGGACCTTGACCCCTTGTTGAATCAGAAATTTCATGGTGAATACAATGAGGGAGTTATGAGGCTATTTGTTGACTTCAAACTGGCAAATTTTTCACTATTTTGGGCCTGATGATATGACGTCAAAACAAAAAATAGAAAAAAATGCAAAATCTCAAGTCTGGGGTTGAGACAAATATCTTTGCTATGCAAACAGAGTGAAGGACCGTGAGAGTTCTGGATCACGCGCAGCCCTTTTTATATTGATAGAAAATAATACTTACTTTACCATGAAAATTTGATGAAAGACATGTGAAAGTTTTGCTTGCTTTTGCTTTCGGGCTTAAAAAAACGTGTGGAACTTTCGGACGCCATTTTCTAACTGAATTTAGGCCGAACATCTCTTATTTGAAAAAACTAAGGAGATAAAAATGGTTACTTTTCAGTTGAGTTTCTTCTTATTAATTAGCTCCATCATGCTATAATATGAAAGCGAAAGTGGAGGAGCTTTTTTGTAAACTGATTGACATATAGTTTATTCTTAAACTGTCATATGGAGTTGAGGGTGCTTCACTTACTTCACTTTTCGAACGAAATTAAATTTCCCGAGCCACCTGAGGCTCCAGATCAACGATATGATATGAACATAAACTTTAATTTACCAATACACTCTAGATTCAATGACTTCCAGTCTGTGACCAGAGGAATCCGTGACCAGACGAATGATGTGACTTGCTGGCTTGCTGGATTCTGGATATTTGGAGGTATATATAAGCATAATTGTTTTACATAATTTTACATAATCCACTTATTTCCAACATACCATAATCCCTTTAACTTTTGTGCCTTTTATTTTTGCATTTTATAAAACTATACACTGTAACGTGCTAAAGCACTAGGCTCAACTTCATAGTGCCATGACTAGTGTAGTGTACGTGTTGTGTGAAAGTGGAAGGCCCAATTGTAAACACTTTTTAAAACAGGATGACGGTTACTCGGGATAAGAGAAACTTCGTTCAGTTACATCAAAGTGCCTCGAAAATGTCAATATGAAAATTGCGTAATCAGAGAACGTATGTCTCGCTCATTATAAAAAGGCCGAGAAAAACTTCCAATTATTGGATTGTAACATCGAGTTAAGTCTCTTTTGTTAAGTCACCAGGGGGTAAATAAAACAGACCTTGATACATTTATCGTTCGTTTCAACTTGACCATTTGTTTAAAACTCAGCCTCCTAAATATTTGGGGTAGGTAAAATATGTACAAAGAAATTCATACTTTTCCAACCCGGCCAATCTTTAAAAAAGAAGCGAACAATAAAATGTAATTACCCTTTCCAAATAAACCTCTTCGGTGGCGAGCGTAGTCTACTCTGACGTAATTGTAAAATTTATGTAATGGGAGTTTGACATAGTAATGTAATGTTGTTTGGGGAATTATGTTATGAAGTTCTCTGGGATTTCGATTGCATTTATTCAGGTTGATTTTTTATGACTTCTAATGGTACTTTTTCTAACGAGTTTGATTACTCTGTTCTCACACTTATGTCTTTTTTTTTCGCGTCCTTTTCCGTGATTACTTTTATTTATATTTTTAAAGACAGGTAAGAAGGCATATTGATGTAACTGTCGTTGTAAACCCAGGGTGATAAGCCCTCTCGAGATTAAGGAAGGTCAAATTGTAAACCCAGGGTAATGGTTACTCGGGATAGGAGAAAGCTCAATTGTAAACCCAGGGTGATAGGCGTTCGGGATAAGAGAAGGGCCAGTTGTAAACCTAGAATGATGTAGAATGACAGTTAGGGAATCCATCCAGGATCCTGCCATTCTATAAACCAGCAAAAACTAAATGACACTTGTAAACTTTTAAGTTTCTTACCATTTCCCATTGAAAACAACCAAAAACATTGCTACTTCCCAAAGCGAGGCTCGGAAAACACGAGTTAAAAAACACGAGTTAAAAAACACGAGTTAAAAAACACGAGTTACAAAAAACACGAGTTACGTTAAATGTGACGTCATCAATGGGAAATTATGACGTCAGATGACGTCACAAGTAGATAATTTAACTCGTCAATTTATGGTGCACCTTAAACTGACGAGTTAATTAACTCGTCAATTTATGGTGCACCATAATCTTACGAGTTAATTAACTCGTCAATTTATGGTGCACCTTAATCTTACGAGTTAATTAACTCGTGAATTTATGGTTCACCTTAATCTTACGAGTTAATTAACTCGTCAATTTATGGTGCACCTTAAATTGACGAGTTAAATTTTCATGAAACCAAGTTGGTCAAAAATTCTAAAATGGTGGTTAAATTATTTTTTGTGCCTATTTTTAGTTTAAAACTATTGGAATGGTAATTTTCTCTCATAATATTCTATAGTCTTTAACTGAGACAGAAGTTGCAGTGTGGTCTGTTACAAAAATACAGGCTGTTTGTAGGAAAAAAATAAGATCTAGCTGAAACTTTCTCCAGACCTTCTCTATAGGATGCTTATACCTCAGGAAAAATTCCCCTAAAATCCCACTGGTGGAACATCCCCCGGGGGGGGCACTGGGTTTGCGGACTGACGGTATGTGCGGGCCAAAAATTGGCTTTTAAAATTGCACCCTTACAGTGCAGCAAAAATCAGTGAAAATCATACCCTTAGAGTGCATTTTCCCCCAAATTTTCTATCCCTTTCGTGCAAAAAATGGTCCAAATTCTAGCATTTTTGGTCAAAATATCTAGATTTTCAAGAATTTTCTGAAGTTTCTACCCTTACAGTGCATCTCTAGTTTTTCCGACCCTTACAGTGCATTTTAAACATATTGGAAAAGGTACCCTTAGGACTCGCACATACCCGTCGGTCCTTTTGCCCAGCTGCCCCCCCCCCCCCCCCCCCCCCCCGGGAACATCCCTTTTTTGGGACATTTCTATTTTCCCCAGGCAAAATCCAAAGGTCAAAATTTTTTGAAAATTTCAGACTCATTTCCAGACAATATCATGTATACCATTCGAAAGCTCTCGAAAAACTAGATAGAAGACTTTTAAACGGTTATAGCTGATTTCCTTACCTAACTCCAGATATTTCATGCGCAAGTTCCACTTTTCGCCTCACTTTGGTCAAAATTGACCATAAATAGCATCAGAAAAACTTCGAAAAAGAAATCCCTTTTTCATACAAATGGCCGACAGTTGTCTAGGGCTATAGCTACTCCTACTTGTTCTTTTTTGCCATTTTTCATCTTCAACCAAATAAAAACTTACTGGTCATCCTTGGGAGTTTTTGATATCCAAAATTGAATCACCATTTGGTAAAAATAAAGTTTAGATAAATAAAGGCTGCCTTCGAAAACTGAATTTCGAGGGTAGGAAAGTCTACAGTGAAAACTGAAGCAAACAAAGCATTCCATTTCTCTACATACATACCTCTTTCCAATCGAATCTCAATTTAATTAATTTTACAACTTTTCTTCATTCCAAAGTTTTATTTTTAAGAATGAGAGTAAAAATTATAGGTTTTATTATTTGAAAAGCTCAATGTGTTCTTTTCAAAAGCCAAACTGCCAAAGTCTGCCAAAGTCACAAATAACTTTTTGTTTTGATTTTGATTGCAACTTTTTCGAATCTTTCGAATGCGTGACGCAATTTGATTGGCACAAAATAGAACGCGCGCGAAAAAACAATGCAATGACTTCTTCTCTGAGATCTAATTTTCAATTCAATAATATATTGAATGTATGCTTATTTTAATTTTAATTTTAGAATTTTTGACCAACTTGGTTTCATGATAATTTAACTCGTCAGATTAAGGTGCACCATAAATTGACGAGTTAATTAACTCGTAAGATTAAGGTGCACCATAAATTCATGAGTTAATTAACTCGTCAGTTTAAGGTGCACCATAAATTGACGAGTTAATTAACTCGTCAGTTTAAGGTGCACCATAAATTGACGAGTTAAGTTATCTACTTGTGACGTCATAATTTCCCATTGATGACGTCACATTTGACGTAACTCGTGTTTTTTGTAACTCGTGTTTTTTAACTCGTGTTTTTTAACTCGTGTTTTCCGAGCCTCTCCCAAAGCCGGAGACCAAAACAAATCATCTTCCAAGATTATGGCGCCCTTTTGGATCTATTGTTAAGACCATCTAAAATGGTGGAAAGAGTTGCGGAAAGACAGAGGCGCCCGCTGCTTCAATGGGTGGTAACTCTTATTGGTAACGTCAAAACGCGCAATATGATCTTCCAACAGAAGGCGAGTTAGTTGCCGCGCGAGTTACGTCACGCACTCCACCTCAGCGCACAAAGAACGGTGTTTCAGTGAATATCAATAATTATAAGAATATCTTATGTGCTTAACTTCAGTAGACCTCGAGTGCTTCAATGAAGATGAAGTAGGTAAGAAGATAAAAAATGCGCTGGATAATTTTCATTATAATAGTTTGGTCAATCATTGCTGAAAGTTTGAAAAAGTTTTTCCGACGCGAAAAAAAATTTCAGCCAATTAAAAGCACAGTGTGCTTATACTTACTTTGTTTGCTACATCGTCTAGGCTAAAAAAAGTGAGAAAGACACGAACGCCTTATTTTAATGAGTGTTGTTATGATTTTTTTGATTGCGGCCATGTACAGGAACTCACCAAATGTTCCTAACTGAATGATGGGCACTCAGAATTTAGGGAAAGCTTGCTTTGCTTGTAAGCCCAGAGTGATGGATACTCGGGATAAGGTACCTAAATTGCAAACGCGGGGTGAAAAAAGCCTTCTTTGATGGGCACTCAGGAAAGGGAAGGTTTAATTATAAAACCCAGAGCGATGAGTACTCAGAAGGATTAGAGAAAGCTCAGTCGTAGGTAAATTTAGAATAAAGAATTTTTTTCCGTTTGTAGAGCAAGCAACCTTTTATTTTGGCACCAAGATAAATTGACGTCAAATCTTTTTCAACATGATTGAAAATTTCTTTTTTTGTATTTTTAGCATTTAAAAAAATATTTGACGTCAATTATTTAGACTTTTATGACGTTAAATAAGGGCAAAATCCCAGTAAAATGGGGATAACTTGCGAAAAAAAGCGAAATTCCAAAAAAAATGAAATAACAACCCCTAAGTTTTAATATAAGGAGGGTGTATGCCAAATTTCAGCTCCCTAAACCAATTATTCCGCTCTCTACGCTGCCCCAAAGTTTGTGGACAAACAAACTCACAAACATTTTGAGATTCTAGCTCACTGAAGTTGAGAATATTTCCTAAAAAGTACCGTGAAGTCGGGTAACTTGCATCAGTGTAGGCTAAAAGGGTTGGTGTAATTTAAGATGCACGATCTAACGATTTACGATGCACGATGCACGATTCACGATCCGTGCATAAAATATGTTAATTCATGCATAAATATGCTAATCATGATAAAATATTTAGGCAATTTACAAACTTTCATTCGCTGAAACTCAATTATTTTTAAAAACATCATTTATGTAAAATTATATATACAAATTATATTTAAAGAAGCTTTCAGTGCATTTCCTGATTATACCATGATCTCTTTCTCTTTTCAATTTCAATTCAGTCATAGATTAGAAGAAATAAGTGAAAGCCACATGTATTCACCTTCTGTACTCTCCTCTCTCTCTTTTTCATAACTTGAATCGTTTAATTGTTTACCGAAAGAAAATTCTTTCTCATAATAGCGACGTTAAGCAAGAAGCTATCTATTACGTACGGAATCTATTACGCGAGTTTTTCGCGGGCTAGAGCCCAAATCTCAAGGCTAACTCTGTCCCGTGAAATTTGACCTGTACGTCATAGCTTGGGGAGTGGATCTATTGCGCGAAATTCTCCAATCTCACGTAATAGATATCGATTAGGATATAAGCATGATCCACGGGAAATTTACCTTACGGAGATTGGGCTGAATCATTTAGGATCAAAAATCACCCGAAAAAAATGTAAACAGAAAAGAAACTTTGATTTCTGACAAGTTTGAGCTGAGAAAACTAACAGTAGAATTTTTTTGAATGTCATCTGTGGAAACTATGATGTATACAAACAAAGTGAAAGGATTTATTGCACAAAAGAAGGTCAAGATGTAAGTGTAATAAAATAATCTTTGCTGACTTTTTTATCAAACCAAAACAAACAGAAGTTTCTTTCTGGTTCTTTGTTTTTCTTCTCTTTTTTATCTTGCTTTTTATATGCTCTCAAAGTCCAAATACATTCAAAGTAACCATTACAATGAACAGCATGTAACCATATTTCTTTTTCATGTTTTTCAGTGTTTCTTTGGTGCCACACCATCAAGTGCGGAGAAGCCAAAGTTATAATGTCACCCACCCCAAAGCAACAAACACGAAAAAGACTGCTCTGCCAAGCTCAAATAAATTTACCCTTCCACCCAAAGCATAACAGAAGAAATCTTTATTTATTGTTCCAATTTCAACTGCTACAACTAAGTGCTAAGCAACGAGATTCAATTTCTCCTCTCCATCATCAACTATATATTGTACGTACAAATCAGCCTGAGCAAGAACCTGATGTCACACAACCGCTAAACTTCAAACCGTTCTCAAAAATTATATAAAGCTCTATCTTCTGGACAACCGCTACTGCTTTAAGTTCTCAATCCTTTACTGAAAAATTTTTATTGACTGGTCATCCTTCAACTTCTTCGACATTATAATGTTATAACGTTCCAGAAAGTTTGGTTTGATTCTAAAAAGACATCTCGTTTCCTAAAAAGGTGATATTGATACCTTGGAATGCAAAGAAGCAGACCAGAAGAAGGAACACCTGCCAGATATGAAACTCGAGACCTGGTTTGCACACTTTTTTATAAGAGTGTTTTTATTGGTAATGCTAATGGTGAAGCATTCATATAGAAGTGCAGCTAAATAAGGATGACAGACTGTACACTATGCTCTTACAGATTGTTTTTTTGTTTATAAATAAAGCAGTAATTTTTGATTGGTACCTATGTAAACTAGGAATGAAATTATGAAATTATATATTTTTATTGCAATGTTAAGAATTCATTGAAATGATATTTTTTGTTTATAAAAATGTTGAATAAAAATAGTAAAAGTAATATAGAGAAAACTGTGACTATGCTTGTCTAGTTTTAATTTTTGTGAAAACAATTGTCTTGGGAAAAAACTAAGTAGATTAAGATTGAAAGTAAGGGGATTTTATAGACCAACAAGAAAGCTGGAAAAGAAAAAAAGAAAAAGAAAATTTTATAAGTTGGGGCCGAAAGTGAGATGCGGAAAAATTAACATTACGTCATACGTCATAGATCGCCTTTTTGCTTAACCACTTTTTTTTCTATGCCGTGAAGCTTTAGGAATCAGGCTAAAATGCCTCGGACCCAGTCTAAAAACTCACGTAATAGATTCCGTACGTAATAGATAGCTTCTTGCTTAACCTCGCTAATAGAGCACCTGTTTTTGCTTCGTACATTACGGTCCGCAAATTTTATTCGCCAATATATTCTTTTATTTGCTTTAAGAAAGAAATTCCTATATTCGATTAGGATTTTTAACACTGAGAGCAAAAATATTTCTTGTGCATTGTTGACTTTCACTCACTGTCTTATTGTAAGATAATGTTCACAAGGTAGTTTTCATTATCAACATTATGTAAGTTTTTTCATAATTTTACGGTCGTAATTATTCGTACTTTCATTGCTTACTTATTTCGTTTTTGTTGCATAAATTTACTTGAATTTACCGTGGCAAACAAAAGCGAGAAAAGATTATGCCATTATTTTAGAATTATGCAATATAATTTAAGTTTATGATGATTATTAGGAATAATCAGCATACTTTATGCATGGATCGCGCATCGTGAGATCGTGCATCTTAAATTACACCAACCCAGGCTAAAACATGCATAGCCCTCAATCAAATGACTGACCAATCAAAGGGTATCAAAGTAGCAAAATTTCAAAACTACGCAGCTTCGCTCGCAGCTCTACTCTACCATTTTTGTTTTGATTTAACTTTGTATTTTAAGGACCAGACAGTTCATTCATTTGAGGGCCATGCATGTTAGCCTCCACTGATGCAAGTTACCGGACTTCAAGGTATGATATATTTGGACTTTAGCACTTAAGCTAAAGTCCCGCGAAAGCAGGACAAAAATTGAAGTTTGCAAAAAGACACCACATAGAAGATCTTTCAAATTCAGTAATGAATAGTGAATAGAGCAGTAAAAAATACAACTTATCTATTTTTCTTTGCTTGTTTCATTCGCATCCATGTCAATAAAAAAAATTATAATACACCGTAGTCTCTCTATCTCCATGGTGCTCCACCTGGCTCCACTGTAGAGGCTGTAGGTAAAAATGCACACATAATAATGTGGAAGGTTAGAGTCAAATGTAAACATTGTCAATTTTTTTCTTTCCTTTAAAGAGAATGATTTAGCTAGATATTTGAACATGATATCAATGATAATTTTATGGATCTCTCCTGAAAATTTCACATAAATTCATCAAGAGCAAAAGAAGTTATTATTTAAAGGAGTTTGTTACCTACCGTTTCTTTTCTGGGTTCCCTTATGTGTACCTGATTTTTACCTACCATTTTTTACAGGGGAAAGCGAAGTTTCCTGCGGTCGCTAAAATATAACAAATGGAAAATTGTTTGGACGTGTGCGCTGTCAACACTACTAAACAATGTATTGTTACACCCGTGACCAATAACATATTATTAATATATAAGAATTACATTACAATTTCTATTTATTTGTCTTTGTCTTTATTCTGCATGAAATTTTTACATGTTATTTTCATTGATTCGACAAAAATTGAATATAAATTTAAAAAAAATTATTTATTATTTCAAAAAGACAATACAAAAATATACAGCTAGTCACACTAGCGTCCCGCCAAAATGACAACTTCCCAAGAAAAAGATCCACCTAGATCCGGACAGTGCCGGATATTTCCCAGAAATTCTGCCGGACCTCAAACACTGCAGGGTTTGAATTATAAATTAAAGGAGGTTCGCTAGTTTTTTCACTGTTTGTGAAGCATTTTTAGCATTTTCCGATGTTATTTAGAAGAAAATGCGAAAGTATCTTCAATGTATTTCTCGAGAAAAGCGAAGTAAGACTTAAAGTAAGAAATTATAGACAAAGCAAGGTATAGTGAAGTTTTGAAGTAGCGAGTAAAGCAAAAGATAAACGAGTGAATAAAGTTGTGAGTTTATAAAGCAATAAATAAGCGAATGAAGAAAGTTTTGAAATACGCGAGTTGATAAAGCAACAGATAAAGGAATGAATAAAGTAGCAAAGTAGTGAGTTGATAAAGCAATAGATAAACGAGTGAATAAAGTAGGATTGGTGTAATTTAAGATGCACGATCTAACGATTTAGGATGCACGGTTCGCGATCCATGCATAAAATATGTTAATTCATGCATAATTATGCTAATCATGATAAAATATTTAGGCAATTTACAAACTTTCATTCGCTAAAACTCAATTATTTTTAAAAACATCATTTCGAAAGAAAATTCTTTCTCATAATAGTGCTTTTAAGAAAGAAATTCCTATATTCGATTATGATTGTTAAAACTGAGGAGAGCAAAAATAACATTATACATTACTTCCATTAAATTCTAATTATTCGTTTTATAAATAGGTAGGTCCATTAAAGTATTACTTGTTGTTGCATGAATTTGGTAAACAAAAGCGAGAAAAGATTATGCCATTGTTTTAGAATTATGTTATATAATTTAAGTTTTATGATAATTATTAGGAATAATCAGCATACTTTATGCATGCATCGCCTGTCGTAAATCGTTAGATCGCGCATCTTAAATTACACCAACCCAATAAAGTAGCAAAGTAGCGAGTTGATAAAGCAATAGATAAACGAATGAATAAAGTAGCAAAGTGGCGAGTTGATAAAGCAATAGATAAACAAATGAATAAAGTAGCAAAGTGGCGAGTTGACAAAGCAATAGATAGACGAATGAATAAAGTAGCGAAGTGGCAAGTTGATAAAGCAATAAATAAATGAGTGAATAAAGTAGCGAAGTGGAGAGTTGACAAAGCAATAGATAAACTAATGATTAAAGTAGCGAAGTGGTGAGTTGACAAAGCAATAAATAAACCAGTGAATAAAGTAGCGAAGTGGCGAGTTGACAAAGCAATAGATAAACGAATAAATAAAGTAGCGAAGTGGCAAGTTGACAAAGCAATAGATAATAAATAAATGAAAGAAGTAGCAAAATAGGTGTTTTCTTATAATTTTTTAAGAATTTTTGAGTTACAAATCTTTTTGGGTCTCCCTAAATCTAAAATTCGCATTTTGTGAAGTGCGAAGCTATAATTCGAACCCTGCACTGACTCTTTACATGTGTGGAATTTTTTTTTAATTTAGCAGATAATCAAGGCCTAACAAATCAAAGCGCTATATTCTTGGGAATCAAATTTTTTTAAATTTTGTTGGTTGCTTAGCCGACTGCTGCACATTGATATGAAATTTTATAAGTGTGTACCAAATATGAATTTGCATCTTTGATGAAAGATTTGGCATCATTGGTGACATCATTACCACCTGATGATCTCATTATTTTTTTTAAATGCCAAAAATAGGTCCCCCCCCGCCCCCTAATTACCTTTTTTCACTTCAATATTTCTTTGCTCAAATTTGTTAGGTTAACTAAGCGTGGCATGTGTTTTTAGAATATCTATGAATTTTTTCTACCTGCTGGTATCGTGTATTTTACAGACAAGCCCCAGGTTACTGTAGGGTAGCTATATACAAAATATATATACAATAATACAACCATAATACAAAAATCAGATGAGGAGTTATGCTGAAAGTGAGCATTTTAGGTAAAGAATTGACAGGTTTGTAAAACTGTAAAATACCAACCTTGCACGTGACCATTGTGATGTTGATTGATTCTCAATTTTATAGGATTCAACAGACTATAAAAATTGAGAGAAAAAATGAAGACAAGATTTACAACCATAGATATTAAAGCTGCTTTGGCTGAAATCAATAAAAGGTAAAAGAACTTTCTCTGGGTCAATGGTATTATATTATCTTATTATACTGCTTTCCTATTTAGATGCCATATACATGCGACTATCTTTTTGTGAAATCCTGCTTTCAAAAGAAATAACCCTAATTTAAACTTACTCCTTTATAGTGATGCAATTGGTTTACGTGTTATGAATGTCTATGATATTGACAACAGAACTTATCTAGTCAGATTGGTGCAGTAAGTATCTTAATTTTCAGAATTTTGTGATTTTATAATTTTCATTCGCACTCAAAAATCTGCGAGATGTATATTTACTTTAAAGGTAACATGGTGGGTATGTTGATAGTCTATTAAATTTTTATGTTATCTATTTTTTTAGTGGAGATACTAAAATTGTGATTCTTATCGAGTCTGGTAATAGGATTCATCTCACTGAGTATGATTGGCCAAAAAATATGATGCCTTCCGGATTTTCAATGAAGGTATAATGTTTTTGAGAGTTGTTAAAACAAATTTCAATTTCTGTAGAAGTGGTTGATTTTCTGTTCCTTCTTGCTTGCTTTTGGACACATGTCTCTGAGAGTTGGATAGCTTAAAAGATGTATTTGTTAACTGCTAGATGATCTACAGAAAAAGGGGAATAAACCTTCAATTCAAACAACGTTTCAGAGCAATAAGTGATAATTATTTCTGGGTTACTCTGTCCAGTGCCGTAAACATTTAAGAGGCAGACGTTTAGCAGCTGTCAATCAAATTGGTATTGATCGTATTGTTGATTTCACTTTTGGTTATGATGAAGCTGCTTATCACTTAATTGTGGAACTTTATGATAGGGTAGGTTTTGTTCAAAGTAAATTTCATCCAGTCATCTATCAAGTTTTATCAGAATTTCATTTCTTCCAGTATCTTGTCTCAACCGTCTTTTTCATAGGCATTCAATACTTGGCGTGCATATGTTTTTCTTTCCAAATGCTCTCACAACTCTTCTCTGTTTGTAAACAGAAATCTCTCCAATTGAGATGTATGATTTTGATTTCCTTTCTTCAGGAAATTTACTTTTCTTTAACTCTAACTTTATTTAACTTAACTAACTGTCAAGACAATGACACTACTGCCTAAGATTGAATGCAATGAATTTCGTTCTTCAGGGAAATATCATCTTAACAGATCACGAGTACAAAATCTTACAGCTTCTGAGAGTCCGAGCAGACACAGATAAAGATGTCAAGTTTGCAGTCCGTGAACAATACCCAGTGGACTTAGCAAAACAACATGAGGGTGTTCCAAATGAGGAAAAGTAAAGAAAATCTTATATTTATTCACTGAGGTCTGTATATTTCAGGCAAGGAGTACATAGAATGTAGGCTAAAAAATAATTTTTTTCAAATAAACTTTTTAAGGTGATTTAATTTTCAAGTAACATTTAATAAAAGTTTAAACAAGTTTTAGCATCAATAATGATAATTAAAAATGTTTTTATCGCATTTGATGATGTAGATTCGTTCATTCATAATAAGAGAATAGATTCTTCAAAGCAATAACAGGACTTGGAATATCTTACATCAATTAAAAATTTGAACTATTTTCCCTTTTTTAGAATCCAAACAATTTTAAAAGAAGCCAAACCTGGAGAAAATTTGAAACGCATTCTGAATCCCAATTTTGGTAATTAAACAAAAAATTTAACGTAGATATATTTCTATATTCTTTAATGGAGTGTCTGTTTATGCTCCATACGTATTGCTCCAGGTGTAGATGTCTCCTTTACAGAAATAAAGAACATCACACTTTACAGCTTGATCAAATCCTTTAAAACTTTTAATGTCATAATATTTAGGCCTTGGATTTTTTTAAAGGTAAAGATTTGCATGATTTATCAGAGGTTTCAAAACGAGGTTTTAACATTAAGTTTAATGCCTTTTTTGTCTTTTTAGTGTATGGACCAGCAGTACTTGAGCACACATTGCTGTCTGTTGGATTAAAACCAAATGCTAAAGTTCCCCAGCAATTGAACCCTGAGGATTCTGAAGGTTTGATTTTTTCAGACATCAATTAATATCAATGAGGATTTACTTCTAATGAGCTAGAATCTCGCAATATGTGAACTTTCATGTCTAGTCTGTAGACACAAATAGTGCAATTTGGCTGAAATGGTGAACACTTTTTTCTTTGATTAAATATTAAAAGTTTAACTTTTACAACTTGGAGAAGAGTTTTTCCTTCCCATTATTAAAATGTTGATAAATAAAATTTTTCTTCTAAAGCTTCATTGAGCCAAACTGTAAGAAGTGAGGAAGTTAAGCTGGTTATATTGTTTGTATGAGCTATCTGTACTCAGTCAAAGAATTTGTTTTGGAACTAGCTTGTGTATTTTAGAATTGAAACAGTTATAAAACATCCTTTTGTTTAGTCATCAACAAGATTTCGAACGCTTTGCACAATTCTGAAAATATCCTTCAAAGTATACAAGATGATCCCAAGGTATGATTTCATAAATACTGTATTTCGTCGCATCAAAATAAGAAAGCCTTAAGTCCATTTTTGTAGTTTTGAGAAAATCAAGTTTAAAGGTTTAAAATGGCTGCCATTTTTGACCATGTTGGGCTAGCTAGCTGCTTTTTTGATATGAATATAAATGAAGAAAGATCTTTCAAGTTCTAAAGTATCAACATTGTCACTTATACCATTGCGGAGATATGAATGCTTCTTCATAGCATGTTTTTCGAGAATGGACTTAAACCTTTTTTTCTATGTAAATTTCCTTGATTAAAACTGAAAATTTGAAAAATTTCCAGTGAAAAAGTGTCTTAACTCCAAAATGGACTTAAGACTTTCTTGCTTTAAACTTTCTTAACTTTTTTGAACTCTTTAACTAAAACCTTAATCTAAAAGGTCCTAAAGTCCAACTAAAATGACAATGGACTTAAGACTTTCTTAACTTGAGAAAATTTCAAAAATAAAAATTCTTATTTTTCAAAAAACTTAAAATTAGGCCACTTTAGGTTGGTTTTTGATGGATTTAAGCCAAAAATTCGATAAAAAATGGGGTGTAAAGCATCGGTATGGTCATAACTCAATTTTTGAAAAAATGGACTTAAGGCTTTCTTATTTTGATGCGACGATTTACTCATAGAGTGTTTGTAAATTTTTGGCTAATCTATTAATTTGCTAATCTAAGGAATTTCGAGGCTGAAATTCTCTGAAAAAATAAGGAATCTCCAGGCTTTGAGCTAAGTTAAGCTTCTTATAAAAAGGAAACGTATATATTATAATAAAAACCCATTTTCCTTCAAAAATACAGGAACTGAGTTTTCTCTAAATATAAAATAATATTTTCCTTTGAAAATAATACAGACGAATAGAAATATTTTGGGAAATTGCCTCTGAACAGGACAAAAAGTAAATCACTAAGGGTCAGTGACTCTTACTATACATTCAAAACACTGTTTATTTAGGGCTACATCATTCAAAGAGCAGAGAAAAAGGCAAAGTCTGATGGAGATAGTGATGATAAACTGTTAACGTATGAATTCTGAAGAAAATGATGTTTGAAATTCCAATTATACAATTCTTATTATTCTATATGCCAGGGGGGGTCTTGCAGTTACTCCTTGACACTATGTGGAGTAACTGCAATTTTGGACATTTTCTACAGACACCACCACCCTTGCAGTTATTCCATAGTGTACTAACTGATTTTACCCTCAAAATTGGTGTATACCACCCCCAAAAATGCCAAATTTGGCAATTTTTTCACTGAATTCCTCATTTTTGATACCATTTTACTGGGTACGTCTTATTAACGACCGTTCAAGAGTTAAATATCTCAATCATTTTCCAAGTTTGTTAAAATATCTTTCATGCCTTGATTGAAGAAAAAATTTTGTGATTTTTTTTTTACTTTTGAAAAAAATGTTTTGAATTTTTTTGCTTCCAGAATTTTTAAAAACCTAAAATTTTAAGTGAAAAATTGAAAATTTGCTCACTTAGTACACCATATCCTACCAAAATCGACAATTTTGGCCTTAGGCACCACCCATGTTGCAGTTAGTCCACTGGTGAAGTAACTGTTTTCCCAAATTTTGGTTTATATACCACCACGGTAGTAATTGTCATAGTGTTTATATAATAACTGCATGACCCCCCCCCCCCCCCCTGTATATGCCAAAAATGCTTGATGAAATCTCAGAGCTGTTTAAGTTTGAAACATTTATAGTAAGCCTCAAGTATTTTTTGGAACTTAAAGTAATTTTTTGTTTCACATATTTTATTTGGCTGATGATTGTCGTTCGTACAGACGGTATGAAACTATAATTTCTAGAAATTAAACAAGCTTATTTTCTGATTTAATCTGACAAAAACCTGCAAAATTAATTCATTTTCTTCTTTCTTCAGATATGCAGAATTCCATCCTTACTTCTATGAGCAACATCAAAAATCACCCAATCTTGAGTTTCCGAGCTTCAATAAGGTGCTGTGCTTCTTCGAGTTACATAGTTTAGTTCCTATTACTTAACTTTGTCCATTCGTTCTGTATTACAACATCTAGATAGCTGCCAAATAGTGGTCTCCTTGACAAAACTAAAATCTTCACTTTAATTTTTACAATGGGTGCAGCTTCAATTTGCCCTGGCATGTTCTCATTTTATTTACATATCAAAAGATTCGTATAAGCCGCCACTGTAATTATTGCTGGTGCATAATGTGAGGGAATGTGTGTATATCGGGATAAAATTTATTAATAGGGATTTCAAAACCCTTAGAAAACTAAAATCTTTATAAATAAAGTCTAGACAGTTCACTTTATGTCTACCTTTTCTCAAAAAGGAGGGGTGGTATGGCAAGAATCTGACAGTCCAAACTACACGCTTTTTTATGAGACAATTCATGATGGAATTGGTCAGAAAATATTAACAATATGCTACAAATCGCCATCATGGAATTTTGCAACAGAACAAATAAGGACATTTTTAATTATAATTTTTAACTGTAAACTGCCAATTATCCCCTAGTGGGGTTCAATACTTGCCAATTATGCTTCGGGTGAGTATTACATGTTAAATTTAGGTTGAGTTGCGATCCAAACCTAAAAATACCATAAGAATGTTTTAGGATGATTTTCCTTAAAAATTAAGAATATCTGTTGAAATGGAAAAACATCATTCTTATTAAAAAACGTTTACTTACTCTCGTACCGTCACTTATCTTTTTATTTTCTTTTTTTTTCATTTGCAGAGTGTTGATGAATTTTTCTCGAAATTGGAAAGTCAAAAGATCGATATGAAAGCAATGAATGCCGAGAAGAGTGCATTAAAACGATTAGAAAATGTTAAAGACGACCACAAAAAGCGTTTAGAAGCTCTCAAATCAAGTCAGGTATAAACATGATTACAAACCAGATTTTCAGTCGTTTTTATGCTAAAAATTTCTTCTTCATTTTGCAAACAAGATTTTGTAGGACTTTGTCATGTATAGTACGGTCAAATCAATAATCTAACAACTTCTCTTTCAGCAATAAAACTTTGATCTAAGTTAAATTAATGTTGTTGATCAAAGGAATATTATTTGCTTTTCTTTGTCTTTTTTTTTAGGATTTGGATACAACCAAAGCTGAATTGATTGAAATGAATCTACCGCTTGTAAGTAAGCCATTGTCTCAACATTAAAAACAATTAAACCTCCCCCCCCCCCACTTGTTCCCCTTCACTTGTTGACGGTATAACTAAGAAAACCAATGTTAGGTTATAAGCTTGAATGTGAAATCTAAACATTAATTTATTTCATTAAGATCTTCCTTTTATTCATTTTTTTGTTTCGAATTTGTAGGTAGAACAAGCCATTGCAACCATCAACAGCGCGATTGCAAATCAAATCGATTGGGAAGAGATTGAAGATATTGTAAAAGAAGCACAAAGCCAACACGATCCTATCGCAAGCTCTATCAAATCGTTGAAATTGAACGTCAATCAGATTGTACTAAGTCTCAGGTAAGGCCTAGGTGTTTCACTCCCTTGTATTAGATATTCTTCTTCTAGAGTAATTAGAGAAAGAATTCATCGCTTCTTGTTCTGCATAACTTTGGCACTAGGTTAACTCTATATTTTAGTTTATTTTTACCTCAAGATGCTTTTTTTCAGCGTAAAACCTGCTCGATTTCGAAGACAATTGGTTGATGATCTCTTATGCGTAAATCTAGACGAGCTTTTGCAAGACAAAACTTCGTTAAAAACCCAAAATTTTAAATTTGATTAAGTTACTGTTGCAGAACAGAACGTTAGACAGGTTGTTATCAATCCGGAAGCTTGAATTATTATTCTTATTTACAGGAACTTTTACGATGAGGACAGCGACAGCGATGATGAATCAGAGGACGATGGTGAAAATAAAAACCTAAAGGTTTGTACCTTTTCTATAAAATATAAATTTCACGAATACTACAAGTAATAAAAAACTACCGCCTTAGCTGTCTAGCCTGAATTGAATTCTAGCTTCAGATCAACATTTTTTAGTCATTCCTGGAAACTTATTCTAATTTTCCTTATTATCATTCTAAAAACTTTGTCGATCTTTTGGAAGATATTGGTCGTCGACTTCTTTTGTCATTGAAAACGAATTTCTTTAATAGAAATCGTCATCACCAAAAACAATAGAAATAAACATTGATCTTGGATTGAGCGCATTCGCAAATGCTCGCAGTTTCCACAATAAGCGTAGACAGGCTGCTTCGAAAGAAGAGAAAACTATACAAGCTTCGAAAAAGGTAACTAGACGAGACTGCCTGGCTATTCAACGAAATTTTTGTTGTCTTTTGATGCTTGTGACTTGTACTTCTAGTTAACTAAGATTCCTTGTGTGTGAGAGAGAGATAAAGGGATTTTAAACCTTCACTAATCCGAAACGATTGAAAAGATGTAAAATGGAGTTCCTTATAAACAGTGGTGAATTGTGTTCTCAAAAATTAAAAAGATATCCTTTTAGACGTCCAAATATCGTCTGTTAGTCTAAAACTATACAAAACTTATCTTGCATAAAAGTCAAAGCAAGCAGAACTAATTTTTACATAAAATTGAATATATAATTTAGGTTCTGTTCTATACCATTTTAGGCACTGAGATCAGCTGAGCAGAAAACAAAAGAAACGCTAAAAGAAGTACAAACTGCTAAAATGATCAGCAAAACAAGAAAAGCAAACTGGTATTATATTAAACTTCACACTGTATTTAATACCTGTGTACGTTTCATCTAAAAATAAGTTCATGATTATTTTGTTATGCGTGACTTGCCAGAAAGTCTTTTCCGCAAGGAAAGAGGACTTATATTTTATACTGCCAAGGTTTTATTTTGACAGTATCTCCAGAAACCACAAAATCACGGATGTCATATTTCCTTCATTTCCATCCATGTGTACGAGGGGGACGCAAAAAGGTTCAGTGGACATAAAGGTCCAGGTGGTTTGAAACAATCAAAAAATCAACAGGCTGGGGGCGTTTATTAGGCTCCGGAGAATATTTATAACATTACACCGTCTCTTTCAATGACTAGCCTGAAATAGTAGAGGAATATCTAAGTATGTGAAAACTTTTTTAACAATTTCTCAGCACATACCATTTTAACATAGAATAAATGGTTGCTTTAAGTCATTTTTTTTTTCGTTTAAAAATGATTGTAGGTTCGAGAAGTTTTATTGGTTTATCAGTTCGGAGAATTACTTGGTGGTCGGTGGTCGAGATCAACAACAGAATGAGCTGCTCGTCAAACGATATTTACGGGCTGGTAAGGCTTTTTGTAGTATTGAGTTTGTAATCGTCAGCCGTGCAAAATTACTCGAATCTGATTGGTTTAGAGGAGTGCGATTAATCGTTAATTTCACTATTACCACTTTTTGCACTCTTCGGCGGGGGGGGGGACACTTTTGTCCCCTTATTCTTTTCTCTCCCAAGTCCTGTGTCAGAGACTTTTTTTTACTATATAATAAAAACAAAGACATTTTTTTTCTTCAATATTAAAAAGAACAAAGAAATTTTACGTTACAATAGCTTCTTTTAATTGAAAACAAAGAAAAATTACACTGCAATGTTTTCTTTTTAAACAAATTTAGCACAGTGGACTTTCTCTCTAATTCGAACTTCTATTATTTGAATCTTTCTGCAATTCGCACTAGTTCTTAGTCCCCGGTCATGAAGGAAATCGTTTGAAATACTTTTTATATTATTTGAATCTCTCCTTAATTGGAACAAATGATATGAGCCCTCTCCACTGGGGAATGGGTCCTACTCCGCCTTACAAAGTAGGAATTCCTCCTTTTTCAAGTTGGAACGCTTAGCGCTGTCCAGACACCGCTGGTCCTGTGCACGCGAGACACAGATACCATGATGCATAGCGGTGACACTCGAACTGCGCAGAAAAGCATATAGCTCGTCGCAGGCGGAGAACATGATGAGTGACACTACACACCACAACGTCTGGCATATCACCCACACTCTTGTATCAGAATAGTGGTACCCAATTCCCCTCACATGGTATGGGTTGACCCGGGCGAAGGTACGTTCACTTGCCAAGTGAACCGTAGTACTACAGTGGGAATCGAACTAGGAGCTACCAGACGGGAGTTAAGAGCGATGACCACCACACCACTACGAGATGCTTAATCTCGAATTAGAACAAATAATTTTGATTATTCGATTTTTTGACATTTTATGGTTTCCGTACCCTTAAGGAGACCCAAAAAGGAACAATCCCATCCCTTAGAGAGACAATCCCATCCCTTAGAGAGGCCATGACTTGTTGTTATTTTTTTAACCTTTAGAGAGACTTGGGAAGGTAAAAGAAACCCGACCCTTACTGTCCATACGTACCCAGCACCTACTTCTGCCTAAGAACCCCCCTTCCTGGGTAAAAAAAGACTGTTTAATAGGCAACTCTGTCATTAAATTTTTAGAAACAAACAAGACAACTCAGCCAATAATGTCCATTTAAAGCTTAAATTTCTGTCGAGAACAAAATGGTTGAAATTCGCTTTCCTGTAGACTGGAGTCGTTTATAATGCGTGTAATACTAATAATACCAATACTAATACTAATAATACCAATACTAATAATAATAATAATAAACAAAATCAACTCAAATGAAAAACTTTCAATACACAAAACAACACACATTTTTTTTTTTCAAGATTTTTTTGAGCGGGAAAAAATTATAATTGCAATATTGACACTTTTCTTTTGTTTGGAGTTAGTGCACAAAGGTTTCTAGACGACTAAAATTGTTCCCTTCATTACTTTTTGCTTTATTTCTACTATGTATAAACTAGTCGTCTAGCTTGCTAGACTAGCTTTCCTGAAACAAAAGATGCTTGAAGTCTAAACTGCACTGGATCTGATTTGTTTTCTCGTTCAGTTATATATGTGCCTTCGGCCTAAAAGTTATTGACTTGTGCTTTTTTTTTCATATTCAGGTGATTTATACGTCCACGCGGACCTCCATGGAGCTAGTAGTGTCATCATTATAAATCATGGCAAAGGTGACATTCCTCCAAAGACGTTAAACGAGGCGGGCACAATGGCTATCTGTTACAGTGCTGCATGGGATGCGCGAGTTGTGACGAGTGCTTGGTGGGTACATCATAATCAGGTGAGACGGTCCTTTGAATTATTTAAATACCTTATCGGGGAAAAAAATGTCGGAGTTTTATTTAGTCGAGGTTTTTTTTCGTCGGGGAAACATTTCGTCACCTAGATTTTGCTTCAGCTCTATCTAGTGTTTTATATAAGATATCTATGGTTTTATGGTATCCGTCAATTATTAAATTATTTTCATTAGGTCTCTAAAACAGCTCCATCAGGAGAGTACCTAACGACTGGTAGTTTTATGATACGTGGCAAGAAGAACTATCTTCCACCATCCCACCTGGTCATGGGTTTTTCCGTTATGTTCAAACTAGAAGAGTCTTCTATTCCAAACCATGTCAACGATCGCCGAGTGAGAACCATTGAAGATGATGTGGCGTCACAGGTAATGTTGTTTGCGAATAAAGATTCGATTAATTTCCAGTAGCACTGCTGTTTATGTTCTAGGAATGCAAGATCTCCCCTTACTTTAGTGTGAATTGTGGTGTTAATTATATACCCAATCAAGATCATAATTCAAAAATGAACAGATGAACTTTTTTCACTTACTAATTCTAAAGGTTTCCTGCTCGTACACACACCTGTGTCACAGATCAGATTGGACACCCTACACGGGAAATTGACTTTGCTTTCATCGCCATTTGAAATCCAATGGAAAAAATTGTACTCCAAAACTCACTGGATTTTTTTACCCGGGATCAAAAGAATGTCTATCCATGTTTAGATTTTGAAAGAAATTTTCATTCCCACTGTGGGAAGAATTTCCACCGGGGCTGTTCTTAAAAATTATCTTCTGCTATCGACTTTTTATGAGAACCGGAGGCTTAATTTTGGCTTAAAGATAGAAACAATTAAGAATAATCACGGTCTCAGTTTTCGGGAATGTCTCTTACATTAGGAACTTAAATTCTGAAAATCACCAAGAAAATCAGAGACAACTGAACCTCAGACAAAAATTCATTTACTCCTTTAAAAAAGTTTTGTCTCTTTAATTGACAACAAGGTGGATTGTCATTTATTATAACTGTTGATGGTCTTCCAAAATAGCAATTCTCAAACAAAGATTTTTTCACAAATCTACATACAGGTTTCTGAAGCTGACACTGGTACGATCGACGAAGAGCAAGAGATTCCACTAGTTAACGAAGACCCTGATGAAGAAGTGCTATCACCGGTCAGTGAGGAGACTATAAAAACCGACATGGAGAAATGCGATATAAAAGAAGAAGAGACTGATAATATTGAAAAAGATTCTCTTCCACATGTTGAAAATATAGTTGAGATAGAGAACAATGAAGCTAAAAATGTTTCAAACAGCGAAAATGTTGCTTCTGATGAAAATGAAGATCATAAAGATAGAGATGATGATATTGAAAAGGAGGATAAGGAAAATAATGAAAAAGAGCAAATTCAAGAGGGTGAAGGAGTAACGAACATTGAACAGGAAGTTGAAAAATCAACAGCAGAAACAAAGGAAGATGATATTGACGAGGATGAAGATTTTGAATACCCAGACACCAACATTGAGTTACAGTATATGGGTGGTGAAAAGTATGTTTTTTATCTTCGCGCTTCATGTTCATCGCTAGATTGTCTTCTGTAAGCGTCCTTATTTCGAACATTGTACCATTTGGTCATTCTTAAGAGGTTACTGTCTTTTTTCTCACTAGACATACTTTAATCGGGTTTAATTTCTGATTTTAATTTCTGGATTTAATTTAGCGAATCAGAGTTTTGAAAATTTTCACGTGGATTTAATTTCGCGAATGAGCCTAAAAGCAAGGTGAAAATAGCTATTGTTTGCCACCAAAAGAGAATTTTGACTTGTTCCTCCGCCAAAAATACGGTTTCAATAATTTCGCGAGTCAGCAATCTCACGCGTTTTCGCGAGTTTTAATTTCACAAAAAAGGGCAAAATTCACGAAATCGTGAAACTTAATCTCGCAAAAGTTAATCTGATTAAAGTATCAACTCAGGCCTTGGTCGGATCAACGAGGCTCTCTATTTACGGCCTTTATATAGGTTATAATGTCAGTGAAAAATTGTCTATTTGTATATTGTAATAACAAGTTTGTCTGTTCACCTAACAAAATGACATAGTAGAAAATAGCTTACTTTGTATTTTGTAACATTTAAGGTTCCAGCTTCAAAGAGGTGAATCTACATACTCCAATGAAGGATCGAAATCTGAAAATACTGGAGAAGAAGCTAAAAATGAGGTATTGCCCGTTTATAAAATCATATTTGATAAGAAACTTCTATTACATAGTTGCGTGAATTGGCTTTTTTTCGTTACGTGAATGCATGAATTTTCTCTTGTAGTCAAATTTGCTTAAATTTCCCCGATTTTTGCACGGTTACTCGATTCTCCCGAAAATGTTTTGAGTTGAAATACAGAGGAAGGGAGTCGAATGTTTTCAGCCTAATTGGATATTATTTCCTTTTGGCTTTTGTACGCTTTTTAACTGGACAAATAAATTCTTCTTGAACTTCCCCTAGAATCGAAAACCAAAATTATCAAAGAAACAGCGCAGGTATGTAACACCTTTTTATTTTGAAGATACACGCTTTTTTTACAAGAATATACTTTTTAAGAATATTCATGATGAAACCAGCCAAAAATTTAAGAATGTACTAAGAAAATCACCATCATGGAATTTAGCAACTGAAGCTAAGAATGCCATTTTTAGAGCCTTTTCAATTATAAGTTGCTAATTACCCCCAAGTAAGGCTCGCCTCTTCCACAAAAATGGCATTTTATGCTTTAGATGTATGTATTAAATGTAAAATCTAATTTGAATTAGGGTTCTAACCTAAGAATGCTGTAAGAATATTTTTGGATGATTTTCCCCAAAAAGTTAAGAATATCCATCATGAAATGAAAAAAACACCATTCTTATCAAAAAACACCATTCTTATAAAAAAAGCGTGTAAAGTGAACCATCCTTCTGTCGCCCTACTTTAAATGAGATCTTCCATTCTCTTTACTACCACCAAACTTCCAATTTCTCCTAAGGTTTTTATCACGATGTCATCCCCTTTAAAAGGCGAACTCAGCATACCAATAAATTTGTCTTATTTCGATCGAATCTTCGGCAGCCAATTTTCTACAAATTCTCTCTCTTTAGAGATATGAAGAAGCAGAAGAAACAAGGAGCAGAAGCAACTAGCGAACAACAAACCACCGACCTCCCAAACATTCAAGAAGACAAACCGGCTCCAACTGTTGAATCTGCAGTATGTCATTTATACTGGTCTCTGTTTTACTATAATTGGCCCAGCGCTAGCGATAGGGCCTTTCATTTGCAACTTTCCGTCCGTCCTTCCGCTGTCTGTCCGTCCGTTTTGGTAGAAACGGCGCTTAAAACCAGTACCGCACTTTTTAATTTTGCCGTTTGGAGAGAGAAAAGGTTGCTAAAGTCGGATACTGGCTACAAAAGATATATTTTCTGATTCCGCGCTCTTTCAAAAACAATTTTCAAAACAAAACAAAGATGGCGGTCGAAGCGAGGAGGTTGATTCATACTTTCTTGAACATTTTCTTTGCTTTAGTAGCCAGGAGACTTTCAAACCAAAGATATTTTGTAATGGTTTTCTTTTATAAACCTTTTTCAACATTCTGCCATATCTTATAGTCTTTGCTCAAGTTTTCATAACGTTTTATGAGTGAAAATTCTACCTTAAATCACTTATATTTTTAGTTTATTGTTTTCGAAAAGACTTTATTTTTAGGAAATAATGGCTTCTGATATAGAAATAAATAAACTGAAATGAAGCTCATTTATAAATTGATTGGGACTTTTTCCTTGATGCTACACAAGAAAACAGTCACTTCTGGATATGTCGCTAACAGCGGTCAGTGGTGGGACGTGGTATGATTTTCAAACTCAACACATGATTATTAATTAAGTAAACTGATTCTGGAATTTGGTAATGGACACTAAAATGGACCTCATGTGTAAATTGGAACAAGATTGGTACTTTTTCCACGAGGCTACGCGTGAAAATGGTTATTTTTGGATCTGTCTCGTTTGACGATTGGTGCAGTGGCTTGATTTTTCAAATTCGACACAGAATTATTTCAAGCTGATTATGGAATATGTTAGAGGAGACTAAAATGCAGCTCATGTGTAAATTTGAACAAGATTGGGACTTTTTCATGATTCTACACATTAAATAAAATGATCAATTCTGGATCTGTCGCATTAAACGGACGGTGGCTTGATTTTTCAAACTCGACTCACATACCGTCAACCGTCTCTAACTTGGGACGATTTGTCGAAACATTGGACTGTTGCATATCTGGTCTGTATTTTCACTTACTGTAAAATCGAAAGAGAAATCGTGTATTTTTAAATACGCCTTTCCTTAACTCAAATCAAATGACTTTGGAAGTTTGGTGAAATAGTGGCCGAATTGCCGTCCCATGTTTTTTCAGATAGTCCCAAGTTGAAGCAGTTGATAGTAATTATTTAAAGTATATAAACTGATTCTGGAATCTGTTAATGGACACTAAAATGCAGCTCATGGGTAAATTCAAACTAGATTGAACATTTCTCATGGTTGCAAGGCATGAACAGTGAAAATGGTCATTTCTGGATCTTCGCATTAACTGTTAACTCACATTAACCACATGAATTTTATTAGCTTGGATATGCAGACCATATTAAAGATCATTTTTCTGGTCTACGGTCTGGTCCAACTAACATGCCTGCAGGGATATTTCTCCCTGCATATGTGAGTGCACCTAGTTCGTTAAAAAGTGCCCACTCACTAAGCAGAATATTCGGGGAATTTTTTTATTTTTCTATGGGCGCGCATAATTTATGGAAAAAGCTGACCTTGTGAAAAAAGATGAACAACTGAAAATGAAAACACAGGCTCATTTCTAAACAAAATGATGTTTTGATGTAGTTTAGAGTAGTTTTGAAAGTTTTTTGAGTTTGTAAAAGAGGTTATATGGTAAGTCAATTATGTGTGTCTGCCTGGATTTGATAGTCTGTCAACAAGGTTCACTCACAGGCAGTATCAAACAAACTGTACCCGAAATTTTTAGTTACACCAGGTAAGATTTTTTTTCTGAAATTTTGAGTCTGGATACACAGGCTAGAATTTTATTGGAAATTTGAACCTGCGCCTGTGTAGGCCCGGTTGGTAGGAGACCATTCAATAAAATTTCAAGCGTCTAACCAATGAGAAGTACCGCGGTGATTTTGAAAATTTTTTCCTGTCTTCACTTTGATCCATGTCAACGGGGTCATACATTTGCTGTTTTGCACGCTTGTTTTCAACACGTTACTTTTCGCTGGGCCTTCACGCCCAACGGGATTCTTGTTTTTATTGATCAACCAGTGGCCATTTTGGGATTCTTAATAACTCCTTGCTCAATTAAATGTATTCTTCCAATACACGTTTTTTTTATAAGAACAAACCACATAAGAGCATAAGTGTTCGATGGCCAAATTGTTAAGAACAAGTTAAGAACAAAGGCTTTGTAGACCCTAGAACACTCAATTTCTTAGGGAAATGGGTAAAATACTGTAAAAATGGCGAAAATAAGAACATGTTACGAACATTTTTAGGCTTAGGACTCTCAAAAAGTTAAGAACATGCCAAGGCTTCAAATATTTTGGATGTTCTTATAAAAAAAACGTGTATATTGATCTCTATTTTACTATAATTGATCAACCAGTGGCCATTTTAGGATACTTAATAACACCTTGCTCACTTAAATGTACTCTTCCAATAATAACTAACAGGCTGGCATTTTCTCGTCACGACAGTTACTGGTCTGCATAATACACTTGATAATTCTCAAGTCTCACATTCAGTATATTTCTTTCTTCTCTTGTTTGAAATCTTCAAACAGGCTAACAAACGTTAACGTTGCACCATCTTCGAGAAAACAACGATATAGTGGTTTCTTATGGTTTCCTCTATCTTTTGAATTTCGGACTTTTCCTTCTTCAATCCAACACATCTGGGAATTATGTCTACTCCAAACAACTTTTTCGTTTTCACAACAGATATTAATGAAAACCCGTGAAAGAAATAAAATTGAACGGAAAAATTAGGGGACACCCGGGTTTGAACCAGGGACCTCTCGATCTGCAGTCGAATGCTCTACCACTGAGCTATATCCCCATGTAGAAGAATTGCATTTTTCACATATTTGTTACATTAGCTTTCGCATTGAAGATTTCTTATCACTAAGCAAATACAACTTAAATCTTTATTTGCCACTTTCAAATAACAATATCATTTTATTTTTCTTTCTTTATATCTATACTCTATTGCTCCCTATCCTTAACCATAGTATAAGAAAGCCGCGGCTGGAATATGCACCACATTGTCTTTTCAGTTAATTGCTGTTCCATCTCTGTCTTCGAGCTTTATAAGAACATCAAGATGCTCAGTTTATTATTGGTAGATAGTTTTTGAAATTTTTCTCTTATTTTCCTTCACAAAAAGTATTTTTATTGCTAGATATCTTTGAATCTGTACCCAATAGAACACTTGAACTAATTTTGGAAATATTTTAGGGGTATTTTGTGAAAATAATAGTTTTTCGACAAAATTGAAGTTATAAGAACTATATTCAAGATGACAACTTTCCTGTAAGTTTGAATGATAAATTTTGAAGATGCTGGCTTGAAATTTTCACAGCATTAACTTGATGTACTTTTTCATTGATTTCTAAAAAGATTTCACTGAAATATTGTGAAGGCATTTCGAGGCACTTTATTAATTTTTTTGAGTTCTTTCAGCCAAGTCATTTTGTGCTTGTTTAAATTTCTTATTGTTGATTTTTCCTTTACAATGATTTTATAATGCAAGTGTATTATCAAGGGCATGTCCTTAATATCTAAAACGCACTGAGAAGTAATTATTAACGAAAAAACCATAAAATTTACCATTAAAGATGCTACATTACTGATTTCTTGATCTACAAAAGTAATCAAATACGACAGAGATAGAACAACAGAAATTCAGATGTTATCATTCCAGCCGCGGCTTTCTTATACTATGCCTTAACGTACGAGTTTAGTACATAGGTAAAAAATGGTTTATTACTTCAGAAGGAAATTCACAAAATGTTTTTAATCCACTCTTAAGGACCTCTCAAAACAGATCATTATTATTTTCTCTAATTAGCATTAAATATGATCTGTTGATTAGTGCGTGACATACATGGAGTAATCAGTATCTGCCCGGAGAAAACCCCTGTTTCATTCCCTTTACTCAAACAATTTAGATATATTCACTGTTAATTTCATTGCATGCAGATAGGTGATCAACCACAAGAAAAACGAACGAAGAGTCCACCGCAACCAGCTCCGGTGCCTCTCAAACGTGGTCAAAAGGTTTGTAATATTGATTACCTTTCGGTTGAAATATATAACACACTGTTTACACATTGGGGGCTTTGATTTGAATGATGCCAAAATTTTGATGCTCAAAGAGCTGAATATTGGATTTTTAGATATCAAAACTGTGTTTGAGCATGGGTTTAATCCATGAGTGTCTGCTTCTGACCAAACGTTGGATTCTGTGATACTTTCCTAGGACACACCACTGTTAACTAAATAGGGCCTTTAACTAACGCTCAAACTTGTAGGCTGTAGGGGATTCACTATAATATGAAGACAGGAGGGGATTAGGCATTACGACATCTCGAGTACAACTAACAATCAAGATAGAAATGTTAACGATTCTCTTTCAAAAGCATTCCATTAAATATTGTTTTATATCAAGAAATGAAGAACTAACTTACTAACAATTACTACATGGTGTTTCATGCTGGCGCAATCTTCAGGCAGTGCAGGTGTATTGCAGATTTTCTTTCAATCGAAATGTTAAATAAAATCTACAATATACCTGCATTGTCTGAAGATTGTGCCAGCATGAAACACCGTGTAGCAATTGTAAGTTAGTTCTTTATTTCTTGCGGAAGCCCATTAGGGCCAACACCTTGAATTGGAAAAAATATTCCGCGCTTCTATTTTAATCAGAAACGCTATTCCTTTTTCTTCCGCGCTGCAACTTAAACATGAAGCACTACTAAAAGATCTTCCGCTCTCTTCAGCGCGAAATATTTTTTCCACTTCAAGGTGCTGGCCCTAATGGGCTTCCGTAATTTCTTGATATTTCGAAATTTTTCGAATTTCCCTGGAGCACTTTGTGATTCTATTTACTTCACAATATTGTTTTATAGAAAAAGTTGAAAAAGATGAAGGAGAAATATAAAGATCAAGACGAAGAAGATAGACAGCTCATGAAAGAAATTCTACAAGTAAGCAACACTCTCTGGCGTACTGGATAAAGCTCTTTGTCTTTCCTTTATTTCTTTAAAGAAAATGAATACCTAGAAACTAAAATTAAAACTGCATTTTCAGTTTTCTCATCAAAATGGTGACCTTTCTTGTGATAAGGGATATTTTCTTTCTTTGACGGATCAGCGATGGATTTTAGGGGGATCACAATTTATGGCTGAAATTTTAGCTTTTTTATTCGGTGTAAATCATCTTTCATCCTCAAATTCACCACTACTTGCCCGAGTAATTCTTTCTAATAATGATAATCATCGTGATAGGTATCATCATCGATACCAGCACGGCTCTGATGTGTCGCGATGTCCGGTAAGCGCTGTGATTTCCCTATCTAGGGGTAGGAAACTATCCCGGGATAGGGCCCAGTCCAATGATATCGGAGCATCCGCTTCTCTCTTCTCTCGATTTAAAAAACATTATAAGGATTAAATGTTGTAAGTTTTATAACGCGAACTCATGCTCTCAATTGGCTTTTCCAGAAAAAAACCGTACACCACCTGTTGAGGTGCTCCAACCTTTTGTGAACTACCCCCTTGGAATTCCAGGCAAGTTTAGGATCATACCCCTCTGGAATTCCGAATTTTTACAGATTTTCAATCATTACCCCCATGGAATTCCACTTATTTTTGACGGATTTTTGTCTACTGCTATGGAATTCCACTGCATTTCAAACCATACCCCGCTTGGAATGGAAATGGACTCCTCAACAGGGGGTGTACGGTTTTTTTCTGAAAAAAGCCCAATTTTACTTTCACAGTCTGGAGGATCGGAGAAACTTTCTAAAAAGAAAGCAAAAGCCAACGCGTCCAAGATGATGAAACAAACAGGCGTTACCAAGCAACAACAACAAAACAAAGTTAAAAAACACAACCTCGTCGCCATGGATATTTTGCACCAAGAAGAGGCCGAGATACCTTCGGGAACCAAAAATGCTGACATTGGCAATAATGAAAATGAAGATGAAGAAGAAGACAAAGAAGAAAAACAAGATCAAGTAAGTTTTATCAGCCAAACAATTATCGGTGGAATCAACCTTCACAAAGACTACCTGACCAGGCTAATGTGTATTATCGGGCCCAATCAATAATCTCATCTCTACAAAAAATGTTAATTGTTAACCTATGTTTTTCTCCGATAAAATGACTACAGGGCTAAATTTGCATCACTTCATTCGTTCAACTTTTCTCCTTCTTTAACATATATGCCCATTCATAACCATTTCAATAAGAACAAACTATATAAGAACATAAGGCTTCGATTGCCAAAGTCATAAGAACAAGTTAAGGATGTTCTTATAAAAACGTGTATGTCTTGAATTTGTAATTTTTATCACAGCCTTGGTCATGTGATGATTTTGCACGATCCATTTGGGATTTTATCGAGATACGATATTCTTTTATATTTTTTTAGAATGAAAATATATTGGACACATTAACAGGACAACCGATAGGGGATGATTTGTTATTGTACGCCGTACCCGTGTGTGCACCCTACAGTTGTATGCAACCTTACAAGTGAGTGCATGAATTTGAACAATAGCTAGGTCATTGTCATTATAAAAAACGCCAGTCTTGGGATTGGTCTATTTTCTAATCACATGATCAAAAAGTTTGAAAAATCAATCGATTTTGGTGCGTACTCTCGGGTACTTAATAGCCGTCCCCCCCCCGCTAATTAATTTTTCGAAAATTTTCCACCCAGGACATTCTTATTCCAACCCCCCCGCTTATTAATTTTTGGGAAAATTTTTTTTGAAAGTTCCCTTTTTTGTCCTAATTCAGCTGTATTAGCCTCCTTTTCAAAAGTTTTCCACCCAGGACATTTTTATTTCAACAACCCCCCCCCCCACCCCCGCTTATTAAGTTTTGAGATTTTTTCCAACCCCCCCGCTTATTCCAACCCCCCCGGCTATTAGGTACCCGAGAGTAAGCTCCAACTTTAACAATAAAAAGAAACAAAAGACTTCCAGACCAGTGTTTTTATAATGACTATGGTTAGTTTAAGCATTAGGATGTTCACGACGTACCCCACCGGGCTGTTTATTGTAGTCCCGGAATCGCTTTTAGTTTTTACCAAAGACAAATTCATCTTAAGTTTGGGAAAGTTCGTTTCAACACTTATTATCTTTCCATCATTTCAACTTTCTTCTTTGTCATTGTTTTTGTATCCTTGTACGACTCTACTCTTCTATATGATGCACACGTTTGTTATAAACGCTGCACTCCTCATTTATCGATTATAGGTACAAAGTGAAAGTGACACCAGGCACCGGAAAACGTGGACGTGCGGCTAAATCAGCTATCCATATGTTTCTTCAGGCTAAAGAAGCCACTGACTGGGAAAAAGATTTACTCAAAAGTTTAAAGGTAATTCAAATCTTTAATTAAATATACCTTTTGTAGGGCATGATGGGTTCATGTTGAATATAATTAAAAACTCTACTGATTCCAGCACCAAAACAATGATAATATTTAGTACATGTATTTACAAAATATGCTTTCTTGTGTTACTGCAAGAAGTGGGAAAGTTAAATTTTTGAAAAATATTTCCCCCAACATCTGGAATGTAGAAAGAACTTCAGAAAAAAAAAACACAAATACAAGTGCTTGTAATCTGAACTAGCTTTGTTTAACAATCTAATTTGTTATTGTTCATAATTCACATTCTTTACTACTACACATTTTACAGTACTAGGTTCCTGGCAAAAAAGTGTCTAGTAGAATAAACTTTCTGTATTTTTGAGAAAGTAACTTGCGTTTCCATATGAGAGCAAGGAACCAATCTGAAAGGGAGTGCTCTTTTTTTCGGACCTACCTCCGAGACCCATTCTGTGTTCTGAAAAATGGCCGAAACAATTCTTCCAACAATTATTCGCCTATTTTGCTTCTGTGCTGGACATTATTTCTTCTCTAGTTTTATTTTTATCCGACTCTTATCATCAGGTAGGTCCATTCAGCATGTGGCTTAGTTGTTAAATTTAATTTTGTTCATAATTCTTATTCTTGACATTCAGGATGTGGACATATCAAGAAATATACCAGGAAAAGTCAAAATTTCTGCACCCAATATGCAAAGGATCAAGAAGAAATAACAATCTGAGGTTTCAACTCTTGAGGTTAAGCTTTGATATAAAGCACTGGTGGAGGATATTTGCTCGTAAGCAACCTTGCCTCTGGGTCCTGCTTTGGTGGAAGGAAGGAATGAACTGTGCGTTGGATCATGATGGAAAAAGACTTTGTCCTGCGAACGATTTGGTATTATTCGACACGATAGATGGTGATCAATTAAATTGACTGTTTTTGGCTGGGATGGATTGATAAGAATGGTTGGCTCTGATATCCTCTACGAAAACATGACAATGGTATTCCTTTTCCAAAGAAACATGATGATGATTATGTCTGATTATTGATTGGTAATTACGCATTGACATTTTTTTGGTCGGCATGGTTTCGTGATCTCGTTCAGTTACAAAACTGTCAATACTCTACAAATTTCATGCTTTATTGGCTTTTAATGGCTTTTTTCACTGGCTGGGTTGGTACTCTCGGGTGCCTAATAAACAGGATTCGGAAAAAAGGGGGGCTAATTATCGGGGGTTGAAAATCGTACCTCTAAATACCCCCCCCCCCCCCCCCCCAAAAGGTAATTGTAGACTAAAACCTGACTTAAAGCAAAATGAGGGGCTCTTCTTTTGACAGCTGAAAACATTCTTTAAAACTAATAAAATAAACGGGGGGTCCTTATAAGGTTCGGGGGTTGGAATAACATAAAAATTAATAAACGAAACACCTGAGAGTAAGTACTGTAATGAAGAGAAAATTTGTGGTTCTGTTAGGTTATGGGAATTTTTATTTATTTTTAGAAAAAAATTTTATAACTTTGAAATTTCTAGTTATTTTAATATGCATATTTGTATCTTTATCAATTCGAAGTACCGCTAAAAGCGAAAAGAAATCAAATTCTATCACTTTCAACAACAAAGATAGCTTTCCTTGACCACACTATATATCGGTTTAAAAATTGCCCACTCTAAGGGGTTAGAATAACTATGCCTTGGATATTCTGCCTGCTAATATAACAATAATAACTACCTTAGCGGATTAGTTTTGGTGTGAATTTAATTTGTTGATTGGCAAAAATGCGATTTTTGGCGGGGATTTATAATTGGCGACTGATCAATTTTGTAGAAATAGACAGGGATTTAATTTGGCGAATTTGGGGATTTGGCGGACACTAAAAGGGTATGGTTACTTCTAAAAACGTGTGTGAAATATCGCTAAAACTTCCGTGCAGCGTCGATTTTCACATTTTTCACAATAAAAATGAATGAAAAATCGATTTTTTTTCAATTATTTTCAATTTTTCATTTTGTTTTTTAAAATTTAAAATTGAAAAAAGAAAAATTGAGATTCAATTTTCAATTTTTAATTTTTTGTCCATATGGGTGACATTTCTGTCATGATGATGTATCATTTAGATTAGACGGGGGTCTGAAATGGCAATGTTTGTTGCTTGTGCTTAGGCATCCTTTGTATAATATCTCTATCACATAAAACATTTTACACTGTTTTTTAATATTGTTTCCTTATCTCATCAAATAATAGTGATGATGTAACATCATAAGTATATACCTTTTAAAATTACTTGGCTTTAAACGTAGCTTCTGCAGATGGGTTCAACCTAAGTATAGTCCGAGATCCGTAAATCGCAATAGGTATACTTACGCAATGTAACATGCAGCAGTACAGAATTGGTGGAGTGATTCTGCAAGACAACTGCCACGCTGGAGTAATCGTCTATTCGAAGGTCCTGAAGATGCTGTAACAGGGCTGGGTGGTTCAGAAAGTTTACAAAGATTTCACCAAGTCACGGTGGAGAATAATCGCGACAGCTGCAATTTGCTGTAAATCTTTAGGGCTACTAAACCTAAAAAAACCTACAAAAACCTTCCGTAGAATGACCATAAACACCTCCTTTCCATAATCCCCACACCGATCCGATCCGGCTGGAGATTCAAAGTAACAGATCTTACTGCTAATTTGCCAAAAGCTTCGGTCTTGCATATCATTCCAGTTTGTCAATAAGATCTTATATCATTAGATCATTAGATGTTACATTATTATGTTTTTTCTGATCGTGTAATATGTTAATAATGTGATAAAGATGTTATAGGATAATATGTATAAAATCTACAGCAGTCTGCGACAAATCTATCAGCCTAGCTTCACTCTTGCCATGCTCAGACCCCCGTCTAATCTGAATGATACATCATCATGACAGAAATGTCACCCACATGGACAAAAAATTAAAAATTGAAAATTGAATCTCAATTTTTCTTTTTTCAATTTTAAATTTAAAAACAAAAATGAAAAATTGAAAATAATTGAAAAAAATCGATTTTCATTTCATTTTTATTGTGAAAAATCGAATGGACGGAAGTATACACGCATTGTGCATGTTTCGTTCATTCAATTTTTGACGACATTTTTGGTCAAAAAATTGAATTTCGATGGCAATATTCAATTTTCAATTTTCGAGTTAAAAAATTGAAAATTGAATTTTGACTGTTAGTTTCAATTTTCGTTTTGTTTATTGCCAGAAATGAACTGAAATTTCCAGTATCATCTTTGATTTTCTAATATAAACTTCTTGCATTGAAAATTGAAAATAATATTTTCAAATACTGAAAATTGTGTCGTAAGAAATTGAAATTGACAAACCAAACCAATTTTTTATCACGCTTGCTTTTCCACGAAACAGATGCTCAAAAGTAGTGTTTCATCGGTTTTATTGTTATTTGTTGCTGTCTAGTTTCCAGGTCTTTTGCAGCTTAATTTAGTTTTGGGTTCTATAAATACATTATGGCATAAATTTCACGCTGGAGCAATTTCCTTTACGTAATATTTAACTCTTCGGATTACTCTTTGGTCTTTGTCTGGCCTTTTATATTTGACTACACTCTTTTTTTATAAGAACAATTTCAAAAGAAGGCTGGAAATTGGCCTAAATCTAAGAACATATTAAGAACCCGGGGGGGGGGTACTAGGGCAAGGTGGGTTACTGGGATGCTCCGCTGGTTAGGATACCTTTTTTAACCTCCACGAGTCCCAGGTAGGGCCGCAAAAACACCAAAATAGAAAAATCAGTCCCTCGTAGGGTGCCTATTTTTGGAAAATTTGGGGAAAAAGTAGAAAATTTTGGAATTTTAGTCCCGTTCAGGGACACTTTTTTTGCAAATTTCGAGTCCCACGTAGGGTCCAGCGGAGCACCCCCGTCGGTCGACAAGGGTAGTACCACCCCCGGATTAAGAAAAATGTGAGCCTCAGATTTCAGATTTTAAAATGGTACTGACTTTAGCCGATTTTTTTTTATTAGAACACCTATAATTCGGCTGAGTCTGGATGTGCTTATTTACTCTCGCCACTTCCATTTCAGCTCTTCATGAAGTAAAACGGCGTGTGTAATCGATACATTAAGAGAAAAATTAGACTAACAAAGAAGAGACTGAATAAAACTATTGTTTTCCTTTGTCTTCTTTGTAACTGGTTGGAAATCATTTTCAACTTTCAATTTTTTTCATCCGAGACGTTTTTTTTACAAATTGGTTTGGTTTTGTCAAATTCAATTCTTCACGACAAAATTTCAGTATTTGAAAATATTATTTTCAATTTTCAATACAAAAAGTTTATATTAGAAAATCAAAGATGATACTGGAAATTTCAGTTCATTTCTGGCAGAAATAAAAATAAAATTGAAACTTTCAATCAAAATTCAATTTTCAATTTTTTGACTCGAAAATTGAAAATTGAAAATTACCATCGAAATTCAATTTTTTGACCAGAAATGTCGTCAAAAATTGATTGAACAGAACATGCCTGCATGTAAAAAGGTTTTACTATTTTTCTAGTTCGCATGATATTTCTTTTTGTTAAATTAAGCGGGGATTTGATCTGGCGAAAGGCCGATCTTTGAAATTTTCACTGGGCGAAATTAGAGCTTTCCATTTTGGAAAGATGTTGGAATGTTCATCTTTAACATCTTTCCTCAAATTAGCGAAAGACCATTTTTACAATTTTGTGGAAATTTGTTGAAAGATCTCATTTCTTCATATTTCCAATTTTGGAAATTTCATCTTCACTATCTTTCCAAAAATTTGAAAGATGATATTTCTATGATCGTGGAAACTCGTTGAAAGGTGGACTTTCTTCACTTTTCCAATTTTCAAAAATATGACTTTTGCTAAATTTCCTAATTTTAGGAAGAGTGAAAATTCCAATCTATGGAAAGTTGTTAAAAGTAGATTTTTTTTCCAATTTTCCAATTTGAAAATATGACTTTACTAAATTTCCTAATTTTAAGAAAATGAGATTTCCATTATGGAAATTGTTAAAAATGATTTTTTTATGGATCAAAACACTACCTTCAACATAATCTCAGCAAAAGCTGAAACATCATCACACCCCAATTGCTCGACCGACAATACCAACAAATATGATACAAAACAACAAAACATTCAAACAAACAATTATACAAAGAAAAAGAAGAGAATTGACTAGGCACAACAAAAGATACCCTTTTATTAGGAGATTTTAATTTTTATTGAGACATGTGTTTCAATCTTAACCTTAGAGTTTCAAAGTTGCAACACTTAAGAAAATCTAGCTTATAGGTCAACATATACTTTATACTAAATGCATATAATGTAAAACATACTATTTTATACTACTTTATTGCATTTTGGTCATACACATTATCTGGTTCCCTTACACAGGATTTCATTTTATCAGCTTTCTTCTAACCTGAGATAGTTTTGTTTCTCTATGCACAATAGAATTTGAAATCGGATTTTTCTTGTTCCTCGGTTCTCTTTTTAAATTCAAAGCCAATGCACAAAAAGTGTATGTTATAATTGCACTTTCTAGTAGAGCATTCAACCCAAGGTGATTCAATGTCATCAGGTTGTCCATATTGGGCCTTGCAAATTTGACATGTATTTCTGTCATATTTTTGACTAGTTGTAATGTTAGATGAAGGGGAGTTCTCCAAGAGAAAGTTGTCAATAGTGTCTTCGGTAATATCAGTAGATGTTTGTAAAATTCGATTAAATTCAGATTGATGGTTTTGACTTGGCTGCTCTTGAATTACCATGGAAGATCCTTCAGATTGAGATGTTGTAGATGTTTCAGTAGGTGGTGTCAGCAAAGCTTGGCTCAATGTAGAGGTTCCAGGTGTAGATACTGTAGATGGTGTCAGCAGAGCTGTAAGCTGATTGACATTTGTAGTTGGTGTTGATGGAATGGTTAGGTTTAAAATTGCAGACTTTACTGTGGCTTTTTGGTTTAATATTTCCAATGTTGTTGAAAAAATCTTTGGGATACCTCCCAGGTCAGCGTGGTAAAATTCAATATAAACATTATCGCCGGTAGTTAATGTCAACTGGGCCATTTTAGATAAAAGTCCAGCTCGTCTCTTTGTTCTTGCATTAGCTCGTCTTATCTTATTTGCAATATAGTTCAATGCCACATCTCTTTCCTCTTCGTTCTTCGGTTTCTTGCGTTGTTTTGAAGAAATTGAATATCTAATTGTTCCACATTCTTTGTAAACGTTTACTACTTTTCCATTTTTACTTACTTTTTTGCTCTAAATATAAAATAGAATTATATGTCATTTGCACAGTCATTTCTATATCTATACACTTTTTAATAATAACAATTATAAGGATAAGAGCCAGTCTTATTATCTATATTCATTAAGAAATTAGTATGAAAATAAGCGTTTCTAGTGTAATGTAAAATATATACTGTAAATAAATTTTACTATGTTTATTAGTTTACTCTATTTACATTTAAATTCATAACTAATGAAACTATCAGCTAATAAAAGCTTTTAAAACATAACAAATAAAGAACAAATGTGATCAAAAGAGCACTTTTTCTAACCCTTACCTTCCTTACCATCCATATCTACCACTGGTCAAAATTTCAAGTCATAGCATTTTCCAATCTCGAGATATAAAAATTTAGGACTAATTTAGGCAAAAAAGGCAAATTTGGGCCGGTCTGTAAAATACACCCTATGCCAGTTGGGCAAAATCGACCCTGTGCCCCTTATATGTATGTCGAATGGAGTTCCTGTACAAAATTTAAGCAAAAAATATGGAAGAGAAAAAAAGTTAGAGGGGGGTTGTATTTTTGGAGGTGTCAAAAATGATGTCATCACTAATGACGAAATTTTGACAGAAGGTGTCAATACATGATTTAGCCACACTGCCCAAATTTCATGAAAAAATATTAAAAATCTTTGGCTAGGGAGATGATTCCCAAAGATGCACGAAGGGTTAATGATTGAAAACCTTTGCCATCCGAAATAACTCAACGCAAGAAAAACTCATTAAATACTAACTACTAAGGTATAAATGAAACAACTTAGGAACATCTTAGTACAGAGCCCTAATAACAAATAACAATAACAAAATAAGTCATCTCATGACATCGATTGTACCCTATGGTACATTGGCTTCATCAAAGGCTATCATCCTATGCAAGAACTGATTTGCCATGTCGTTTCTTTTATCAAAGTTTGAAAAAGCTAAGGCGAAAAAACAAACCAATTTTGGTCCATCACCCAAGTCCACAGAAGGGCCATACTGCCATTGACCGACCTTCCAGTAAACACTTGTACTAATAATGTGTCCCTCGTCCATGTAGTTTGCAACGATCTCTGCACAGGTCTTTGGCATTCTTCCAACAGGTATGTTGTTTTTTGTCATAACAATCTTTATTGCATTTTGTCCATACACATTATCTGGTTTCCTTACACAGGTCATTCTTTCTTCCATAGGCTTGACTTTAAATTTGTGATACCCGTTTATCGTGGCATAGAAAGACAGGAAAGGTTTTCGATAAAAGTTGTGTTTAACTACATCTTCCAGGTCACATTCCTTCATCACTTCAGACACCAAACAGCGAACTCTTTTAGTTGAAAATTCCGCCATGTCGATCACCACTTTTTTTTCCACTGACCTGTTCAACTCAATTTTTGAAAATGATTGAGTTTTATTTGAAAAAAGGAAAAATTAGGAGTTTATTACATTTATATTACCCAAATTACATTTATATATAACTCACGTGTTTTGTTTCTTTCCCGCGCTATTTTGGGAGTCCGGCTTTTCTTCGGCCAGCAATCGGCGCCACAATTTCCTCGGCGCCGTCCCCAACTTATTGAAAAAAAGCCGCAATGTTTTGTTCTTAACTAGGAATATTTTCGGGGCGGAACATTTTTAATGATATTTAGACCACCCGCCCATGAAACTTTCCAAATTTTTGCACAGATATCAATTTTGCTGTTCTTTGACTTATGGCCATAGCTGGAAAATGCGACAAATCTTCAATCGTTGGCAGCTCGACTTTTATTCCAAGGTAAGTACTTAATTCCTAGTTAGGAATATTTGTGAAATCGAAAAATTTGTTCCTATCTAGGCAGTTAATCCTGACTGTACGTGTGAACTTCTTTAACCAAAATTTTACTAATGTGAGTCGCTAATTCACATATCCTGCAAACAAGTGGAGCGCTACCAACCACTAGACTTTCTAATAAGTTCAAACGAGACATTCACAATTTTCAAACTAAAAATGTTAAAATAAAACGACAAATCCGATAAATGTTTTAGATGATGATTAACCCTATTTTTATCAGGGGGGGGGGGGGGTGTGTTTTCCACCAGGCTGGCACTATTTTGCTAATAGCTCACTGAAATTTTTTTTTAACACTCTGAAAGTTTTTGACTTTTAATATAATCCTATTAGCAGCATGTATACCAAGTTTTACAGTTATACACCGACCAGATCAGGTTTTATGACTTTTTTGTGCAGGCATATCATAAAATCCAGCTAAAACCCTGTAAAATCCCAAAATCTTAAATTTACCATAACTTTTGATCTAGGCATCCAACTGACTTCAAATTTTGACAGGTTTTAGGTATCAATAATAAATTTTAAAAAATAGTTAAAACATTTTCAAAAACTGCTGACGTCATCAAAAATGACGTCATTGTTTTTTGAAAAAATTTACTCATTTTCTGCATTGATTTGAAACGTCAATTTTATCAGTATGTTAAAAACCGGCAAATATGTTAAAGATATTTATTTTGGCTTTTAGAAATTCAAAACAGAATTGAAACATCTCCATTCGTTCAACTTTAATTGCTATTTTATTGAATAGTACTTTTTCATTGGTCAGCGATAAGTGTGTAAGTTTGTGATGACGTCATCACCTTTATGATGACGTCATCAACCCAAATTTTTTTCTATGAACTCCTTTTATGGTAGAAAACATTTCTGCCAAATTTCAAGTCCATATCTTTTCTAGATCAAAAGTTATGCAAGGCTGGTGGAAAACACCCCCCCCTTGAGAATACAAAATCCGAAAAAGCCTGATAATAATAGGGTTAAATAAAACTAGAGAAGACTTTCTAAGAATAGTGTCATATTGCTAGCAAGGGAATGGAATACCTGCTGGCGTCCATATATTTTTTTCAATGTCTTTTGTAAACGAAAGACTTTTCCGCCTTGTTTCAAAGCACGGTCCATTAAAACTCTACCCGCCAAGCTAAAACGCTTTTTTAATAGAGTATTTTATATTTCATTGTACACTCTTTACAACCTTTTGGCATAACCATGTACATAATTTGTTAATTCTTGTTCTCTACGTTTTTATTTTAATGAAATTTTAATCAATGGAGGCATTTTCATTTTGAGAGGGCAAATGCCCCCGTGCCCCCCCCCCCACGGTTGCTACAGGCCTGTTTTGGTAACCTGAGATCAGATTGTGGTTGTTTTCTGCCCACCACGCTGAAGCTCTAAAGGGATGGGTGAAAACATAACAATCTGACGAATATGCAATCTCGAAATCGTAAGGACCGCGTTCGTCTAAATGGACTAGGAACGACAACAAAGTTTCGTGATTGTGTTTACGAATAGGGTGCCGTATCAGTTTTTGGCTTTCTGGCGCACAACAAGATTCTTGTTGTAAAATTTTCCGCGGGAGGACTATTTTCCTCAGATGTATAATTTTCAAGTGCCTTCAGAGGTTTACCGTGCACGTAAGAAAATTATGAACAGCTGTTATCAGGTTATGTTTTGGAGTATATGTAAACAAACGATCACTTCCTGCACCTTTTGAAATGTATCTCATCATTTTCTCATAAAATGTTCTATTTCTATTAACGGTCTTTTTGATTTAAAACAACAGCTCCTTATAAAAAGTTTTTCCAAGTTATATCATTTATGCTTTGAAATAATATGTTTTTCCAAATTTTTATGTAAATATTTTTAGTCAAACGTGTATAACAATTAGACTACAGTAACAAAGATAGGAAAGAAATGTTACTTCGAAGATGAATTTGAATTTTAATCTAGTGATTTTCCCTACTTTCTTAGACAGAGAATTTCCAAGTTTCCTAAGCTCAGAAAAAAAGCGCTCTTTTAACAATTTTTTTTGGCGCGCATGCATTTTTTTCCGAACTCCCTTATGAAAAAATCGAGTATGCATCAAGTATGAACAAGTATGATTCAAGTATGAGTAAATTTGCATACTTGAGATAAGTATGCACATATATAAATTGAGTATGAATAAAAATCTGCATACTTGGAATAAGTCTGCATACTCGAAATAAGTCTGCATACTCGAAATAAGTCTGCATACTCGAAATAAGTCTGCATACTCGAAATAAGTCTGCATACTCGAAATAAGGGTCTTTACTACAAACTGTCTGCAGACTAAAATAATAATTTTTTCCATAGAGGCCATTTTGTGAAATTTTTAGTAAGAGTATTTCTTATGCATTTTTGGAAAGTACATCCATTTGGAGATCGAAATTCGCTATATTAGATGTTTCAATTTTCAGACAAATGGCGTATTTTACAGATCAGAATGAAATATGAAAAATGTCCGAAATTCACCATAACACTAAAAACTGGAAAACTACCAGTGGTGCAAAGTTGAAATTTGGCAATAATGTTAAGGATCATAAAATCACATCATTTTGCAAAATTTCATTTCAATACGTCATAGGATGTGTACTTTACAGACCAAAAACGAAATGTCCCTCTTGGTCTGTCCATTTTTCTGTCAAATCTTTCAATATTTCAAAAATAATCAACATCCACTAACTCTGGTCAAAGTTTGGCTAAATTTTATTCACTACATTAAAAGTTTATGGGCTGGTCTGTAATTTATAATTTCCCACCCTCTTTAGGCAATATATATTCACTTGAAACCTCCATTATATATATCATATACCATGACATTTTCTCACAGGGAGACTTTTCTAGCCAATAGAATTTAGCTAGACTTCACATGCTGAAAATTTATTGAATGAAAAGTTTCTAAAGAATCCAAATTTTGATCTTTCCAAAATTTATTCAGACACTGGTGTATTTTACAGACCAGATTCAAAAATGTCTGAAAATCATCTTAATTTCCAAAACTTGCAAGTTCTTGGCGCTAGAGCTTCAAAATGAGGCACCAATATTAAGATCACAAAACTACATCGTTTTAAGAATTTTCATATCAATTCATCAAACGGTGGATATTTTACAGACCGAAACCGAAATCTACATTACGGTCTGTAAAATAGCAATTTTTCAGTCAATCTGTCAATACTAGATAAGAGTTGTGGGCTGGCCTGTAAATTATAATTTTACACTTTGCTTATTCAATGAAAGACAATGCTATGTTTAAACTATAATGTTGTTGCTTCGAGTACTTGCAACTAAATTTTCACTAAGCACAATCTTACTTCTTGAGCTTTTATTGGAAGCCAAGTTCAAACAGCCAAATTGCAGGATGCCACATGTATACCATATTTAAACATTATTAATTAATTACACTGAAATGACAAGAAATAATAGACAATAAAAAGAAGAGTCTAAGCAACTTGTGAAGCAATAGAAATATTCAAATAAGGTTGACATATAAAGTTGAGTAACAGTTCAAAACGAGTATGTCGAGCAGAACTTAAAGAAATACACCATGGTTTGAGTGAATTGCCCTTGACATACACACTATTTCTTATAAGAATAACTCTATAAGAACTCTATTAGAACAATAGGCCTATTGTTTAGAAATAGAAAAATGCTCACCCTCAGCCAAAGTTCAGTATTCTTATAAAAAAGCTTGTTTTGTAAGAGAAATTCCACAAAAAGAATAAGACCAGATTTTGTTTTTTTGTTCCTTAGTTCATTGTGTTGATTATTTAGTAATGTCAACTCAAAAAAAAAAAGTGGCCTTAATAATCCTTCAAGAATACCAAAGGAGTCTTTTAAGTTGACTTTGAACTTCAATTTTAGTCCAACTTTTTTTTGATCTGGAAGAAATCATACTAATCTCAATTCTAAGCCGTTTTAAGTACAATGAAAAAAGATTTATATAATTAAGAACTATATATAAATTGAAAGTTTTATATAATTAAGAACTATATAAATTGAAAGTATTTTTCTTAATTAATAACGTTTTAAATTAACTCTTAATGTCAGAACATTCCAATGTGCAGTATAGAAAATGAAGGAACCATTTATTAATACAATATACTACCAACTTTAAGTACAATAAAAAATTTCTTTAATAAAATCTTGTATATTAATTTGAAGTATTCTTTTTAATAAATTTTGTTGACAGCCTACCTAAACTTTCAATCCCCCTATAAAGCCTTTGAAAACTTGGATACAATATTTAAGAAGATGGCCTTTCGTTATGTTAATAAGATTTATAAGATCTAAGATTTATAAGTAAAACTCAAACAATCACTTCGATATATAGTACTGTACTGTACGTAACAGGCTATAAACATGGATTTCACAGGTTACTAAAATATTTAAGAAAACCTTGTGAGCATGAATAAAGTGAATTCAAGCATAGCATATAAGTAATAAGCGAAGCCTAAGTTTATGAAATGTAAAAATTTATAGCTTATAATTATTCATTATTCAAATTATCATTATTAAGATGAGTGATCAAGTGAAAACAGCATATCAAATAAGAACAAAATATCTTCAAATATTGAATAAATCCAATTATGTTTGTATAAGAAAAGAAAGAAACAAAGAAAGGAAACGAAATAGGCGGAAAAAGACAGAACGGAAGAAAAAGACAGAAGGAAACAAAATAGGCAGAAAAAGTGAAAAAGACAGAAAGAAAGAGAAAGACAGTAGGAAAAGAAAGAAAATATAACAGAGATGAACAAGCTAAGGTAAGGGAGAAATAAAGGTAACTTAATAGTTAAATTAAAATATGCTGAAGTTACCTCAAGTGGATTAAATTTTGCAAGGGTTAATTTTCAGGTAATCTTGCAAAATTCAGCTCTTGTGAAAAATTTGAAATCAGAATTAAAAAAACTTAAGAAGATCAGAGAAATTAGGTGAAAAACGGACTAATTCGCAAAATCTTGTCCACTAAAGGTTAATTAATAGTTAAATACAATAAAGACTGTACTTTCAGAAATGTTTTAAAAATATCATAAAAGTTTTAAACTTTATGTGAAGCATGTGAAAATGATTAATCTGACTCTAAAATGTTAGGAAAATTTGTAACATAAGAATATCCACCATCAATATCCAAACATAAACATTGCTCTGAGATTTCGGTAATACTGATTATACTTAATTTATTTTGAAGTTGGACTCGCTTTACCAATGGTTTGCTTTCTCCAGGCTTAAAACATTTTAAGAAGCTACTTGATGGCTGAAATATTTGAAAAGGCTGAGCATCGAAATAATTACCAAAAGCAACATAAAAATCGTTTCCATCATCTGTCTTGAAACAAGCGAAGCAATTAGTTGAGAAATAATGACCTGTGGTTTGGGAGACAGATATGCTATTTCTACGCGTCTCCTTGGTGCGACAGCTTGATCTAATGATGAAGCCACCAAGCTTAATAGATGGAAATGTAAAAGTAGAAGAATAAATTGTCATAAAGCGATCGGTAAACAGGGAACTTTCTTCTTTTGAAACAGCATATGGTAAAAAGGCGTCAAAACCGGTCAGATTTAGATTGATTTTAAAAGTATGTTTATGATAAGTTCTCTTCAGCTGCTTGATATACTTATCCTCCTTTGTGCCAGGTTCAATACAGGTTTCTTCTAGATATGGAAGATGATTAGATGCTGAAACTGCACATGCTAGTTGAAATAGAATATTATGTGTGCCATGAATCAGTTTTAAAATATAACCATTCTTATCCTCAAAACTAAACAAACTGTATACATAAAGAGGGCCAAGTTCCAAGACTGTTTGAGGTAGGTGATTCAAGGAATGAATATTGATGGTCATGTAGCGACGTGGATATAGCTTGTCAAAAGTGGAGCAAAACAAAAAAATAAATCTTCTCGCAGTAACAATATCATCTGGGGTAATTTTTGATTTCAGTAATAAATGCACTGCATGGACAAGCAAATAAAAGTGTTCAAAATAGATGGAGGGTAAAAGGTTTGACATGACGGGAACAAAGTAGTATAATAAAAATGAACGAAACTCTTAGGCTTTCCAGTAGCCAAGATTACTTTTTATTGTTCGGGGTGCACATGATATATAATTTGGTGGTTTCAGTGATACCAAACGGTTTTCAATAGAAGGTAGACTTTGATATACAGAATAAGATTCACTTTTATGAGAGCCATCAAACCATAAAGACATTAACAGTTTGGTAACTCCTAAAAGAACAGCATGCATATAGTCAATTCCCATTCCACGGATAATATCATGTTCTGGTAAAAGTATTAACGGAGAAGGTCCTTCCCTTTCTTATCCAAGACAACAAAAAAATGAAATTGGAGGGATATTTCATGCTAAGTTACTCAATTCTATGTGAAACTTTACCTGAAAGTTGAATTTTCAAAAATTCATACCCATACCCCCAAAAAATTAATATGGGACCTCTGAGTCCCTACGGATTAGAAATACTGAAAAAAAGGTAGATTTCAAGAATATCCATGTTTTTCGTAAAATAATAAAATAAATGGAACCTATTTCATAATAAAAAAATAGCAACACCACAAAATCAATTTTAACTGATATTTTTAGTACTAATAGCACTATTAGAAAAGTTTCAACAGTCAAAAAGTGTTTTTCAGTTCAGATTGCTTCATGAAATATAAGGTTGCAGTTTTTGCTAGGATTGCAACAAAGGTAGACCTGGCATGTCGAACATTTGCTGAAAGGTCTAGACTCAATGTTCTGTTTGCTGCAGACTTCACATCTTCCCCTCTTTTCCTCGAAGACTATCCAGTGGCAACCTTTATTCTCCAATCTAATGCTTTTTGAAACGGAATAGTCTGCTTTCCGCCGCTTTTTGGATGCCGGTAAGGGAGAATTGCCAAGTGGTCGACCAACTTCCGGCGGTTTTGACAAAGTAACAAGTGACTGAACAGCAAGTCTCCGGTAACTCAACATGGACATGTTGTTGTTTTCCAGCTTTCTGAAGACAATAAATGCATTTGACAGAGTTCGGTCAAGCAATCCAAAAAAAATCCGATGCCACCATTTTGTCGATTTCCGACTACGGCCATTGACCGCACACTTGAAATCTGCCTGATCAACACCGCCCATGTACATATTGTATTCTTTTATTGCCAACGGGCAGTTAAATTCCTTACGGCTACCATCTCTCAATCGACGTAAGATCTTTGTTGAGGAGGTTCCATGGAAATTAGAAACAACAGTTACTGGCTTTGAGTCCATCCACTTATAATAAGATATTTCACCCGCAAGCCTGTAATCGAAGTCTCCGCGTTGCAGATTAGTGGGAATATGCTTGTGGTTCCCCTTTATAGTCCCGCAAGCCCGGACACCAACAGTTTGCAACTGAGACAATAATGAAATTGATGTGAAATAGTTGTCAATATAAACCTCATGGTCTTTGTGATGAAGGTGGTCGACAAGTTTCAATACTACGCGCTCACCAAGACCAAAAGACTTAAGATTTTCAGGGACAGATTCAAACTTTCCTTGGTATACATCAAATTTATTGATGTACCCATCAGTGTCAGCAATCATCCACAGTTTGTACCCTCTTTTTATTGGTTTTTTAGGATTATACTGCTTGATAGAGTGTCTCCCTTTGAATAAAATCATACTTTCATCAATACTGAGATAGCGCGATGCATCGTACAACTTCAAAAAGTTCCCATTAAGGCTATCTATAAGAGGGCGTAATTTGTACAGTTTATCAGTATTGTTTTTTGGAATTTGAGCATTGTCATTCACATGTAAGTTCCAGAGAATCTGTCCAAATCTATTGCGACTCATGACATTTGAAACATACGGCGTAGCCAAATCAGGGTCAGTTTTCCAATAATCCAACCACGACGGAAGCTTATTGTATCCCATGAGTAGATTTATTCCTAAGAAACCATACAGTTCCTGTCGGCTGATAGGTGTTATTGCTTTACCATTTTGTTTCTGGGTAGCATACAAGTTTGTTTGGTAAAGAATGTTTTCTTGAATTTCGTTGTCAAAAAATTTAAGGGACTTCAAAGTCCCATAAAGATTTATGTTTGTTATTGAAAGATAAAATATAAGTTGAATGAATCTTTTTGTAAATATCAATCAATAACATAATAAATAAACAGTAAAAAAAGTGTGAAGGTCTCTTTCAAAAGCAAAACATTACAAATTTATCATCATACACACTACACACAGACAAGAGACCACCACATCAAGTTGCCATTTTGAAATTTTGTTTTGATTGTAAAAAATCCCGTTCAGCTTCATTTTTTTCACTAAAATCCATTACCTGAACCCCCAGCGTACGGAAAAGAGATGCTATAACATAAAAGAAGCGCCTGAGGTGGAGTTAACACTCCTGAGGAGAGGCGGGACTCTGAAGTCCCGTCGGATAAGAAAGGGTTAACCCCTTTAACATGAACTAAACTGTCAGAGTTGGCTGATTCAATAGCATGCTTTATAGTACCTGCATGTGTTCTATGTGGACCAGTTGGATTCGATTCATCAAAAGGAAAAGCTCTAACATTCCCATTCTTATTTGTCTTCACTGTTTTTCCAGACTGCAAGCATTTTGGACAACCATAAAACGAATTGAATTGTTGAAAGTTCAGTGCACTAGCTTTGGCAGGCATATCAAGGGTACCACAAAGCAAAATGGATTTTAGAGTAACTCCATCATTAATTTTGGTTCCAAAATATGCCAATTCTTTAATTGTCTCAAATTGTGGTGGCAAAAACAGTAACATGTTTGGATGTGTCTCCCCATACCACAGGCCACTGATTAAAATGTTTTCCTTTTTCCTTCGATCTTGAAAGGGCAACTCATTAATGGTATAAAACACGGGCCAAATGGAAGATTTAATAGACTTGAACAGCGGTACACCATCCGTATTCCACATAAATGAAATATTGAAAGGATTGTTCAAAAATGATGAATAAGATTTATACAAAGAAAAGTCATAAATGTCTGATGGAAATGAAGAGGTACGAGTAAACCTGTGCTTTAATTTCTGAAGCATGCCAGTACGAGAAAAAATTGATTTAATTTGACTTTTGAGGTCGAACTCCATAAAATACGATTTTGCAATAGGCTTTTCAGAGTTGCTTGACTGACAGCAAGAAGTATTTGAACAAACTTTGTCAGCCTTATCAATTTTCATCCAACACTCTTTGCAAAAATAGTGCGTCTTAACATCAGGTGAAAGTGACGCAAGTAGTTTTTTCAGGATAAACAGGGATTTCGGAAAAATATGGTTTGCTGGTAAAAGGATGTTTAAAAGAAGAATTAATGAAGAAAGAGCAACACCAGGAAGCTTGAATTTTTGTGAAAATGCAATCACCATGGTTATAGCAGCACCAAGGGTTACTGTGGAATCAGGGTAAAGTGCTGAGGAAAACTGGCTTTTCATATTGGCTTGTTCTTGAATGTTGTCATGCTGCTGCTCCTCAATCGGTTCATCTATAAGTAGAAAGTATTTTCAAAACTAGGCTTGAAAAAAGCACATTGTTGTTTCTTTGGGGCTGTCCTATATAATACGTACCGTGAAGTCGGGAAACTTGCATCAGTGGAGGCAAACATGCATATACTGGTCATTAAAATACAAACTTACATCAAAACAGCTGCAAATGGAGCTGCGTAGTTCATTTGTTTTGAAATTTTGCTGCATTGATTGGTCAGTCATTTGATGGCTAAGCAAGTTTGCCTCCAGTGATGCAAGTTTCCCGACTTCACAGTACGCACTAAAATCCTCCTCCTTAAACACATAAGCATACTCCACAAATGCCATTCATTCCCCTCGCTGCCCCTTGGTTGAAGAAAATGTTGAATATATTCACATATATGAAACTCAATATTTATTAAGAAACTTTTTATTTTCCTTGATGCGTATAAGAACAGATAAGTGTAAAAGTCAACAAAAAAACAAGCAAAAAAGGGCTACGAAAAAATTTTCTTTGCCTACTACATACATTTTCCTTTGACCCCTTTCCTCCCCCTATACGCAAGCATATCCGCTTTTGAGAAGACATGTACTCTTCACACTTCTTGTAAAATTTCCCAACAACTTTAGAAATTATAACTATATATTTAAATATTGTAATCTCACCAAATTTATCACAGTCAAAGTAAACAGAATCAGTGTCATCATTTTCGTCTAAAAATTCAGGAACACTTGCAAACTCTTCTTGTAATTTGAAAACTTCCACCAGATCTTCGACATTTGTGTTATCATAATGACTGGTCACATAAGCTAAAAAGGCAATATGATTAATACATAATACATACATACATACATACATTAAGCAAAGACATGTACAAACCACAATACCAACAAGTCTCAGGCCGCCATCTCCTTGCTCTCCTTTCCTTTCTTTTATTTATATTTACACTGGAAATCAGACGATCATAGAAACCCAGGCTATGATTTAATGCACATCCCGGCTAAAAGAACACTGAGTTTCACTGGAGGGGAGGGGGGTCGGGGTACGATAAAAAAGTAAAATACGCGCCATTGGGCTTTAGGGTCGAGCTAAAGGTCCACAAATATACAGCATATACAACCTGTTGCCAACAAGGCTCAATTCCTGGAAGAATCACTTCTGTCAAACACCCTTCTCCCCCTCCACTTCGACATACTATTTTGGTGGTCCCAAACTACAAATCTATAACACTTACATTCAAAAACATCACCAAAATCTGGTAGATTTGAAGCGTCATCATTAATATACAATTCTTCTTCGACTGACGTACTGGATTCTTCCACCATCTCTACATCACTCTGGAGTTCAAAATCGTTTGGGTGATCTTGAACAGGATATACGTAAACATCATCATCAACGTCTGTTACATCAATGCAGTCATGAAAGACTTCATTAGTGTCAGTTAGAAATAATTCTCTTTTCCTGTAATATGTGGAACGCGACCTACCAGCCTGACCCGACGCCTGACACTGAGACGAAAATGGCGCCTGAGCTGTCTTGTCAATCAAATAATTTGAATGTTGACGTTCGAATTAATGAATCGAATTTCGAATAAATTGACGTTCGAAAATGTTTTTTAAAATTTAAAGTCGACCCATTTCATTTTTGAAATCGGACGTCAAGTTTTTTGCTATTTTATGTCAATTACTTACTTTGTTAAAGTTGTGAACAAAATTCATCATTCATCATGGTTCGTACACAAAGAGAAAGGAAACCCTCAGCTAAACTTGCTGACAATATCGGTAAGATGATTGTAATTTTTCAATCGCTCATATCTACTGAAGAGCCTATCATTTTTCGGCTTTTAGTCTGGTGAAATAGATTTGTAAAATCTGGTCTTCGTGAAAATTTATTCTAATTCAGTTAAGGCACAGATTCTTCCTTTAACATGGTCCGGACTAAATAATTGATTAATTCCTTTAGGAGAGGACACTGGGCCATTGCTCAAAATTCTTTACACCGTGGAGGAGAGTAATGGTAAAAGGATGCAGCAGACACTACCCTATTCCAGGCTGAAACCCAAATGTTTGACTACCGGCGAGGAACTACATGTGAAAGATTTGGCTGAACTGCGCCATTATAACTTTTTATACCCCCACACTGACGTGTACTACGAAGCCATACTTATGGAAATAAAGAAGAAAAAGAGGACGATGACAGGTTTGGTTAAACATTATATTTATTTCATTTATTCATTTTGAGGCAATTTGTTTGGATGAGTTTATGTCCATACTTTTGAGACCAACTTTAGGTCTTTCCATAGAAATACACGAATATGGTGAAGCCATTTATCTGGTTCGGACAATTGGATCCTGAAAATAAAGATAAAGTAACTAACTATCATAAGAGCTTGAAATTCTCAATATGGTGAAATCGGATAAAAATGTCAACAAATACCCTGACAATCTGTAAAATAAAACAGATCAAATTTTCCAGGAAGGCTATGCCTAGGAAACAGATGTTTAAAAAAGGACCTCGCTGGATGCTTTCGATGCTTCTAAGTGCAATGCTTATAAAAAAACATGTATTTCACAATCAGTAAATTAAATAAAATTTCAAATACCTCTTTCAATTTCAGAAAATGTTCCAATTTCAGAAGATAGTCTTGAGATGCTCAACGATTCCGATGCTGCCACAACTCATCCAAGTCAAGAAGGTATGCTATAAGGAATTTAAAGATAAGTATAAGAACAGCACCAGTTTCCAGAAAGAGGCTTCTTCTATAGTGAATTTTAGACAAATACTAATTCCAATCAAGGTTTTTCAAAGATGTGATACTTTAGAGATTAAATTGATTTAATAACTTATCCTGACAGTTTCATCTAGCTTGTCACATCAGCTAAATACTTAAGGCTTTTAACAGCTGCAGATAATTGTAGCTATTTTTCTGGTACTGATTTTCAGGAAAGGCAACCAAACAAAAGAAAAAGAAGCAAAAGTGCAACAATGGTATAATTTATAAGTCACATTCCACAAAGTTTTGCTTTAAATGACGACCAACCATATTGTTTTTAAATAATAAAGAAGGAAAAATGAAAAGTAATATAAAGTTCAATAAGGCTTGCCATTTTCTTGTGGATGTCGTTAGGAAAATTCATAGCTTTGGAAGACAAGGAAGCCCTAATATTTTGTCTTATTTTTGACGGATTTACATGGATTTAATCATTTAGATAAAAATTTACAAATAAAGACTACATTGACAACCTTTGTCTAATTTTTCATTTTTGACGTAAAAAATTAAAACAATTTTTGATTTTTTTGCAATTTTTCACAAATTAATTTTCCGCATAAAGCATAAAAAATCAATCAAAGCTGAAGGAACCTTTAATAAACACAACACTACCATGCAAACTCCCTTGTTACTTGACCTTGGAAAAATTTCTCAGAATAGCCCTCATCAATCAGTCAGTATTAGGTAACAACACTAATTTTCACTCTTCCCCTGACCACTTTTGCTTTCGTAAGTAAGTAAATTATTACCTCTATCTCCAGATGAATTCAAATAACAAGTTGATGGACGCAAAAAGCCAGCTGGCATCGAAGTGGAGAGTCTCACCAACAATGGACAAGGTTCCACCAACTTGTTTCCTTTAAATAAAAATGAAGTTAATTCTGTTAAGCCTACAATAAATTTCATTATACTGGCCGTGATTTTTGTAATCAAAACTCATCTGCGAAGTTATAAGATTTGACAGGGACTTAATTTCACAGATGGCAATATTAGAGGACCACTCTTTCATGGTTTTGTGCCTGTGCATTTTACTACCAAGTAATCCATGTTTGTTGTTGAAATATACATTATTAGCACTTGTCTGATGCCAGTAAACATTTAAGATAAGTTGCTCGACATTTTTAGAGACTTGTTTGAAAATGTCTTACAGATAACACCTGCAGAATTTAAATCCCAATAAAGTAGAAGGATTGACAAGAACTTTTATCAATTTTTTTAACAGGTGACGTTGAAGCCATAACAGCTCAAAAACAAAAAGGTACATGAAGAATTCCTACGTTATGGTCATTATAAACTCTGTACTTGCACATTAAGTATTTGTGCAAAAATAATTAATGGTAAATTCTATCCACATCCCATTCACTACTTTTTTTAAATCTAATCTTAAAACTAAGCAGGCAAAGGCAAAAGCCACAAAGATGCTCACACAGGAAATTCTGGAAAAAAAGGTATAATAACTTTTATTGTCCACCTCTAAGCAAAACGCACTTTGGACCCTCAGCTTTGCTTTGTCGAATATCATCAAGCTTGACTGAATAATTTTCGACATCTGATTTTTCTTGTCGAATATCTGCTTAATATTAACTTATCGAAGGTTGGAAAGTAAATCTGTGCTATGACTCTAATTGATTCAAAAATAATTAGTACAAAGAAAACATCATTAGCCATTCATTTTATACAACTAATTTGGAACTTCACGTTTTTGAAACAGTTTTCTTTTTCTACAGAAGCATCAATCAAAATAAATCTGAGTGGAGATTTACTAGATAAATTTGTTGACATGGACGACATTAACTATCAAGCCAATGACATGAATGATTCTGAAGGTAACTTTAGTAGGAACTTGCGATATTTGAATAAAATAAGACCCCTCTGATTTGTTTTGGTGTAATTTGGATGTTTAACAAACCTTTTACATTGTGTAGCTTGCCAGTACAATAAATTTGTTCAATAAATGAGAATTTGTAATTTCAAGAACGAAAACAACTTAATGATGTAATGATTTTAATGGAAAATTGAAGATTGACTTGACTTGAATTAAATAAATATTTTCTCAGACTTTGAAATCATCCAAACCAATGTGGACCAACAGCAAAATACAGAATTCAAACCACCCAAACAGTACCAGCCATCATATCAACATAATTCCCAATTCAAATTTCAACCAAGCCAAGAATCAACACAAATTAAACCACCACCACCACCACAACAATTCCAACAGCCACAAGTAGCTAAACAAAAAACTGTCCTGGACCAAGCAACTCCACCTTTCCGAAATCACCAAGAATACACCGAAGCCCAGAGTAAGACGTTATTATAATTTATTCATATACATATTGCTTCTTTCAAAATTACTAACCAATTCTTGTATTAAAAAGAAAATTTTGAAGATTAAAAATTTATTAGCGTTTATTATTTTATTAGCATACATGGTCTTTTATTCATTCCTTCAATTTTTCAACATGACCTGACATCACATCAATATTTTAATTTTAGGGAACATGGATCTTGCTCCAGCTCCTCTCAAACTACCTAATTCTGATTTTGTTCAAGGTATGGAAAAAGTAATCTAGATTTCGTTTTTAAGTAGTTTTCTAAAAAAAAGGCTTGAGGTAAATAATTATTAAACTGAAGCTTTTCACCAGGGGAGTGTTTTTTGAGACCCTTTACTCTTGATCATTTTAAATGTTGTCAAAATAGTTATATTGATATAAGTTGTTTCAATTCTCAGAAAGATCACCTGTTTATCACCATATGGAAAAAAAAAGGTATGTACCATCAAAAACCCTTACCTTATTCAATAAAATTTGCCTTAACTAAATCAGTCACCATTAAATTTCCTTTGCAATTTATTCATTTACAAAAACAAAATTAACTCTTGTTTCTTTAACAGTGTCTTGTAGCAAATGTCTCGCAACAAACAAGGAGTTAAGAGAGTTGAAAGAGAAACTTAAACAGAAAGGTAACTTTGATTTTAATAGACGGTACTCAAAACACTTTTTTACCAAGATGGAAAGTGAAAGACACATTGAGATATAGTAGAGATGACATTCAAAGAAAATAATTTAATTTAACAGTTGAATGGAGAGCCTTGCTTCAAACTACCAAATTAAAAAAAAATTTCTTACATTTTAATATAAATTTTGGATCTTCCTTATTCCAATGATTAGATAAACAATTGAATTACATCAAGAAGTTAGTTCCTGATATCCTGACATCACTTGCAGAAATTACACACCATGCAGAAAGTGACAACCCAGTGAGTGAATATCTAGATTTAAGAAAATTTTTTGTACTAATAAAATACATTTAATACTTTGTAGTAAATATTGAATTTGTCAAATTTGTGTAATAAATGACTTGAAATCCTTCAAATAATTTCTAGCCTCTATGCCATAAAACGGGAGTGGAAAATTGTACACTGTTGAATATGTTATCAATTTAATTTCAGTATGTTGAAGTTAGTCAGGAATGAGACCGTGGACATGAAGAGCTGCTTGATTCTAATTTGGTATGACAATGTCAATTATTAGTATTAACCCATCCTGTTTTTGCACTTATTTAATTGTACTCTAATGTACAATGGGTGGTAAAGCGAGCAAAACAATTTTTCGATGGTCGTCAGAGCAATTGAGAAAAAAGCTATACTTTAAAAGAACAAATTGCTTTTCCCAGATTTTTCTCCGCATCGGAAAATCAGCGGAAAATTTGATGCGGGCGGGTGACGCGAATAGGACAATTTTTCGATGTCACCCTTAAAGGTCAAATGTGAAAGGTCAATAAGAATCAAACAAGAAAGGTTAATAGGAATTTCTTGATTTTTCCTAGTATTCGAATAAGATGTCGACTCCAAAATCTAGTGTGAACAAGCCAAAAGTGATCAGAAAAACAACCCCCTTGATAGTAGAGGTAAGAGAACATTGTAGAGCTTTGTTAACTTTAATAATTAAAAAAAGGAACCAATTAAGACAAGCAGTAAAAATCCTTAAAATTTAGGCCCGAATTTTTCTATTTTGATAAAACAGGCGCTAGTCTCTGGTGCCTAATTTTTTTGTGTCAAATTTCCTGCCTGTACGCACCTTATTAGACCCTGTAAGTTTATTTATTTTGAGGAATTTTCCAGCCTGTACGTTTATTTTGACCTAACATCTCCCAATTTATACTGGAAAAAATTGTTATTTTTTGTTCAAGTAAGACGCGTAGAAAGGCCGTTAATTACATTTGTATGTATCGTGGGAGATTTTAAATGCTACACAAGTAAATTCCAACGTTTTACTATAAATTCTAGCATTTGATTTGAACTCTACTTTTGAAAATTTGGTAGATTTTTTCTTGTACGTGTATTGGGCACCTGAGAGTAAGAGAAAAGTTCCAAGCATTTCAGCACCTAAAAACTTATTTTATAGCAGCCTGCATATTCCGCACCAAAGCTGCCTTCCTCTAAAAGTCCCCAATCAATAGGGGCAAAGGTAAGTCACTCCCTGTTAATTATTCACCTTTCAATCAAAGATGAAAATAGTATACCTCAATTTTCATGATTGACCATTTTTGCAAAAGTAAGTCTCTGCAAAAATTATGGAATGGCATGTATTTAACAATTGTACAAGTAAGTCTTGCAAAAATCGAAATGTAATCAATGTAATTGTACCTTCTTTGAATGGACTTTTGAATCTTTGATCGTCCTTGTTGATTATGTTTTCATCAACAAGCACCCTCTTCTTGCTAGTACAACAAGTTGGTGCGAGACATTCGTTTGCCAGTGTTTCTTTGACCTTTAAGAATGTAAAGTAGCAGATGAGTAACCAAATTGTTATAAATATTTCTGATTTTTAATCTGGTGAATTTAAGCCCCATTTTGTGAAATCAAGTTTTTAGGCATGAGTAAATTTCTGATGTTTTTATAAATCACTTATTTTCTATTACAGTTTAAACAATTGAATGAATTTGCCCCACATATCATTTTGACACCGGATGATATGAAAAGGTTACAAGTCCAGTCTTCAAATCTGACTAATTGGCGACCTTTCGTGAATGAAATTCTGGATATCTTATTCACCAAAGAAGAACTAGCTAGGTAAAAATTTTGCTTTTGGGCGATCAAAACACTGGTTTTATGCCCCAAGAACTCTAATTCTCTACTTTTTCGACCTAGTGAAAGTTTCTGCTCACTAAAGTCTGTACGCCTTTGAAGTATTTTTCTCGTCATTTCAAAACATCGAGAGCACAAGGTGGCAATCACAAATATCTTTGTTTTGCATCGCCCAACCAACTATCGAAATTGAGTAGAATTAAGTCTGTAAATTTTTCGGACCTTTTCTGTCAATGACGTTTCCTTCGTTAAAAAATTCAAGAGCATGCAGGCGGTCGACGGTAAGGCGGCCATCGAATAAATGCTCTGTTCGTGTCGTAACAGGTGTTTAAAATGCATGCGGGCAGGCAGACGGAAAAATTCCCGGGTTTTTTTAATTATGGCAGTAATTTGGGGGCGGGTGGTGACGTGAACAACACAATTTTTCGATGGCCGTCAGAGCGGTTAAGAAAAAAGCTAAATTACTTTAAAAGAACAAATTTCCTTTTCCTGGATTTTTTTCCACTTCTCCACACCGGAAAATCAGCGAAAAATATGATGCGGGCAGTGACGCGAATAGAACAATTTTTTGATGGCCGCCTAAACAGAACATCAAATTCCCCTCTCGTTAGACGCGAGAAGTAGAACACCCGAAAATATTTACAACCGACCGACTCACTTTTTAGACCCACCAAGCGAAATGAAGATATTTGTGATTGCCGCGGTCTAATGCAATGATAAGATTTCTAAGTATTTACAATGAAAACTCACAATAGGTCATGCGCAATGGGATCCACAGATAGAAAGACGGGTAATCAACGACCTGCACTTAACCCAACGTTAATAGCTGATTTGAAAAGTAAGTTAATTTTTTTTAGTGACTCTTTAAGTCAACTTTAAGCCTACGATTCTGAGTTGTAGAGAAATAAGAAGCTGAAATCATTTGCTGTAAGTCTTTCAGATTTAACGACTTTTTGTGCTGGAGGTCTGCTTAAGTAATCGAGGGAGATGGTCAGTGTAAGGAAAATCCGAGTTCAAAAGAAAATTTACCTTGAGGTTTAGCATTGTTGTGTCATTCTTGTTTCACAGATTATGCAAAAATGAAGTGGCCTTACATCCCATCAACAACCAAAGATGAGAAAGCAAAAGGATGTAGAGATGGGGACATAAATCGAGTGATTAACTTGAAATGTGGATCAGCACGTAAACCTCCGGCATCAGGTATGTTCCTTTAAAAGTTGTTGATTGTAATGATATCTGTGGAATTAACGTACTCCATTTTGTTCAACTTCTGCGTCTTGAAAGGTTGAAAACGAAAGGTTCAAAATTTGAGATCACATTTGAAAGGTGGACTGGGTCGACATAAACATTCTATTTTGATTATTTTACGGAATGATTCATTCTGGAGAATAACTCCCTTCTTTAGCGCAATTCTGTAAAGTATACAAATTGAAACGCCCGTTACCGCCTTGACGCCCGACAAGAAAGATAAATCTAAAGCAGCGGCAGTGCGCTAGAAGTGCGCCGCGCTAGAAGAACGTACAGAATGTTGACGGGCTCTTCTTTATATTTTGCAGAAAATCCGGCAAGGAGGAAACCTAAAGGTAAAAAAGAAGTTGAAACGGCAAACAACGACGAGGAAAGTCAGTAGATATTTCTTTTTTCAAACTAACTTTTTCTATGCTGTTTATATGTTATAATTTTAACCTTGTACCTCATTTATGTCACCTGATTTTCAAGCTTCAGAATACAAGTAACAAAATGTGATTTCAAATAAAGCTTGATTTTCTTTCGTAGTTCCCAAACTTTTGAGCATTTTGTGTACATTATTTGAGCGACGAACATCATAATGCATATACATTTGAACTTTGCAGACTTGCCAAGTATGCCATTATTTTCAACTATTTTCAAATCTGCTCAAGTCTGATAAAACTTGCATCCAAGTAGTAATCATATTGATTTTGGCATACTTCATACCAAGTATGCATTTTTTGTTGCAGACTTTCAAGTATGATTTGTCTCAAATGCAGACTTGATCAGACTTGGCCAGACTTATACCAAGTCTGCCGAAATCAAGTATGCAAGTCTGCCGAAATCAAGTATGCAAGTCTGCCAAAATCAAGTATGCAAGTCTGCATCCTCAAGTATGCATGTCTGCATACTAAATCAAGTCTGAAACTTTGAGTATGCATTTGAGACAAATCATACTTCATTTCTCATACTTGGTGCAGACTTGCGCATACTTCAGTTATTTTCTTAAGGGATATCGCTACTGCTATTTTCCACCAATATCGAGCTCTCAATAGTGGTCTACAGGTAATTTCAAAATGGCGACGACCAGTGCATGCATGCATGAAAGTCATGAAACCTTGGGTTGCAGTATTGAAAAAGATCTATTCATGTCGACCTATTTCGAAAGTAAGTCTTTTATTTTTTTAAGAAAATAGCTGAACATGTCTGATTAAATTTTGCCACTGCCATAATCTTCACTTTTTAAGGAAAGCAATTATTTCTTCAATCAAGGCTCCCTCCTTCTGCTGTTGTGGTGTATATAATATGTGGTTGTGGTTATTGTTATCAAGACATTATTAAGTGTACTTGAATTTTTCTTCTTGAGACTTCATTGGAGACATCCTAGACACAATTCCTCAGAGACATGTAAAATTGTGAAAAATGGGAGGTCATACGTACAGATGTCCGACACTTTGTCACCGACCGACACTTTCTAGTCCGACAGCAATAATATCCGACAATGTCAATGTATATAATTGACAGTTGCTTCAGCTTTCTGAAAAAGATTTGTCCCACAACGAGTGATAAAAACAATTAGTGTTTTGGGAAAAACAACATCGGGCTTTATCATGGTATATACACCGTCAAGTCAACTGTTCTAACTTGAGATGAGTGGTGTCGCAACATAAAGGATCGTTGATTTCTGGATTGTATTTCCAGACGATGTCAATCGACCACATATCGAACGCAGTCGAACGTAATTGGAATTTTCGTTCGATTCCGCTCGATTGACATTGTCTGGGTATTTTCACTTATATACTGTTTAAATCTCTTTAACAAAACGTTTATCAATCAAAAACTTTCACCATCCCATTATCACAACCAATATCACAGACAATATACCAAAAAAATAATAGATTTGTGAATGATAAAAAGTTTTCGAACACTACTTGAACATTTGTGGAACTTAGGCGGCAATCAAAAATATATTCCATTCGGGTCCTAAAACATCTTCAAATCCAGTCGGTTGGCCCGTCGGTAGTAAATTTTGTCAGATCTAGTAAATCTCGATGAATCAAATCGGCAATCAACAGAATCTTATGACGCCATCTTTAATTTGCCAAACTAAAAATGTGCGTGCGCATGTGTTAACCTTAAAGCGGCCCTTACTTTTGGCCCCCAGAATATTGGCCCTACTGCGCTGCTGAATTTTGACATGAAAATTTCAATAAAGGTACATGAAAAAAATTGAACGGGACTCAATGTGGGTTAAGTAAACAAAAAAAATATGATTCAAAGACATGCTCCGTTCGCCCGTGCCTGCCATTATGGGAAAGATCCGAACCTGCGAACAGCGCCCAAAAAAACCCGACGATTTTACCGACTTTCCGAATCGGGTTTTCTTGTAAATCAACAGTCGGCCCGAACGCAACATATTTTTGATTGCCGCAAACTAATCTAAATATTCAAGAAATTTTTGCCATAAAGTTTGATTATTGTTTGATTCGGTTTTGTAATGGAACACCTATAGTTTGATTAAAACTTTGATAGAGTTCAATGATTCCAGTAAGAAAATCGGTACAATACAGTAAGATCAGGTTGAAATCGCCTGGTTTTCCGTAATTCTGTAATTTTTAAATGCCGTTGGCAATACATTCAAAATGGTGCACTGAAAGTGAGATATAATTGGTTTTGGTCTCCTGTTTGGGAAGTTGTAATGTTTTCAATGGAAAAGTGTAAGAAACTTTTGTTTATAAGCATGTCATTTAATTTTTCATTGACAGGATATTGGCATGATTCGAATGGTTTCCCTAGCTTCCATAATGTTTCGAAAATTGCTAAAAAATAGGTATTCAACGCCAGAGAACCAATCAAGTATATATATTGCATATCCATCAAATCAATCAATCCAAATTAAATGCAATCAAACACAATTAAATATTACACAGGAATTGACCATTCAATTAGAGAGCTTTGACAAAAGATTTTCTTTTTTTTAACAGCTTGAGGCTGTTAATAAGGGGGTGGTAGCAAGTCTGTCGATAAAAAAGTCAGAAAGAAAAAGAAAATCTCATTTAGATTGAAACATTTATAAATCAGCTTGAAATTTCCCAATCGACACTTCTTCGAAGTGTCTTGTTCCCAAAAAGCGTGACAAAAATAATCTGTGTATGTCAGCAGCCGTCACTTTGAAAAATCTTTAGGGGGTCTGACACAGTCCAATTTTAGGTATAAAAAATTTTGGGAATAAAAAATAGAACATATAACAGTAAGAATTTTGGCAACATTTTTTCAAAAATTGAGCTGGAACACTCTGGTCATGATTTTGCTGAATCATGATTGAAAATTCTGGAAAATTCAACTTTTTTAGGGTAAAAATACCATTTATTTCTAAATAAAACATTGAAATTGAAGGACTTGGCAGTTTTATTATCGCCACAGTTCAAAATCTCTTAGCCCCTTCAGAGAAAAACAGGTGACCCCTTTCGTGTCAGGACCTTCCAGAAAATCTAAATCTCTAGGCCCCCTCCTTTTGGAAAACTTTCAAAATCTTTAGGGGGTCTGACACAGGCTGACACTATCCAATTACACACCATGTAGTTTCACAAAGGCTATTTTTTCCTTGACATTATCATTATCATATAATTTTACAATAACAAGGATTTCCATAATGAGGATTGTGTAGTGTAATTTTTGTATTAGAATTTCCCGGATTTTGAGCTACTTTTATTGTGTCAAGAGAGTAGGGTGTTTGGATACTAACCACACAAGCTGCATAATTGATTCAAAACTATGAGTGGATTAAAACGATTTTGCTGGCATCAATTTTTTTATTCAATCTTAGCCATTCCAAGTTTCCAAAGACTTTAGGGTAATTTATGCACTTTTTCCATCAGCAATTCACACTTTCAAGGTCTTTTGACATTTTTATAGCTACTTTGGTCGTGTTATTAAAATGTGTTTGAGAGAGATCTGATCCGAGCTCTATTTCTTTGTTATTATTTGTTTTGGCACGTCCAGGATCTAGCTCAGGGTCAATCTCTTTTAATTTGGTAGTGTGAGGACAGCCAGTTCTACACCTTCTTTTCTTTTGCTTCTACATCTTTTTTGTGTTTATTATAATAAAATGCTCTGTTTTAAGAAGTGTCAGGCCATTCACTACTCAAAGGGTTGAACTTTATTCTCTACATTAAAATTTTGGCTCAAAAGCAACAACATCAAAAGTTAAAGCAGAATAAGCACTATGGTTGGTCTTTGTCATTTTATTTTAATGTTTTTACTGCCTCTTCTTTTGTTTTTCTATGTTTGTAAAACCAAGATTGGATAATTAGTTCAAATCAAGAAAATATACACATTAAGTCCAGGCTAATCATGTCGATATTCAGCTACAATTTTCTTTGATACCACCGTATAATTATTAATACCTTTATTTTTGTATTGTTTCAGCAATCTGGACTCAGGTAAAAGAGTGTTTGAAACCTGTCCTCAAGAAAAAGGGTAAGAGTAAATGTTTGAAATTCAAAGAGAAGTTCAAGGTTAGTATATTCATCGTCAGATAAATTGAATCAGCTATTTATCCCTTGTTTATTTCTAATTATGAATTTCTGCATATTGCAGTAAATTAACTGAAAACATTCCATTATTTCAATAGAAAGAGATTTCAAAAATGATTGCATATGAAAGTATTGAGAACACCCTGGAAAAAGTTGGAAATGATTGGTCATCTAAGTACAAAGTAAGTGATATTGCCTTGAGGGTCATTTGTTTTGGTTAAAAGTGAGATCAATGATGAGTTATTAATTGTTTTTTTCATTCTTGATATTTTCTACATTTTTCTAGGTGACCTTAAAGCTTACTTTGAATGAAAGTTTCAAAAAATTAGCTGATCTTACAGCTACTGCCGAGGTAAGCTTGGTCTTTTACAGAGTTTCAGTTCCCTCCATCTGAGTTCTTTAAATCCCCAATCCCCCCTCGCACTAACAGTTTCCTTTGGGATTCCCTCCCCAGGCTTGGCCCCCTAAAATGAGTGAAATGTTTATTGAAAATTCTCTTGTACTGTATTGTCAAATTGTTTACTCGTTAAAAACAATGATGAATCTATGCATTTCATCCATTCTTTTTTGTAGGACAATACATCGACAAATGATGACACAACTGGTACACAAGAAGAGAAAGATGATGAAGTTGAAGATGAAGTAATTTCTTAGTTTCTAGTTCTTTTTTTAAAGGCCTTTCCAATTTTCAACAGTTACAAGTAGTTTTCGTTACGCTCTGTTAAAAAAAAAGAGGTAGTTTTCGTTACGCTCTGTTAAAAAAAAAGGAAATAAGTTTTAAAATCCTAAAGATGGTGAAATAGTATGATGATTTTTTTGGGTTTTATGGAATCCTGATAAAACGATTCTGTATGACAAAGTAGTAATTGTGAATGAAAACAGCTGTAATGGATTAAACAGTGTCAGAAGATTGCAATGTAAAGAACGGAAGCAATTTCTACAAAAGCTGCATCTTCTAAAGACTGCCATTATTGGAAATTTAAATTAAAACTTCAATCTTTGCTTATTTGTTAGGTATTGCACCAGCCCCGCAAAAAGTTCAAGTGGACAATACAGGATGATAGTGGGCGAAAGCTCTCAAATGCGAAAAATCAAATCAAATGGTTAGAACATGTCAATAAATGCCCCCCCCCCAGCGGTTTGTGTGAATGCGTGAAAATCAAAAAAAAATTGCGTGAATGCGTGAATCTACCCTGTTTTTTGCGTGAACGTGTGAATTTTTTTTACCAACCCCTCCTGCTCAGTCCACCCACCCCTACCAAAGGATAGCTGTAAAATGCGTGGCAATATCAGGGCGGGAAGAAGGTTAAGCCTTGTATCGTTCCAAAACCAACTGCGACACGTATCATACATAGATGATTACATCGCTGTCGATCTCGAAGCAATATTATAGCGGGAAGAAGGTCAAGCCTAATATCGCTCCAAAACCAACTGCGACACGTATCATACATAGATGATTACATCTCTGTCGATCTCGAAGCAATATTATAGCGGGAAGAAGGTTAACCCTTGTATCGCTCCAAAACCAACTGCGACACGTATCATACATAGATGATTACATCGCTGTCGATCTCGAAGCAATATTATAGCGGGAAGAAGGTTAACCCTTGTATCGCTCCAAAACCAAATACGACACGTATCATACAAAGATGTTTACATCGCTGTCGATCTCGAAGTAATATTAAATAAAATAAAACAGTTTTTTCTACGGCAGTCTGATTGATTAATATGCTTAATTGTTGTTTCCAATAGCAGATTTTATCTTCCATCTCTTGTCTGATGATTAATACTTCTTCCATTGCCCTTTGTTTGCGAACATAAAATTGGACTAGTGATTTAATCACAATGGTTGGAACGTTCGAACTTTGTCTCTGAAAATAAAAAAAATAATACTGATATTATATAAGATATTACCATACGTGATCGACCAAACCTAAATGTAAAAATATTATGTTTAATTTAATGTCCAAATTAACGTACCCAGGTAAATGTGACTCCTAAGCTCATAGCAAAGTCTAGAGTAAATTGAAAAAAGTGCACTGTAAGGATCAATCTTTAGCCTGTTTTTGACAATTTTCGACCAACTTTTGAATGCACTGTTAAGGGTCTGATTTTGGAAGTCAAATTTTTGGTCGAATGTATGGTCGTTTTCAGATTGATACTCCCGGATATATCCTATTTAATAAGTTCACCAAGAGAAGCTGAAAAAAACATTCGCTACCTGAAAAACAAAGTTGACAGCGTTATACATCGATGATTTTACATTTAGAGCCTCAATGTACTCCACATTTTAAAATCCAGAAGACATTTCGTGATTCATAGAATTGTAACTTGCCAATAGATTTTTGATTTCCTTGCAAACTTTATTAATCTGTTTGGAAAGTCTTTCAGCGATTGAAGATCGATCTAAAATAAAAATATAAAAACACAATAATATGAAAAACTTATTTGAATGATAATACCTCATCTTTGAAAATTGTTTGGTATGTGAGCTTTGAATATTTTCTTGGTTCCTTAATAATCTTACCACCCATCCCATGGACCATTGTCACAAGATTTCAAAAAGTCTTGTCATGTGTTTAAACTGTTACAGTTTAAAGAGTTTCTGTTTCTTAATTCGAAATTGGCCACACTTTTTCCTTTGATGAATATCTGGGGGTTACAATGGGACCTATAAATAATTTGAAGCTACTAAGTTGAGCCCAGTGCGTTGCGCACGTTCGACTATTTTCAAACTCTTTCGTCTTTTGTGGTTTTCCGAAAGCCTCTATTACCATCCTGCCTTTCCTTCTAGAAAGAAGTCCCACCTATCATATCAAAATTAATTAACTCAATGTTGACTTCTTAATGAAAGGCTTTTATTGGTATTATAACATACTACAATTTACTTTCAGATCAACCGATGATGCGATGGTCTCTTTTCACATATCTAATAATATCAGGTTAGTTTTTTAGTCTGAATCGCAGACCTTATAGATACACTTCCTATGTATAAGAAGAACTTTTTTTGCTAGAGGAATGAACAGAAGCCTAGTTAGTTTTATTCAAATACACACTTTATCTTGTAAGGAAAGCTTCAATAAGAATATCATTGTGGAAATTGCCTAGTCTTAACCCTATTCAACCTAGGCTTTTAGGGGGGTTCAGAACTAGGGGGGGGGCTTTTCCTGTACCACCCCTTAACTTTTGATCTAGTGAGTCTTTGAATGAAATTTGGCACACAAGATCCTTGTCATAAGGTAACTTTTGACAAAAATTTTTTTGATGACGTCACTCATCTGCGCAAAGTGAGCAAAACCGAAAATTACTTTGTTCTTATAAATAGCTATTGTATTCTAACAAAGGCTTTAGAAAAAAGTTGCGTGATTTAAATTGCTCCTTTTTTATCCTAAATATTCAATAAATTACGGTTTGAACGATATATTTGACATTAAAAAAAAAAATCTATTAGATAAGTCTCATATTTTGTGACACCTTACTGTCAGAAATGTCATCATGCTCAAGGTGTCATTTTAGGTGTCAATTTTTTTTTTTTTTTTGAAGCTAAATAAAGTTAAGAATTTACAGAAAATTTCATGGCAAAATCTCTATTATTTCAGGAGCTATTACCAATAATTTGACCTCCGACAATTTTCAGATTGATACTCCCGGATATATCCTATTTAATAAGTTCACCAAGAGAAGCTGAAAAAAATTCGCTACCTGAAAAACAAAGTGACAGCGTTATACATCGATGATTTTACATTTAGAGCCTCAATGTACTCCACATTTTAAAATCCAGAAGACATTTCGTGATTCATAGAATTGTAACTTGCCAATAGATTTTTGATTTCCTTGCAAACTTTATTAATCTGTTTGGAAAGTCTTTCAGCGATTGAAGATCGATCTAAAATAAAAAATAAAAAACACAATAATATGAAAAACTTATTTGAATGATAATACCTCATCTTTGAAAATTGTTTGGTATGTGAGCTTTGAATATTTTCTTGGTTCCTTAATAATCTTACCACCCATCCCATGGACCATTGTCACAAGATTTCAAAAAGTCTTGTCATGTGTTTAACTGTTACAGTTTAAAGAGTTTCTGTTTCTTAATTCGAAATTTGGCACACTTTTTCCTTTGATGAATATCTGGGGGTCTACAATTGGACCTATAAATAATTTGAAGCTACTAAGTTGAGCCCAGTGCGTTGCGCACGTTCGACTATTTTCCAAACTCTTTCGTCTTTTGTGGTTTTCCGAAAGCCTCTATTACCATCCTGCCTTTCCTTCTAGAAAGAAGTCCCACCTATCATATCAAAATTAATTAACTCAATGTTGACTTCTTAATGAAAGGCTTTTATTGGTATTATAAACATACTACAATTTACTTTCAGATCAACCGATGATGCGATGGTCTCTTTTCACATATCTAATAATATCAGGTTAGTTTTTAGTCTGAATCGCAGACCTTATAGATACACTTCCTATGTATATAAGAAACTTTTTTTGCTAGAGGATGAACAGAAGCCTAGTTAGTTTTATTCAAATACACACTTTATCTTGTAAGGAAAGCTTCAATAAGAATATCATTGTGGAAATTGCCTAGTTCTTAACCCTATTCAACCTAGGCTTTTAGGGGCGGTTCAGAACTAGGGGGGGGGCTTTTCCTGTACCACCCCTTAACTTTTGATCTAGTGAGTCTTTTTGAATGAAATTTGGCACACAAGATCCTTGTCATATAAGGTAACTTTTGACAAAAATTTTTTTTGATGACGTCACTCATCATGCGCAAAGTGAGCAAAAACCGAAAATTTACTTTGTTCTTATAAATAGCTATTGTATTCTAACAAAGGCTTTAGAAAAAAGTTGCGTGAGTTTAAATTGCTCCTTTTATCCTAAATATTCAATAAATTACGGTTTGAACGATATATTTGACATTAAAAAAAAAATCTATTAGATAAGTCTCAATATTTGTGACACCTTACTGTCAGAAATGTCATCATGCTCAAGGTGTCAATTTTTAGGTGTCAATTTTTTTTTTTTTGAAGCTAAATAAAAGTTAAGAATTTACAGAAAATTTCATGGCAAAATCTCTATTATTTCAGGAGCTATTACCAATAATTTGACCTCCGAACAGAAACAGCCCCCCCCCTAGGCCGAATAGGGTTAAGAATGACCTGGGAACACTTTCAAATTGATAAGATAAAAATATTTTGCGACAAGAATACTGGGGGGGGGTTCAAGGGGTACTGTCGAGGCCGTACCTGTCCCTAGTGATAAAAGCTATTTTCAAAGTTCATAAAAATGTTTTTGAATAATGGTTCGAAACATCTCTGAAAACACTGAAAAGTTTTATACGTAGTCATGACCGAAAAGTCTAGTTCTATATTTAAACAAAAGGTGTAAGGGAGTCCGAGCATCTATCTGAACTTACTTGAGTTTCGGAAAAGAAAGAGTCATCCGGATCAGAAGGCAGAGTGCATACAAGTGAATTAACACGAATGAAATTCCCTGAGATAAGTTTTCTCTTACAATCACCATACTAGAATAAAAGTAAAAACTCACATTTTTGCAATGCTTGCTTGTAATTCTCAAGCGAAAACCTAACTGAAATCCTAACAAGATAATCCCTATTTATACAAAACCCTATTCCTAGAAATAAAGATAAATGAGTTAGTTACATAACAAAAATAGGTGTGTTAATGAGGTTAGAACCTAAATTGAGAAATAAACAAAGTCATAAGGAAGAGCCTAACCGGAAAGTGATAAATAAGAAATTTTGAGGTCTTAATCGAAGTTTTAGAAAATATATAAAAGAAATAATGATCTAGTAAGTGCTATCTACATAAAAATACTTGATATTGACTTCGAGTCTAGGAAAATTCGGAAATCGCGTAGAATCTCGTCAAAGTGAATTTAATTTCCTGTTGTGGAGGAGGAAAAGCTAAAAATATTGTTGATGAGGCCCCCCCAGCGGACTCAAAATTCACGCCATCACGCCAATTTTTTTTCGATTTCACGCCATCACGCCTGAAAAATTTGATTTTCACGATCACGCCAATTTTCTTCGATTTCACGCCATTACGCCTAGAAAATTTAGTTTTCACGATCATATTTTTGTTATATAAACTTAATTTTTGCCCACAAATAGGTGTGTGTTTGGGCGTCAATCAGTTTTTCGGCATTCTCATACGCGTAAGTCAAGCTTATATCATTTTTCTATCGGAAACACCCGAAAAATCTGGAAGAAATTTGACCAAGACTTGACCTTTCGATAGGAAAAATGACGTAATCTTGACTTATGCATATCAAAAATTGTTGGACAACTGGTCACTTCAAAGGGCACCGGTTTGAGGGCTGAGGTATATTTGAGTAAATTGACAAAGCTCACCATGGTTGGGTAACGGAAAATTTTTTTGAATTTTGAAGGGTTCAAAGTGCTATTTTAGGACCCATTTCAATTCAATTTGAAAAATAATTCATGTAAAAATAATGGAAATCTTTTAAAAGTACAAGCACGGTGGACTGCGAGAGCTACACGAACACGAGCTTAAACATCATAAATGTGTCAGTCATACGAACATGACCACTGGCATCGGTCGCAGGATAATTATTCTTGCTCATTCATCGATCAAACGTTTGGTCACCGATGTCAACCAATCAATGAACCAAGTCAATTTCAATGAAGTATCCACAATCGAAATTCGTCTATCTGGAAACGATCTCCTGGTCTTCTCCTGTATCTATCACTCCCCTACGAACAATAACACGTCAGCTGAAAATAACAGCAAGTTGAATCATCTAATCAAAGATATCGCATCAAACAACAAATACTCTCATAAATGCTTTGTCGGGGACTTTAATTTCCCAACAATCAATTGGAAAAATTGGACGACGCCACATCTCGGGAAAGTAAAGAAGAAAAAATTTCTTGATGCCCTTCGCGACTCCTTTCTCCACCAAAGTGTAGAAGAACCAACCAGATGCCGTGGACTGACGACCCATCTTTAGTCAATCTCATTCTAACAGGTGAAGCTAACCAAGCTCTATGTCTAGAGTATCTCAAGTCCTTTGTGTTTAAGCGATCATAGTTGCTTGACCTTCACTATCAACTGTGATGCTGTATTGAAACCTAAATCAGAAAGATACAAGTACGAGGACGCAGACTTTGAAGCAATGAAACAAGATCTCAACTCTGATGATTGGTACAAGCAATTCCCGGAGATGGCTAATTCTAAGTCAACCGAGGAGCTTTGGCAGCTTTTCCGAAAGAAGATTTGGATATACGAAACCGTTTTGTACCCATAAAGATCATCGGTGGTCAAAACTGGAAGAAGAAAGGTAAAATACCTATTGGAGTTCAACTTCGGAAAGAAATAGCAGAGAAGAGACGCCTCCATCGGAAATGGATGAAATCATCGCCCGAAGAAAAAGAATACAATCGAGCAAAATACACCCCTGTAAGAAACAGAGTGAGCAAATTGATGAGACAAGCTCACAGGAACTACGAACAAAGAATTTGTGATAACGCAAAGACCAAACCGAAGATCTTCTGGTCACATGTGCGTAACAAGATGAAATCTTCTAGTACAGTTTCATCACTACTTGAATCACCAAATGTCAAAACCTCGTTAAAGCATGAAGATCACGAAACAGCTAATATACTTCAACGACAGTTCTGCAGTGTATTCACAAAAGAAGCAGTAGGTGAGCTTCCTGCATTTGAAAAGAGAACTGATTCATCCATCAGAGATATTCATATCTCTGAGGAGATGGTACAGAATCAATTGAAATAGCTCAACCATAATAAGTCATTCGGTCCAGACGAAATTCACCCTAGGATACTAGCGGAATTATCTGACTATCTGTCTCTACCCTTGGCTGTAATCATGAACAAATCTTTAGTTGAAGGCTCATTACCACAAGATTGGAAGGTGGCACATGTCACACCTATTTACAAAAACAAGGGACCTCAGAATTTGGCAGTCAATTATCGACCTGTTAGTTTGACATCAGTAGTGTGCAAATTAATGGAATCAATACTGAGGAAACACATCATGAAGCACCTTTCTGATCATAATCTTTTATCGAACAAACAATATGGCTTCATTAACAACCGTTCAACCGTAACACAGCTTTTGTACTATCTGGATAAATGTTATGAGAGCATCTCTAAAGGAAACGTTGTTGATAGTGTCTACTTCGATTTTGCGAAGGCTTTCGACACTGTACCCCACCGTCGACTATGCAAGAAACTATCAGCATATGGCATCAACGGTTTAATCTTAAAATGGATGACGTCATTTCTAACAGGTCGAACTCAATCAGTAAAAGTGAACCAGTCCTTCTCGACTACAGACCCTGTAGTGAGTGGTATTCCACAGGGTAGTGTACTGGGACAAATGCTGTTCGTGCTATACATCAATGATCTTCCTGAAAAGGTCATCTCATTGATCCTACTGTTTGCTGATGATACCAAAATCTTCAAAGAAGTCAATTGCATCGAAGACTCTGTTTCCCTTCAGAATGATATAGACACACTTGTAGAATGGTCGAAAGACTGGCTATTACTATTCCATCCTGAAAAGTGTCACGTTCTGACGCTAGGAAAGTTTGGAAACATCAAACATGCTCATCCATATTCCCTAGATGGACGCCAATTGGAACACGTCTTTGAAGAAAAAGATCTTGGAATCCTCATTGACTCAGAACTTACATTTGAAGAACACATTGCAAAGCAAGTCAAAAAAGCAAACGCGATACTTGGCATAATCAATCGAGGATTTGTAAATATGAGTACAAGTACATTGTATTGTGCGTTTGTTCGCCCGCATCTGGAGTACGCTCAGTCAGTATGGTCTCCGTTTCTGCGTAAACACGTAAATCTGATTGAAGGAGTACAAAGACGGGCAACAAAACTTGTTCAAAAATGTCGTGATATGTCTTATGAAGAACGATTACGTGAATTAGATCTTCCTACGCTCGAGTTTAGAAGACACTTTTGTGACATGGTCCAACTTTACAAGCACATCAACTATTACGAAAAAGATACCATCCCAAACAAGATAGCCCGTCGAACGCGACCAAATAGAAGGCACAACTTTGAGATGATTCCAAACTTTGGAAGCGATGGACTCCGTGGTGTACAAACGAATTCCTTCTTTTATCTAACTATACCAACCTGGAATAAATTGCCAAAAGATGTCGCTGAGGCAAAGACAGTCAAAGTCTTCAAAGAAAGACTCAACACTGCATGGAGTAAACACCCGAAAAGATTCAACACAAGACAATTGTAAAATACGTATAATCACGATCAGTTCCAGAGGCCCTCGTGCGCCTAGAACTTTGTTACATTATAATAATAACAAGCAACATGAGGAGCCATGCCCCCTGGTCCCCCGTTGACGGGACCCATGGGCATTAATTGTGAATTAGCGTGAATAGTTTTCAAAAGCCATGGTTTGCGCTGACGGGAGAAATTTTCAATTTAGTATGGCTAAAATCGCCCTCATTTACTCTCTTTTTTACAAAAATGGTTTAAACATCATAGGAGTCCTTTGATCATTCTGCTTAAAATTACACCTCATAATAATAAACCTGTTGCTTCTTTCTGTTTAAGGCTGTTTATGGTTTGCGCTGACGGGGAAAATTTTCAATTTTTGACCCTCTCATAGCATTCGACTTTATTTTGAAGACTAGCTAGCAACTGCTAAAAACAATCGGAAGTTACAAGGATAAATGGCAGATGAAATTTTGTTTGCACCGTTTCTTTTATCTATAGGAGGCCTCACCATAGTTGGGGCCGACCAAGAAAATTTTGAAATTTAAACCCTCTAAATTGGCTAAAATTGACATAGAATTACACTTCAACTAATAACTATAATTTTCACGATCACGCTGAACTGCAAATTTCACGCCATCACACCTAAAAAAACTCGATTTCACGATCACGCCGGCACTTCATTTTCACGCCATCACGCCGTTTTTTTCAAAATTTCACGCCATCACGCCACGAAAAACCCTCCATCACGCCATCACGCCAACCGCTGGGGGGGGCCTCGTTGATGAGGTCAAAACCTAACCTAATACGACAGTACCCAATACCGAATTACCGACAATTTTTTTCCCGAAATACCGGAATACTTGCCTGTACCAGACGACCACGGCTTTTTCCTCGACACCGTTCCGTCTGTAACTTTTTACATTTATTCCCCCAGAGATTCGTGGGGAAAAAAAAATCCTCGGCTTCAAGCCAAAGGACCGTAACTTTTGACTACAGCAAAAACTCTACCAATAAAATTTGTCACCGCGAAGGAGTGTTTTTGTAAACAAAGCTCAAAAACAGAGGCGTAGAGAGTGGGAACTGATGTTTTGCTACATTTCGAACCAAAACATTCGAAAAAATGTAACTTTAGAACTGTTTAGAAATATTCTAAAATGTACCAAGAGAGTTCGAAATGTTGCAGAATGTTGTGTTTTTATTTATTTTGTGCTTTGAACTTTGAAGAGCCACTCTTCAATAAGTTTTTGGAATGGCTAGTCACTAGTTGTCTAGAATTCTCCAGAATTTAATAGAGACGAATTTATAAAGGGAAAGACCAGAAAAATGACTTGTCTAATGAATTTTCTTGTGACTATGCTGGAGCACTACTTATGTTGGATTATTTGTGTTACATAAAGACTTTTATTTTGGTAAAATGGGCAAAGATTGACGAATGGTTTTATGAATTACAGGAGTACATACTTAGGCTCCTTGTTTTTGTTACCAAAATAAAGCACTATTTTTCCATTTTCGAAAGATTTAATCACTTGTCAGATTGTTTCTATCGTGGACATTTCTATTTCTATTGAGACAGTGGACATACAGAACGCATGGTAGTGTATTTCACAATGAGAAATGTTACCAAAGAGAATATATGTTACGTGGTGTGGTGGCAAGCACAATTCGAGAGGTCCACCAAATATTTTTGATGAAATCATGAGGAAATGTGGCTGATGGTCTAAGCCCTCTGGATTATTTTATTTCTAATTGTTGACAGAATTCTTGTATTCCTCCGTCTTTATGTATGGTGGTAAGCTTTATATTTTCTATTTAAAAAAAATTGAGCAATTTATTTTCAATGCTTTTATTGATAGATAAGTAGGATTCTCTTATGGAAAATAATCGCTCCTATGAATACCCGATTAAGAAAAAATCTGGAAGCCGCATTAATTGCCCTTAAGAGACCACGTCTAAATGACCAACTCGGCTCTGCTCGTTTAATTCTTTTTAGAAATAGTGTAACATAGATTTTAATAGAAAAGAGACATTCACATATCCCGTGAGAATGCCTCTTTTCATTTTTAATAGCTTTTAGACGAATAGATTTGTAACTTTTTTGATTTTCAATTTTACTATTCTATAGCACTGATGATGGAAAGACCGAAAAGCTTTTGCTAATTTTAAATGTTGTTGTTTTTTTATTTTTTATCAATATGGCAAACATTGATCATAAAAAAAATAAATAAAAAAAATAAGTAGGGTTGTTACTTTATCTGCTTTTTACTTTTTAGGATTTTCGGCAGTGAAATTTTATAAACAACACTCAATACATTTTTTGCTGTGTTTAATTTTTGTAACATTTTGTAAAATCAACACAGCGACACACCTCGCAATATTAAAAAAAATTCTGCAATATATCTCAACATTCAAGATTTTTCTTTTTCTTTCCACCCACCCTTCTTTGTTTATGTTTTCGGCCGCCATCTTTTTTCGTCGCTAGTGACGTCGAATTTTATAAAAAAAACACGGCGTCGACAAATTTGGTCAAGTTTAACTGTTATCTTCATCAGGCGAACGATCTAATTTCGAATGTACAAATATCATATAGAGGAAGCGAAATTTAGTGACTGAGGAGCCGCAACAATAGTTTGTGCCGAAAATTTCGATTTTTACACTTATTTGACTAAAAGCACTATGTTTTAAACTGTTCTACTCTATAATATTGTGCCTCAAGAGCTTCTTTTCATGGAAATGTTGAATTTCTGATTTAGTTTTGAATTTACTGAAATACCGAACTTCCATGGGTAAATACTGAAGAATATTTAGGCAATTTACCATCACCGGCAGCATTTCATTTACCGGAATACCGTACATTTTTCTTCGAGAAATAAGGGACAGAAAATAGGCCCATACCGTGTCACCGTAAACCTTGAAACCTCCCCCCAAATACCGAGTCGCCTTATTTAAAATTATGCTTTTAAAAAAAGCACACTCCTATAGTCTAGTAGAATGAGCTCACAAAGACCCTAACCTTGAAAAATAAAATGTGGCTAGAATTTGACGCATAGGTCCCTGAGGGGTCATAGAACCACCAGAAAAAAGCACAGTCGATTGTAAAAGTATAGGGCGCGTTATAAGCAATTTTTTGATGACGTGACTTTTCAGTACAAATCCCTGTAAACAAAATTTTCAAAACGTTCATGAAAGGGAATTTTTACTGTTCCATCAGAAAGATCATGAAAAGTAGATGATAAAAATTGGGTCATTTTTGGGACTTTTTTCGGGACTTTTTCAGCCACACACTATTTTTTCATGGTAAAAAGCTAATTTACGAGACTATTATCGACGTAATAGAAAAGCTTTCCATATTCTCATAAAACAATATTTTAAAGAGTATTCTTTCAATTTCTCCCTCAATGCTTGCCCTTAATGTTTATACATCCATACATGTATCCCTTTTGTTTGAAAAAAAAAATGTTTTCATGACGACACTGTACACGCCACGACTGGAAAAACAAATATGAAACAAAGTCCTAATTCTCTCTGATTCTCTATCTCTCTCTCTTCAAGTTCGGATGGAAATGTAGCAAAAGAAGATATGTCTTGTTCGTCTTCATCATCGGTAAGTTCATCCTTACCAAGTATTTGGGAGAGATAAAAAAAACGTAAGTTCGATTGATAACACTTCAGGGGCGGATACAAGCATTGTGAAAGTTGTGCGTTCACAAGGTCAATTTTCTTGATCAATTGATTGAAGAATTAGACAAGACTTAAATTTCTTGTATGTTCAGTCGTGTGTGAAAAATTTACATAACAAGCTTCTCATCGCTCTTTCTTCTTTTTGTATACAAATCAATTTACTTTTCTTTATTTATTATTTCTTTTGACTTTCCCGCGAACATGCGAACTGTCTCTCTCACACACACACTGATTTACGTCATCATGAAATATGAGATCTCACTGTTTTTTAAAGAGAATCTATACACTCCGCCGTACAGCGTTTTCAAAGAAACCTTAATCATATTTTGTGTTTTTTTCGGCGGTGAAGAGCCATTATGTGTGTATTTTACATAATTTTGCATAGTTTTGCACGAAACGCATACACTACTCAATTTTCACAACAAAAGAATCATAATTTCGTGCAAATTTTTCTCGCTTATTCAACCAAAAATAGCTTTGAAGTAAAAGTAAAATCTTAAAAACATCGAGACAAACTTTCGTTTTCGAATATTTTTGTTGTTGTTGATAAAAGTGAAAGTGATAGTAGAATGAAGCCGTCGTAGATTGAATATGGAAAAAACTAAACTTCAAAGAGTCATACCAAACGAGGTAAATATCAAATCGGATCTCCATCGATTGAGATTATTTTATCAAAAAGAAAATCTCTCCACATCATCAATCAAAAGGATCAGAGACCGTTACAAACTTATCTTAAAGAAGATTATAGAACAAAAACAAAACTCCAACTTTCTGGTAGTTGACGAAAATGCTGCCAGTATAATAGAACATGAAAATTTGGGAGAATTTTGCCAAAATTCCTCTGGAAATTGTAAACCTCTGAGGTAAGCTATCATTTCTTTTGCAAAAATTCAAGCTATTGTTAGGGATGGTCCTAGGGGGTGTAAGGAAGGGTTGAGGATGTGCGTGCCAGACCTCCAAACCCTGACGCCTAGAGAGACTGATCCCTTAGAGATATTTTTTGAAATATTTTCTCTGGTTTTTGAAAAATCCTACCAGTAGAGAGACTTTTTTATAAAATATTTTCCAAAAATCTAGAGACTAAATTTAAACCTTTCTGATTTTTCCGACCCTTAAGCTTAAGGCACAAAGGCACATACCACATAGACGGCCATCTAGAGATTACCCGTGGGCAATTTGACAACCGGAATCCGCTGGGCAATCGTTCACACGGGAAGATCCCATAGCGCACCTTTTTAATAAAAAGATATATGTATATCTTTTTACTGCATAAATCTTTTGAGAATTTTTTTCACATCGATGATGTTCTAAGATCAAAGAATCACTCCTGTGAAAATTGTAATTGTAGAATATGTTTACAAAAGGATGATCTTTGAATCGATAAATAATTGATTTCACAACAAGCACAAAGTTTTCAACTCCTCTGTCAACTATTTTGGGGACGTTTTTGGGGTAGACTTTAAATAATCTTTTTTCTTTTTATTCAGGGTTACCGCTGATGGAAATTGTCTTTTTAATGCTGTTTCAAAGAAATTATGTGGCAGTGAAATATTACACCTCGTCCTACGCGTTTTAACCAGTATTGAGCTCTATTTTGATTGGAGTAAATATTTCAAGGAGATTCGATACCTAGCTCTAAAATACAAATCTTCTTTTCGGAATGAATTTAACCTTATCCAGCTTTTTTTCAACTTCAAGTCTTCCGAAAAATGTTTCAACATTACTCAAATGTTTACAATATTCCGTGAAGAGGCTATTCATACATCGAACCCTGGAGCATTTTCATCAATGTCAGCAATCTATGCCCTTTTGTTGTGTGGTAAACATACCAATATTTTCGATTTACAGTCCAAGGTATAGTCGAATCTTCCCTGTTTTCACAAGACTTCTTAAAGTTCCTGAAACAAAGTCAAACGATATTATCAATATACTCTGGGCATCGACATTGAAGCATTGAGACTACACTTCCCCAAATCACTTCGTCCTTTGTTCAGATGCAAAGCACAAATCGTTTTCATCTGGCACACCTATTTCAGAACTATGGAAATCAATCGAAATACCAGAGAAAAACCTTAAGCAAAAAGAATCTACCATAAATTTTTCAACAGTTGCTCCCAAAAAACAAAAAACAAAAAGTCAATCGAAAGTTCATCTGACACTTTGAGGATGCAAACAACAAACCAGGAAATTTCCAAGCCTTGCTAAATTTTCGAGTTGAGAGTGGAGATGTTGTGTTAAAAACTCAACTGGAAAATTGTCCAAGGAATGCAACGTACCGGTCCAAAACGATTCAAAACGAAATCTTGAGCTGTATTGGAAACCTAATCACCCGAGAGTTAGCAAGTGAGATCAGAAGAGCCAAATTTTTTTCTATCATTGCTGAAGAAGCATCTGACTCTAGTAATACCGAACAGTTGTCTTTAGTTATCCGATTCATTGATGATTGCAGTCAGGTACGAGAAGAGTTTATCCGATTCATAGAATGCGAGTCAACTGCAGCAGAAGCTTTGGTGACGAAGCTTTCTGAGGCAATATCATCGCTCTTTTTAGAATGACTTGAGAGGTCAAGCTTATGACGGGGCAGGAAATATGGCTGGTGCAAAATCAGGTGTCAGCACAAGAATTATGGAACCTTACCCAAAGGGTTTATACTTTCACTGCGCATCGCATAGACTCAATCTGGCTGTTGCGTCTTCAACCAACATAAGAGGAGTAAGGAACATGATGGACTCGTAAATGTAGCGAGGTTTTTCACTTATCACCTAAAAAGACAGACCTCTTGCGAGCCAACATCAATGACCTTATGCCTGAAGACCAAAGAGAAACGCTTCTTGATGTTTGTAAAACACGGTGGTTACAAAGAGTGGATGGCCTTGAACGGGTAGAAGAGCTCATGTCCGCTATTCTCGAAACTCTTGACATGATTGCAAATAATCACGACAGGTCGTATACCAATAAAGATGGAAGGGCAGATGCACGTGGCTTGTACTGGACATTTCGTTCCTTTAGTTTTATGATTCATCTCATCATCGTTCGCAATGTACTTTCTTACACCCTTTCTCTCACTTATGAGCTGCAGAAAAAACAGCTAGACGTTGGGAAGGTTTACGAGGCAGTCGATAACGTCATAGATTCCCTTCAAGAGTGCCGTGATAAAGTGGATGATTTGCACAAAGAATGGTACGAAACAGCTGTCGAATTCGCATTATTACACGGAACCCAACCATCCATCAAACGTATCGCTGGCCAGCAAACACTTCGTGCTAACTTCGCAACCGATTCTACGTCTGAATATTACAAGTTTTCTTTAACGATACCCCTCTTGGATCAAGTATTGTCTGAACTGAGGAGTCGATTCTCACCTGAAAATAGAATTCACTTAAATGGCAATTACATTCGCCCCAACATCGTGATCTCTTCTACTGATTGGAAGGAGAAAATTTATCAATTCGCAACGCAGTACGAAAAAGATCTTCCCGAAAAGGTCAATTTGAAAGCAGAATTACGACAGTGGGAAATCTACTGGAGAAAAATCTCAACTAAAGGAAACCTGCTAGACACCATCGTCGATACTCTATCTGCTGTAGACTCTATTAAGAATTGGTTTCCAAATATTTATGTCATCTTGTGTTTAGTCGCAGTGGTACCAGCAACATCCAACTCATGGACTGAATCAAAAAAAACTTCCGACCATTCGACGGACTGTGTTGATACTAGACAATTGGTGAACAAAATATCTTTTGTGATCAATCCAGATAAATAACTCTTCGAAAGATTTGAAACTTCTAGCAATATGACATCTTAGGTTGAAAATGAATACTGCTTTCTACATTGAGTGCAACTTGCTTAGCCTTTAGTATATAGTTAGATTTTTTATTCATTTTATCGGATGATTTACTTGTAAATTTGTAATAATATTGATTGGCGTGCCGGGACTGCCTCCGAGCTTTAAAGCTGGGTGTCCACTGGAAAAAATAAGTTCATCGCGAATTTGTTTGTCGCAAAAAATAAATCCAGACAGATGTCTTGAATTAAAAACCTATTGTTTTATTTGCGATGGGGCGAAAAGAAATAAGCGATGAAAAATTAAAACGTTTTCAATCTACATCATTTATTATTTTTTACTTCTTCGTAAAAAAGAACAATAGATTTTTGATTCCAGACATATGTCTGGATTTATTTTTTGCGACAGCTATTTGCGACGAACTTATTTTTTTTCAGTGGACACCCAGCTTAAATTCTTGTTCATTTTATTTCACCTACTTCATGCTTTTAATCTTAGTTTACAAAGCGAGAGTTATTTTCATGCAGTTTAAAAAAATCTAAAATGAGAACAAAACTGAAAGTAAAATTTGCAAGTGCCACTAAGACTATGATTGAAACGTGAAGTAATGATTTCGGTTTGCGTGAGAGATCTTGTTTAGAGATTGGAACATTTGCTTCCATAATGGCGGAAATTACATCTTAACATAACATCAAAAAGCTCTATAAGAACAAACGCAATAAAACCGGGGATAAAAACGGGTTTTGGGCAAAGATCGGGGAAATCGGATTTCTTTCACAAGGTCTTCAAATATCCTATATCCGCCCCTGCGCTTAGTACTATTTATGCAAATTTTTGAAATTCGTTGCCAAGGCATAAACAATTAACCTAGCATGATATTCATTCATTCTCTATGCTTTCTAATTCCGTTACTTTGATTTACCACATTCGATTTCCGTCTCATTTCTAATGTTATTTGTTGTGAAAAGTTAAAGCGCTGAAAGAAGGTGAGAGTGATTGATTAAATGGGGAGTGAAAACAGTCAGTAGGCATGGCAATGGTCTACAAATTAGATAATATCATTCTTACAGCATACCAAGAAGAAGACCTCATTTTTGTTAAGGAAACAAGAATTCCATCACTTCCAGAACAGATAAATATGGTCGATATCAATAATTCTGACGATGACGAAGTAACGATAGTTAAAACAATCGGTAAGTTGATACGACCTCGATAACTTTCAATATTGTTCAAGTTACTTAAGCTTTATGAAAAGGTTTCTATAATTCGTCGCAATGGTTCCTTGTATTTAAGTAGTACGGAAGTCTGCGACCGCAGTCGGATGCTCCTCTTTCGATAGCTATTTACCCAAAGGTAGGGAAGGGCACCATTCTTTTTCCCTGGATTTGTCCACTTACCCTTGATCCTTCTCTTTAATTGCTGCCTATTAAGAGGCATCAAGTACCATTTTGGAAATCTTTGGTATAATGGTATGGTATTGAAACCACGACATTGCACACCGTAGCCGAATGGTCTACCCTCACACCACTGCTATCCCTTAGTACTTAGGCAGTGAGAGTTGTTCAACAAATGAGTTGCCTAAAATATTATGAACTACGATTGCTGCAATCTGGCAAAAATACGGAAAATTAAATCAAAGTTTACCTAAGAACATTGACCAATACTTGTAAATAGTAATTTTTACAAGCTTCAGAGGAAAAAACGAATTTAAAAAGCTAAACAATATTATGATCATAGTATACACGTTTTTTTAAGAAACTAGTTTTGCCAAGCAGCCTCAATGTTTTTAACATAATCAGCCTTCTTAGATGTTTCTTAGTTTTTAGGCATTCTGAGCCTCGTGTTTTTTTAAATAAAAGACGTGTAAATCCACTTAACCTTCCTTTACCTAAGCTGGTAACTTCAGAAAAACTTTAACTAATAAATTGCTTTATATTGCTTTGTAGATCCATTAGTGAAAACTGTAGAACAACCTGGAATGGGGGACAAGATCGACAGTCCGAGTTCTTCTCCACACCTGTTTGAGCACCAATTTTCACCAGCAACATGCTTTTCGGACGAAGAAATTATCAGTGGAGAAAATATTTTACGCTCAGGCCATCAAAGAGGTGACAATCAAACAAGGATACCCAGAGAAACTTGGGATCATGTCGTAATCCAAGAATGTGAGAATGTTCCCCATAACGTTGATGATTTAACGATTTATCATGTGAAGGCTTCAGATAAACAAGCCTTGTCTCAGAAATTGAGAGATGGCAGAAACTGGGGAAAAGATTCCAGGACAACGTGGAGTGACTATAAAACAGTGAGGTACCGTAGCTGTTCAGGTGGAAGAACTTGTCCAAATGATCAATGTCCTTACTTAGTTGAGTTTAAAAAGACAAACGAAGTTGATTTCGACAAAAATGGTTATTGCAAATTTTGTCAAGCAACTGGTATATTTGAAAAGTGCTTTAGTCGGAAATACGTAGCTTATTCCAACAATCCAAACGAAGCCTACGTTTATCATTATGGCAAACATACCTGCTCAGCGAAACAAATTCATCAACCACCCATTTTTCAAATGGCTAAAGCAGTCGAGAGTAATCCCTCTGTGCGACCAACTGAAATTCAAACGAATGGAATTGTATCCGCACTTCGAAACCGTACCCTCTGGGGAAGTATTCGTCAGACTGCTAAGCAATTTTCAGACACAAGAAAAATCTCCAATGAAAAACAGAAGCAAAGAAAGAAAATTTACCCAAGCGGAGAAGATTTCCATGGGGTTTCCGATTTCAAAGAATACACCGACAACGAGGACAAATATTTAATTTACGACGTAAATAGAGATAATGATAGCCTATTAATGATAGCCTTGGGTATATGTATCTATTTTTGATGATTACATTGTTTTTATATGTACATGCACAATTTTATGACTTAATTGTTTCCTTTTCTCTTTTAATACTTATTTTATACTCCCATGTGATTTTATGATTTTTTTCAATTTTTTAGAAATAACTGAACATTTTGCTTGTAGCTTACTTTTTAACTGATGATGGACGTGAATGTTCGAAATATATTTTGTGATTTTACCTTATGAACCATTGCAGTTCAAATATTTATCTGTAAATAGAGATAAACAGTACGTTTTTAAAAGCTCAAAAGAATCTCTTAAAATTGCACATGACATGTGCCTAAACGAACACTTTATAAATTCAAGCAGATTAATAATAATAGCCTTTTGCCATTTCAAATGAAAATTTTGAGAACAAGAGCAAAACTATTTTATTCAGACTGCTCAAGAAAAGAGTATTTCATTAGAAAATTGATTAATGTGATGCATTCAAGTATCAAAAACTAGAATTTGTACTGAAGCTGAAATCTATATAGTTGGTTCATCTTGAAATTGTAGTCTAACCCCATTCTGGTGTCTTGTTTGGAACTGTTTGCCAAATCAAGCAGGGAATCTTGTACCAGGGGTAAAAAGCCCCAATCCGAATTGAAAACAAACCATATGTCATCAGAAACTCATTTATTCATTATGTACATAATGCAGCATGTTTGTTTTATGTTTAGTATCAAAATTCAGTTGTTGTGTTATAAATTTTATACTATATTTGCATTGGCAATTACATGTCAAAATCAAATCAAGATGTACTTTCCAGAGATGATTTACATGACAAATATTGATATCCAGTTTGCAGTGAAAATTTTGAATCCAAAAACTTCCAAGAAACTAAATGTTAGGTACACATCATCAATTTGATTGGATTATTCCATTCTGTTGTTTCCTTTAAGTTAAATATGGTTTCACTCATCTTATTAGCAGACTTTGTCAGTGTTTACAAAGATTTCGTACCAACCACGTGAAGGTGCAAAATAATCCATTAATCTAGGGGCTACTGAACAGTACGATGACTAACCTGAAAGTATATAATGAAGAGGGAATTAGGATCTTTGCAAGCTACACCTACATTAACAAACACAAAATAACAAATTTAAGTCAAACGACAACTGGACAACCGATGAAATTAATGGATTAATCTTATATAATAATAACCGGCTGACTGTGGGCAACCGCCAACCGCCAACCACCACTACCGTAACTTGATCTAATGTCGACATCCCTCCTCTAATTCCGACACCCTTTATATCAGCTGAAATTGATAGAAAGGTTGAAACTGTTTTTCTTTGCTTAGTGGTCAGAGAGGAATAATCCTCAGAATAATCAGTGACTCAAGCTTTCATATTATTCTTGTCTCTAAAGAAGGCTGTCGGAATTAGGCAAGGGATGTCGATATTAGACCAACTTACAGTAAACTTTTTGGATGGGCTTTTTTGGTTCTGAGAATAATAGTTACAATTCAGGAAAAGTTCTGCACACGTGCAAGACATCGAAGTGTATCCATCAAATAATTGATGCCCACAAGATGGAGAGACACGGAACTGTACAGGCGATTTCCATTTGGAAGAGAACTAAAACAAAATAGAGAAATCATTTTTAAGATTGTCTAGCCTGGGAATCCAAGCTCATAATTTTAGAAAAAACAAAAAATACCTCACCTCACAAAGTTCTAAAATTATAGAGCTTGGTGCAGGTAGATTAGTCTGACACAGAATGTTATAAACAGTCTGTGTGTGAACCCTTGTTGACAGACTTTCTGAACTTTGGAAACCCAGGCAAACACACATAATCAACTTACCATAAAAACTCTTTCACAAGCTCTAAAGACTTTCAAAACTACTAAAAACCACATCAAAACATCATCCACATGTATTTAGACTTCCAGTCAACAGCCATTTTGTTTCTAAATGAATCTATGTTTTCATTTTTATTTGTTTTCCTTTTTTCTGCAAAGTCAGCTTTTCCATAAATTATGCGCGCATCGAAATTATCAAAATGCGCGCAAAAGTACTCCTAAGTAATACGTCGAAAGCTGGCCAATCAGGCCGAACCTGCATTGCAGGGAAAAATGTCCCTGCAGGCGAGTTACCTGCACCAAGCGTTAAACCAGCAGCAAAAATATCATAAACTAGACTGTGAAAAAAGTTTAACGCTTGGATTCCCAGGCTAAAGATTGTCGTGCAGTTTTTATGACCAGTACTTGACTGGCAGGTGCTGGTCCGCAAACTAAACATAGTCAAATACAATCTGTTTATGTACCTCAAAATAGTGTGCGAAAACCCACATAGCTCTTTCTCTCCCCAGAAAAATTTTTTAACCGGCCAAAACATATTAAAAACATTAAAGTGTCAAGGTCAGAATCACAAAATTTTCAATGTTATTTTTTCTCTTATTTCAAAATAAAACCACAATAGGTTGGTTGTCCCTTTGCCTCTTTATAGATTGCCACAAATTCATCTCCTGTCGTCGACCTTTTCTTAGCAAGAGTGATTGGCCAAACAAACAGTAACTAAGTACCCCGATTGATCAAATATCTTATAAATATTTCATAATTGGCCACTCACTCACCACACACAACAAGTGGTTTTGTTGATTACCAAAAATTATGACAGGTCATAGGCCATAGGCAGATAAGTAGAGAAAGAGGGGGAAGGGAAGCAGTTTTTCCTGCACTTATCAGATTATAATTGATAACATGCAGGCATGAAAAATAACAGAAAAACCACATACCTTACAGATTTCACTTTCCTTGTTGCAATGGATTTGAGAAGATAACCATAAGAAGAAAAACAAACATTGAGATGACCTTGATGGCAGCCCTCAGATGAAAAATTTGGAGAAGATCGAAAATGTGCAGGCTTCAAAACCGTTCAGAATTTGCGACAAAATAGATAAAATCAGGACTGTCTATTCTGTTTTTTCTTCTCCAAGCATCTAAAGCCATTTGACGAATCTTGACTTTTAACGTTTTGACACTAACAGCCATCAAATCCCGGGCAAACCCTGCATTTTGACCTCATCCAGGTCTTTCTACAAAATTTTGCAGGATGCAGGCCTGCAAAATGTTTTGTACACAAAATCTAAAATACAGACTCGAATTCACGCTTCTTGTAACGCGACTTGACAAACAGTTTTGTTATAGGGCAAAATTATTTTAAAGGGAACCAAAAGGTGCACTTTAGAGTGAAAAACATTTTTTGGATATGTGACTAAAAATTCATATGATTAGTTAACACTGATACTGGGGAACATTTTTCTAAAGTTTAAGAGCTAGAGGACTTGTAGATTTTCTATTGCAGGGGGTCATCCACAATGACTAAGACCCTTTTTTGAAGCTTTTTAGGTGTTTCATTTTTAGGCATATAATTATTCATTTTACCTTATTCATGCTAAAAAAAGAGTCAAAACATTCTTATAATGGTAAGTTAGCACAAACAAACTAAAAAAACATAGGTTTCTAACTTAATGTCGATGTTTTCGCAAAAATACGGCCTTCCGCTGATCCTGCCAGAATCCCCTATTCATGCTTCTTTAAGATTAACAGCTAAAGATTTTAACCCTACCTACTGAGAGCTATTTGGGTCCCTTAGAACTGAAAGGGGGGGCACATAGTGCCCCCCGTGGATAACTTAGGATAGGAACATTATTTGGTCATGAAATTTGGTACAGCATTGCTTCAACCTATATCAAACAAATTCATCAAAAAATTTTTTTGAAAATTGAATGCAATTTTTGATGACGTCATCAATTGTATCAACAATTTGCAAAAATCACCCAAAAAACTCAAAAAAAATTATGTTTCTTAAAATTGCTGTTGAAACAGATGGAGAAATACATTCTCCTTCATTTTTCTTTTATTTGAAAGCTTTTATAATGTACTAAATGGAAATTAAAATCTAAATCAACAATTTTGTCGTGACGTTCTACTATAGTGCGCCAAAACCGAAGAAAATGTTTTAAACTTTCAAAACCGCGTAAAATCAGAACATTTCAACTTTTTCAAGTCGGTAATACTTTTTTTTATCATATTTATATTTATTTTTTGCTGCTAATTCTACTTTAAGATGTAATAGAAGCAGTACAAATGAAGTGGACCATTAAAGTACACCTGGTAACATTTTATAGTATCTTGGAGTAAGCACATAAAAAAGAGCAAAATAGCCTGCGCTGCAGTTGTGGGATGGTAGTGGTCACCGACAAACCTGTCATTGGGACTAAAATAATTGACCAATGAAAAAAAGTTTTTAACCGAAACATTCCCCTTAAAATTTGATGAAAAGTCATGAAATTTCAGTTTCATAGCCTCACTAGTTAAAAAATGCCAGCCAATTTTCTAACAGGGGGGGGGCACTTTGTGCCCCCCCCTCTCAGTAGGTAGGGTTAAGATGAAATCTTCAAATATAGCTCATAAACCTATTAGAAGGGTTCTTGAGCACATCTAAACAACTTGGAAGCTAGTTTTGCTCTGTTAACTTAAATTTTGCCCCTTTTTTATAACTTAACAATTTCCGTCATTCCGTAACCAATATTTTCAGCAGGGCAAAAAGCTTTATTAAGTCCGATTAGTTTGCATTGGATGTTTCTTACAATTTTTACATTATTAAAGAGCCCCCAAGAAAGAAAAGCATGATGTATGTATTTATAATGACAATAAGAATGTTGAGTTCTAGTTTTGCTACAATAAACCCAATAATTTTGCAACATTGCAGCAAGTTTTGCTACCGGGGCGGATAGTTTTCCGACTTGCCGTCGAAGTACTACTTTTTCACGATAGTTAAGCTACCATTTTTGCCGTGAATTGCTACATTATTGGATAGTTCTACATTTTCGGTTAGTTTTCCTACTCCTACCCACAATGCATTGCTTCTAAACATTACATTGGAAAGTAAGCGGCGCGAAAGAAACAAAATAAAATGGCTTATTGGAGAGTTGGGGAACTTGTGTAGTTGTTGAATTATTGTGAATATTAAATGATCTCTTATACTTTTAAAGTTTTTTGATATGAATCATTTATCTAATTTGTATAAAATAATATGATACTTACAAATTGAATGGAGTTATGTTGCTGCTACATCAAAAGAACATAGGATACGTCTGATCCAGAGCACTATGTGGATGGATACACACAAGTCATTGGACATTGGAAGGTGAAGGGAATCACTACCTGCAGTCTTGACTTTACTATATTTAAGACAACACTGGAGGGAGACACTGTCTCTAGGACACAACCCACAATGTGCTGACTAAATTATTTTTTGCTTAGGGTAACAGACAATGACATTCTAATGCCATGCCTGAATGAAGTAAACGCAAAAAATAGTTGTTTAGAGAACACGGCTGTCTATTGCATAACAAATGACCTCACATACATTACTTTCCCTCAGCGAAGAAAAATATGATAAATTATCTTGTCTCTCTCTAGGTATAACTGCTGTTTAGTAATTAGTTATTCAAAAGACGACCCTGCCGATTCCTCGGACTCTGCCTCTGCTGAGGATTTTCTTGTTAAATGTCCAGGGATTTTAACATCTATTTTGAAACTTAGTGCGCCTGGGACGCCCTGGACTTGGTGCATTGTTCGCACTACGCATGTGAAAAGATAGAGAAACATGCTATACTGGCAATGTGATATGTCATAATACTGGCCATGCAGCATGTCATACCGGCCGTGTGCAGCGTGGCGTGTGAAGGTAATCGCACAGTACAATTAGATGACCGTGCAGCGTGTCTATGTATATATATGTTCTCCTAAACAACGTCTATTAATTTGTTGTCTTTGTAGGCTTGCTTCAGGTCATTGCTTGGTCCAATTATAGAGCCTGGCCATCCAGGCTTAATGGTAGCCATCAAAGAATATTGTTCTGTTTGTATCACCTGCCCACCTCATATTTTCCGCCAATTTTCCGATGCAGAGAGCCTGAACAACACCGGCAAGTTTCTGAACTATACAGTAATTTCCGTAAGGCACCAACTCTTTTTCAAAGACACAAACCTTTTTCGAAAGGCATAAACTTTTTTTCAAAAGGCACAAACTTTTTTTCGAACTAGGCACAAGCTTTTTTTTCAAAGGGGCAAACTTTTTTTCAAAGGCACAAATTTTTTTCAAAAGGCACGTAGGGTACAAAGGCACAAAGGCACGAAAAAAATCACACTCAAAATCGGGTTACAAATCGGGAAAAAATCTTGAAATAATTAGCCAGTCGGGACTTTTTTTAACAGTCGGCTTCAACAGGACATTTGGTATTTGGATAGGTTTGATTGCCTCTTTGCACGTATTAGTAAATCTAAAATATAAGAACATAAAATGTAATATAAGATATAGCTATAATAATACTCTCTATCTCCCTCCCCCTCCTTAGTCAATCAGCACAGTAGCTGACTGTTATATGTATATAAAATAAACAGCCCTGAGCTGCACAGCTGGGCCTAGTCCATATGTTATGGTATCAATAAGTCAGTAAGTACTGGACAGTTCGATCATCTGTTGGCGGAACCGGTCTTTGCAGGCTATTTCTTGTTGATTGGATCGTTTGATCGGGTCGATCACCTTGCGCTGGCTCAACAGTTTGTGAGGGGGTGTGCTGTGGAAGTTGAGCTGCTTGTCTTGGTAGAGTAACATGTTGAATTCAAGTGCCGAGAAGTAAAGTAGGGTTGCACGTTCCTACTGACGTCGTTGGTTGTTGTTGATCATCTTTCTTCGCTACCGAGGTAGCAGTTTTCGCCCACTCCCCATGGAGTTTGAGATGGAGGTACTGGACTAGGATGTAATGGGAGTATTGCCGTAAGATTGTTTAAAAAAAAGCATCCAATCCAAATGAAAGTGAAGCGCTTTTTTTAAAGAGGCCACCCTGTTGAATAATTAAGTAGTTCAACAGAAAAACAATGATATAGCCATGCATTTATTACAATTTGCATGATATGATACAGTAATTATGCATGGCTGTCTCATTGTTTTTATGGCTGGACTACTTTAATTATTCAAAAGGGTGGCCTTTAAAAAAAAAGTTCTATCAGAAAGGATTCTTTGAAAAAATAATGCTCACATCAAATTCCTGCTTTCGTTTAAGAACTAAAGATGAGAAAAAATTCAACCACTTGAATCCAAGCTAGAATCAACGATTGAATCCAACAAGGCAGCGAAAAGCCATTAGCATTAGCGCCAAAAATTAGGGCCAGTCGTTAACCTTAATATCTCATTGGTTGAAATTTAAAAAAAACTTTCTGATGGAGAAATTACGGAAGCCATTGAGAAAAAGAGACCACTTTTGTTTTTATTGCAAATATATATACACACATTATATGATATATATATATACTTTTCTGCATGACATATTACATATCTTCACTATATATAAACATTGCATGGGGAATACTTCTGTCAACATGTATAATGTGTCAACTATTTTAATGTCAACTATATTTTACTGTTTCAGACCCCCCCCCTTTCTTAAGGGGGGGGATGACACCTTCCAAAAAAGTTAAGAAGGGGGGGTCAGAGATTTTCACTAAAAAGGGGGGGATAGTAAGAAGGGGGGGGATCGTTTAAGAAGGGGGGCTTACATATATTGTAGATTATTTTCCAGCACTGTTATGAAATTTGGTCTACATGAAAGGAAGTTCTTTATTTTCTCTAAAAAGTGGTATTATACTTGCCAGACTTTATTTTTCTTTACTGTTTCCCTTCCCTTTTTACCAAAAAATATTTAGCCCGAAACCCTTGGTGGATAGGCATTTTTAAAGGTTGGGGGGGATGCCAAGAAGGGGGGGGTATTTAAGAAGGTGGGATCAGACCCCTTTCCGCACTATGTTTTATTGTTGGAATAGAAAAGAGAAAAGAGGTAAGTCTAGCCTAGCCTAATTGTCAGCTGTCAGGGGGAGTACAAAGAATGCGAACAAAAACAAAACACACAATATTTACCAAGCTGACCGTAGGTCTAATGTTGACAACTGTCTTCTACCTTAAAGGAAGAAATTTTGGCGGGAATTTAATTTGGCGGATGGCGAAAAAAGTTTTTTCAGAGGGAATTTAATTTGGCGGATGGACGAAAAAACTAAATTTGGCGGGAATTTAATTTGGTGGTCGCCTAAAAATTTAACCTTAAGATGGCGTCAAAACAGCGAAAAAATAACACCTTAAAAGAGATCATATTTTCAAAATGTATATAATTTGGCGGATGACGGAAAAAAAAATTTTGGCGGGAACTTAATTTGGCGGATTTCAGTTAAATCCGCCAAATCCGCCAAATTTTCTTTCCGCCAAAATTTCTTCCTTTAAGGTATTTCATAGTTTGAACCCCCCCTTTTTAAGGGGGGGGATCCGAGTTTTCAAGGAAGGCTTTATAGGGGGATGGGCAATTTTCCAGTTAAAATGGGGGGTTTGAGCTTATAGGGGGGGATCAAATAAAAATGGGGGGGATGGTAACTTTTAGTTAAAAATTTTTTTTTATTATGTTATATGTTGATTTAAGTCAATAAAATTTAATATCACATAATTTCGACTTATCTGATTTATTCTCACTGCACTCTGTTTTGAATCAGATTTTGTTTTTCCTTGTTTTTTAACTATTGCCAATAAAAATATATTTCATTTCATACTTTTTAGGTACTGTGACTTAAGGTAACTTCAGCATGATTTAACTAGCGTACTACCTCTGAATATTTGTCACTTACAGTCATGTCATCCTAGTAGTGTTTAGTCAATAAATAATTCTTTTAGTCAAATAATTTTTTTAGTTAAAAAATAATTAATAAAAATAATGAACTACCTATGCATCATTGCAATTTTTGTTCCTTTTGTCGTTTTGGCTGGACTCATTGGCTGGTCTTGCATCAAAGGGTAGGCCTAATGATACCTTATGGAGATCAATTTTTGCAGATATTTATGAGGTTTTTTCAAACTCTGGAAATTTAATCCTCCCAAAAATTAGTCTTAAATAAAATTAAAGTTATTTAAAATTCATGAATGGATTTTTGAATTTGTATCATTTTAAAGCACAAAAAATTTCAAGTGTTTTTTTTAACATTATGTTTTTATGCCATAATCCTACAATTGCTATTATCATAATTTTTTTAACGTTTTCAGTCGAACTCATCAGTCCGATTTAGTGGAGGAGGAGGAAATGGAAGCAAAGACCCCACAGTAAGTGAAGATTCTGACTGCTCTTTTAACTTTTTGTTGTTATGAAATTACATTTTCTTTTAAAGTCTTTGGAGAAAGAGTTGCCAAAACAAGTTCCCCTTAAAGTTAAATAACATTTTGCTAAATTTTCTCGTTAAATAAAACAAAAAAACAATAATCAGCCATTTCATTCTCCAAAAGTAATTTCTCATAAGAGCTTTCATTATTTACAAAATGTTATAGAAGGTATTAGCAATAGCTTTTTAAAGTCAATAACCATCATCTTTCTGATGACAGCAGTAGATTATTTAGGTTATATTAGTAGAATAATAAATATTTGCTTTTTAATTCATTATTCAGATCAGTGGATCCAGTCCAAATCAATTCAAGTTATGTTTAGATGTTAGATGTTCATAGTTATGTCTAATTATGATAATATATTTTTTATGCAGCCCTGTGAATTCAAACAAAATTATATCGGCACGGAAATTTTGCCGACCTAGAGGTCATTTTAGGTTGGCAAAGCCGTCCTAAGTAGCTTGTTTAGGTCGGCAAAGACAATAAATTTCCTACAGTTAGTTTAACTATCCTTAATAATTGTGTTAATAAGTTTTATGTTTTATAAAGAGAATGGAATGAGGCTCGATTATCATGTGTTATCAAATGATAACACAATTAGATTAACCTAACAAATAATATTTTTCCTCTTTAGGTCGGCTTTGCCGACCCAAAACATTTCTTTTGTCTGCACGCCGACCTAGAGTGTAAATTACGTCGGCTTTCAGGTCGGCATTGCCGAATGCCAACCTGGATTCACAGGGCTGTTTATGTTCCTTTGTTATCTATTTTTTATAATTTTTTATATATTACTGTAAAAGAAGAAAAAAGTAAAAAGGTTATAAATTGGAGCTAATTTATTAGCTTAGGTTAATTATCGATCCCGCATCTCCTGCACTAGGCCTTTCAGGGGTTGCTCATCCCGCTTCTACAGGATATCTATGCCGTCGGCTCTTTGCTGCCATTTTATCTATTTCGGTATCAGCTGCCGGCAATTTATCTTCAGCTAGTCCCGCCTGCTAGATCTCCTTAAAAATTGATCTCACTCCTATTTCCTACCTTTTCTACTGCCTGATCAGAGTGAGAATGAATTTACCTCCCACCCACCCAACAGTTGCTTTTTTTCTTATCCTCGTTGTTTGCTTTTGCTTTTATTTTCTATTTTTAGGAAACACCACCAGATGATGTCAACGCCTGCTTGCAACCCTGCGGTCTTTCGGTCCTAGAGTTTTTCCTGGTGCCAGTTTTTTTAGCCCAAGGACCAACCATTTGGGATGTGCTGGGTACTTACTAATCGGTGGCTTCAATTCTGAATCTGCCCATTTCAACAAACTTTATTGCCGTAACCATTCACGTTGGCTTGGACGCTATCCACAGCTCTTTCAGTCAATTCTACACTGGCTTGGTCGCTACCAACAGTTTTATAAGATATTTCTACACTGGCTCGGACGCTATCCACAGTAAATTCATACCTCAGATAAATGCTCGACCGCACATACTCAAACACTCACACACTGGCTTGGACGCTATCCACAGTAAATTCGTACTTCAGATATATGCTCGGATGCGATCCGCACATTCTCAAACACTCACACACTGGCTCGGACGCTATCCACAGTAATTTAGATCCCACACACTGGCTTGGATGCTATCCACAGTGATTTAGGTTACTCACACATAACTTATTTCTTTTTAACATTGTGTAGCAATTAGAGGTGTTGGCTTACCTTCGGTAATCTTAGGGCCTCCTACATTTCTAGTGCCTTGTCCTGGCTGCTCAGCCCGACAGTGGACAGGCTTATTATCTCTTTAGAGGAAGGTACGCAGCACATCCCCAATGTTACCCCAATGCAATTACCTCGCGTTTTATTCTACCTTGATTACATTTACTTGCTTACATTTACTTGATTACATTTACTTGATTACATTTACTTGATTAATAAACATTTCGACTCTATACATACTTTGTCTCTATTATTCTCTGATCCACTTCTTAGGCAAAACAGGATCGACATTTCAGACAATAGACTAAGTGATTGTAGCCTTGTCTCAAAATTCATTTCTAGGTTAGCTATTTCGGACAACATATTACACAAAACTCTCTGCTATTGCTTTTACATATATCACATACTTCTCCACAGATCAGATAATTAACGTGTGTTGTGATGGAACCTCGTGATCATGGCTCGCACCCCCCCCCGCCTGTGTAGGGGGAGCTACACCTAAAATTTGCCATATAAGAGGTGGGAGCTGCTTGTTTTTCCCGACAGGCGGGGGGAGCTCTATCTTGGGGGGGACCTGCATTAGTTTATGTAACTCTCTGGGGGCTAAATAACACTTCCTAAATATTGTTCTTTACTGTTGGTTTTTAATTTCTCTAAACCTTTTTCATGCAAAGTGTCATCTGATCCTTAAAATGCAAAAATGAAGACATTCTATTGCATTCTCTAAAAGTGCACACACATGTAAATAGAGCTTTGCGAATGCCATAAAATCTTTCCCCTATACTGGGACCTAAAATTTTATCAGGCTGGGGGAACTTGTTCTCAGGGGGGACCTAAATTGGGCGGGGGGACCTAGAACCCCAGTCGGAGCCATGCGTGATGAAAGGAAAGTTCTACTTATTGTTGTCTTTGATATTCAATTTAACAGTTATACCTCAAAAAATAATTTTGTTTTGTTCTGTCTCCTTCTTTACTGAACATGTTTTAGTCTTTGCTAACAGTAACCCAGGATATCTTCTTGATTGATTGGATTGCTTCTTACTTTTTTTTCTCATTTAGAATATTTTAGAAAAACTACAGCAAAATCTGGTAAAATGAATAGATTGAGAAGTAAGCCGTTGTCACCAAGTTTTTGTGGGACAGGTGTAGACCCTGAGGGATTCCTACTTTGGAACATCTCAGAAACAATAGGTAAGGCACTTTTTTCGTTTCTAAATATTAAATAAAGCATCTCCTCTGATGTTAGTGGAAAAATTCGAATTTAGCTGGAATTTTAATAAAGCTCTGTGTTTGGGTTTTAGCTGCACTTACTGAATGCTTCACTTCAGTTTTTGATTCTTTTTCTAGGTTATGGAATTGTCACAACAAAGAATTTTCAAATGAAGGACTACCTTCTTGAATATATAGGTGAAAGAATCAGCACGTTTCAGAATTTTGAATAAAAAGATCATTTATAAACATCTTATTTTAAAATTTATTTTGAAAAGTTGGATGGAATCTATTAAACTATCATCTTGCGCCTAATAATGTTTAATTGTGAATTTATTAGTTTGAGTCTGCCTGTCTTTCCAAAGTGAAAAGTTTATGCTTTTAGTAATTTCTATTTTTTCAGAATTTTTATTTAAGCTTGTTTAATTTTTATTAACAGGTGAAAGGATCTCTAAAGAGGAGGCTTTAAAAAGGGAATGCATTTACAAAGAGGAGGGGATTGGATGCTACCTTTTTGATGTTGATGGAATCCATAAGAAAATCTGGTAATCATAAAGTTTATTTTACAATTCTCCTACCAAAAGGCGTAAATTTCATTGAATTGGCAAATTCTGTATTCTATGATGGCTAAAATTGTTTATTTACCAAGTTATAATTAAATCTCTAATTGAAAGCTCTTACAGAAATAAAGACCTTTGATGGGAGGGTTGGAGAATATTACTTTTTAAATCCCCCCGGACACAAAAATTTTAACCCTGGACATTGCAAATTGACCATATGAACATGGCAGATTTTCAGAGTTTTGAATCTTCTTTGATCTTTTATAGTATCGATGCCACCAAAGATACACATCATTTGTGCCGGTATGCTCATTAGTTTCTTTTTTCTTTTTGAATATATGCTTTTTTTACATATGAAATAATCTATTACTGACAGGTTACTGATTTCAAGCCCAAGTCGGCTTTGTTTGGTCTCAATGGATTGTCAAAAGTTCAGTTTTTTTTAAATATCTCTGTTTTTATTCTAGCTATGTAAACGATTCTCCAACTCGCTTGGCCAATTGCGTAATGATAAGGAAGGTCATCGGTGGGGTTGTCCATCTGGTTTTGAGGGCCACCAAATATATTCCCAAGGGCACGGAATTGAGGTACTAAGTCATTTCTACATTCAATACCAAAATTATTATGAAAGATACTTTAAAATTGATTTGAAGAAGAAATTTTACCATTGAATATATACTATTCATTTAATAAAAAATATACTTTTAATGATATTTACAATATGAAATATAATTTGTTTATTTCAAATAAATAAGGTATGACTATGGTGTTGGTGAGGAGGAGATGCCCTGGCGAGCAATGGTAAATGTTTATGTTGTATATGCTTTTTGCAATTCTCAGCAGCCATTCAACTTTCTACAAAACAATATTGCGTTGAAGCTACTTTCTTGATCACGTTTTATTGGAATGTTGTATTCATTAAATGCAATTTTATTTTCAGGAATCATGCTTGAAGCCTCAACTATATCAAATTGACATTGTCCCGCCCTCTCCAGTGAAAAAGGTATTCTTATTTCAGGTTGTCTTTTCCCATGTCACTTTTATTTTAGCATCTTCTGTTTCGATTTATCCCTGTTTGAATCGATTTGTTATTGCAATTTTTGTCATCTTTGCATTCAGGGCGCAAAATCTAGCACTCTCCTCTCACCAGCAAGGTAAGAAGATGTACTCATTATAATTTTACTTGAAGATTTTTTATTTGAATAGTAATGACTGTATGAAAAACATCCAAAATACTATATTTAATTATTTTTTAAGTTGCGATATCTTAATACCATCAATTTTCCTGCAACTTTTATATTAGTGCACATTATTTTTTTATCTTTCCCTTTAAGCTTTGCACAGTATAAGTACGCGAAAATATATAGTGAAAGTCAATGGTACCATTACAAGTATGATTTTGAAATATTAAACTTTCGCTAGATATTGTGTTTAGTGTGTTAGCCATCGGGTTTTTTAAGAACTGTTTAGATACTTGCAAATCAAAATATATTTTTATCTTGTTCAGGATGAATGATGAAAGCTCCCTAGAGACCTTAAAGGTAACTTTTGATTCTATTATTATAATCTTACACAGCGTAAGTTACTAATTGAATTGATAATAGTTGATGTGATTGGTAAATCCGCGAAGAATTCTGCCAGACTCTTAAAAATCTTTTTAATCAGATATATCACTAGCCTTTTTCAGGTATTTCAGACCAGCCCTAGATTCAATAGTTTTTTATTGTTAGTTATATTATAGTTTTGGCTTTCAGACTAAAAGCAATCAAGAGAAGTCTAGCAGTTCTTTGCCTCCAAGGTATACAAAAAGTTAATTTCAAAGTTTACAATTTATCTTTAGTTAAGGTTTTTAAATTTAATATCTGTGACAGCGAGGAAATTGTTTTGTACTCATTTGACTTGATGTAAGAAAAAGTTTTTTGAAGTAAAAGTAAAATCTTTACCAAATTTAATTTCTCTAATCTACCACTATATACATTTTTACTTGAAGTTGTGTCATATTTTTCAGGAAATTGACCAATCAGCAAATGACGGCACAAATCAAAAATTATGATGATTTGCTCAAAGCTGCCGTCATTCAAAAGGAGTACAGGTAAAAATGACCTATCAAAATCTTGATTTTGCTTTAGATTGACTTGAACTACAGTAATGTAATTAAGTAGTATTTGAACAATCACTGAGAATCGGCATGAGCAAAAATTAGTATAGTATACTATTTAGTTTAGTATACTAAACCAACGTTTCTTATATTTGTCTGGATAACCAATGTAATTTAATTATCTCCTGTTACGTAAATGTGAGATCTGATCAATGTTTAATATATTTTAAAGCAACATGAAAAATATAAAAGCTTCACCAAACTTTACCCAGCTGCTTGTTTTGTAGAAATCCTTATGAGTTAAGGTAGGAAACTTGATTTGATCGAAACTGTCAGTAAAAACGTCTGTTAAGTTAAATTAGAATCTGCTTATATTTAATTTTTCAGCCCAACGTCACTGTCAGACTTTTTTGAAAGTGGTAACCCAGAGCTTTCAATGAAAAGGTAAAATATTTCAGATCCACTGCACTGCTGTTCTCTTTCATTTCTATTTTAATCAAAATTATTATCATTAACTTGAATTGATACATAATTCCTGCATTTCATAAATCCCCCTTACATCATCGACTGATGATTCTTATCATTAGCAATCAATGAAATGTGTTGCTTGTCAATAAATGGCTATGGACAGTCACACATTGAAAATGTTCCTAATCAATGTCTTTCAACCTATTAGTGTCCGTACTGTGTAATAAATATAATATCTGTTGAGTCCTGAATTTGTGTTATTACGTTGCTACTTAATCTACCCCTAAGTTTTTTGTTTTTTTTGGAATAAAGCTTTAAAGTTAATGCTTATCTATGTTCTGTAATATTTTTATATTATTTTTTTTTTGCTCTGAAAATAATTAATTTGAAAAAGCCATTTATTATTTCAGTCGCCTTAATTTCTTGGTATCGAAAGGAATAAACCTCCCTTATGGAAAGAGGTTTCGGAAGGTAATTTATTGTTTGTCAAGTTGGGAAATTCAATCGTTGTTATGATAGCAGCACGTTCAGCACGGACAGCATGTTCTCTTCTTCTACTCAGTACACACTTCCCCCTTTGATGAATTTTTTAACCAAATTTTTGAAAGTTTTAAACAGTACATTAATAGAGGGGATCGGTAAGTTATAGGGGACTACTGTTGGATTGGTGGTCCGAAATAATTGATGGTATGCCACTTTGTACCAGGGTAGTCAACCTATTTCGAACGCAAATTAAGCTAGTATCATGATACGAAGGGGTGGGTCCAACTGTTTCCAATGTAAATTTCAAGTTAGTACCAAGGTACCTGGAGTCAAGAAAGTACACGTTTTACTCACTGATGATCCGGTTACAATAAACTGTTTACCCCCTGATTGGTAGAACATCAAGTTAAATGTTAGAGAAAAACATTAATTACTGAATTATTTTTTTTAAAGTTTATTCTTTTTTTTAGGATTACGTTCCAAACTTAATGTTTGAAGACCTGTATGAAGAAGTAAGCTTATTTTTTCCTCCTTATATAACGTGATTACTAAACTTCTCTTAGTCAATATGTTGTAAAAACTTATTTTGTCATCTTTTGTTTGTATTTTCTTTTCTAGGAAGACCTCAGAGAGATACCAATAACAGTAGGCATTGAAGTAGATGAACTTTACTACAAAAAGGTAATAAAAATCGCCAATAATAAGTTTAATGATTGATTTTGCAAATTACCAGATAAGGCTTTTTCTAAATACTGGGGGTTTTAATTGACTAAGTTGATCGCATTATTCGTGAGATAAATTAGTAATAATTTTTCCTCCTTCTGCATACCTTTTAGATATCCCCGTATTTTCAACCTGGAACTCCTGGGATTTCAAAGAGCGCACAGTGTGAGGTATAAATCAATGTTTTTTACTCGACAACCATTCAGTGAGATTTCTTGATTATACATACTGTTGCTATGAGAATGTGGTAATGTTTTTTTTTGTATTAGTTATTGGAATTTTAACCTTAAAGGTCTCAAATCCATCATTTTTCAACGAAAATTTTCTTCTTTTTTTCCTGTTAGAATGACGATTGTGATCAATTTGTGCCTGAATCATCACATCAAACGCCGGAACAGTAAGTTTTGATATTGCTATCTGAAAACGACGTACTATAGGGATCTACAGGGATGTAATTCGTATGATAATTATGCTGTGCTGTGATTTTGTGATTTTTTCTTTCTTCTACTAATCTTGCTATAACCAAAAGGATTAAACGGAAACTAATTCTTTGTTTTTAAACTGTTTTAAGCTGACCTCTTCGGGTCATGCCTATTGTTTGTTAAACCTAGTTAAACAAATAAACTTTCAGTAGAAGAGACTGTTTTTCAAGTGTGACCACAAACTCACGCTTATGTAGCCTTATATGCCTTTGTCTTTTATCTTTAAAGATTTTTCTTTTATGTGCCTAGAAAAAAAAGCTTTGACAGCCATCATTCGCCAAAATTAGTAAATGCGAAAAATATTTTCTAGGCGTGCAGAAATTAATACGTGTGAGAATTATACCAAGAAGGTAATCCATAAAATTATTCTGTATTTCTTAAGGTTTTCAATGAATGACACTTCGACATCAAATTCATCGTCCAACGATCCATTAGACAAAACTCCAGTAAAAAAGATGTAAGTTAACCAAATTGAATTAGCTGTTACCTAATAGAAGAGAGAAGCGAGAGAAGCGGACCCTCCGAGGCCATTGCGACACACAGAGTCGTGGTGTATCGAGGATAATAATCCTACAGTACGGGAGAACATTGCGTTCTCGCAGGGACTGAACCTATGAGTACCACACCACATACAATGTCAGGCATATCTCCCCATACTCTTGTATCAGAGTGATGGTATCCAATTCCCCTCACATGGTATGGGTTAACCCGGGAGAAGGTACAATCACTTGCTAAGTGAATCGCAGCACTGAGTGGCAATCGAACCCTGACCTCCAGCATGGAAGTCAAGAACGATGACCACTACACTACTGCACCTAATAGAAGAGGGAGAAATAATCCACACTTCGGAAATAAGTTGTTTATGGAAATTTTTTGAGTGCTGATTTAGGCTGAAAATCAGTATTCAGTCTACTCCTACATGCACCAAAATGGCCAGAATACCTCAAATAGGTATTTCTGTGAGGAGCTTGTACCTACTTGTCGTTTAGTATTATAGCCAACTTGGTTTGAACTTTTACAATACTACAAAAAGAAATTCTAAAAACAACTTATGTCCGAAGTGTGGATTGTGTCCCCCATATAACCTTATCACATCGCAAATTCTCAAACATTAAGAAAAACACACGATAGAAGCACAGAAGAGTACAAAAACTGACACAAATAATAACGAGATATTGAGGATATTAGATTCATATATTCAATCAAAAGTTGATTAATCTTTTATTGAGCCCATGAATTATTTTTACAATCGTAGCGCTTTTTTAACTAGATATTCGATGAATCATATGGATTGGTCTCCATCGATTTTATCATCCCCGATGTTATCAGTGCCAACGAATCTATTGGATAAATCGCCGACAAAAAGCATGTAAGTTATACTTTTAACACAAAGAGGATGACCATTCATTCTAAAGTAAAAACTAAATGGAGACATTTCCAGTAAAACAATGAAGGTTGTGTTTTTTATATGTCAACAACCAACCAAATATTCGTAACTTGAAATTAAACGAAAATTAAAATCGAAATCGACAGTTAAATTTTTTGTCAAATGTCAACAGAGTATTTCAGTTGCCGCTGGTTTTTTTTTACTTGATATTTATTTTTCGGGTGCAAGATTTCAATTGAAAACCTGTTAATTTGGTATTGGAGCATTTATTTTTTAAATGCCTAATAGAATATTTGACTTCAAAAAGTTGATCCACATTTTATTGTATCGAGGATTGTATTAAGGATATCAGATTCATGTTATGTTAGAAGTTGATAAAGTTTATAATTATTGAGCCTATGAAAATCGAAACTTATTTTTTTCAATCATGGCGCTTTTTTAACTAGACATTCAATGAATCATATGGCTTGGTCTCCATCAAATTTGTCGTCTTCGATGTTATCAGTGCCAACCAATCTATTGGATAAATCGCCGACAAAAAGCATGTAAGTTATACTTTTAACACAAAGAGGATGACCATTCATTGTAAAGTAAAAACCAAGATGATTCATTTCTGTGCAGAGTAATCTCAAATAACCCTAAACTACACAATTACCATCATTGCACCTGTATAGATAATTACCATTCTTAAAGGTTATTTAAACCATATTTTTATTTAACGATCTTTAAGTAATGCTACGCGTTCAACAGATGAAGGTCGATCGGAGAATGCAGTATTAATGGACAGGTAATATACTTTCGTTTAAAGTAATATTCAAAATACATCAGTCAAAACTATGTCTAGTTGTACTTTCATTCTGCTTTTCTGCTGGTACACCCCGGAACCTGTTTTTTTTTTAATTTAAGTTTTCGAGCCTAACTCAAAACCAAAATAGCCAAATTTTCAACTTTTATTACAATTATTCTTTTTTATGTTTTTCAAGGAGTGCTAGCAATCAAGATGATGTTCAGTCAAACCCTCCAAAAAAAGTCAGGTAATAGACCTTAATAAAGTGTAATCGGTATACAGAAGCTGAGTTCATATGACATCTTATGATTAGAAATTCATAAATCGAGTATTTAATTACCGTATTCTCTAATAAAAGCAGTTCCTAAATTTTGAATTTACAAATAATAACCGCTCTCTAATGATTTTGTTCGTTTTTTTTTTTTTGAGGTCGCTCGATTGTTTTAGTCAAAGCACTTTTTATATATTTTTGGAAAGCTACGGGGTAGGGGAATCAAAATAACTTGGGTCCCATTTTTTTCGGACACTTTGGTTTGTTTTTCGGACAACTATAACGGTCTCAGGCAAAAATCATAGAGTGAAAAAATTACGAAAAATTTAGCTTGAGAAAACGGAGACCTGTTGTATATTTTTGGAAAGCTCTTAAAAAATTAATATTAGAGTTATATTACAAGTATTGTTGATTTCCGTACCTAACTCGAGATATTCCTTAAAAACTGTTTTTCAGCCAGAAACAGCTGTTTTGTCCAGTTTTTGCGCTTTTTGAAGCTCCATATCATAGAGTTAGGTACATAAATCACCTATACTCGCAAAACATCTCTAATTTTTTGAGAGCTTTCCAAAAATATACAATAGGTCTTTTTCTCAAGCTAAAATTTTTATCAATTTTTGACCCTGCAATTTTTGCCTGAGACTTCATATTTGTCCGAAAATCACACCAAAGTGTCCGAAAAAAATATTGACACCCAAGTTATTTTGATTCCCCTACCCCTTACCTTTCCAAAAATGTATAACAAGTGATTTGAATAAAGAAATCGACCGATTTTACAAATTTCCTCCTACTATTATCTAATGTGGCTTAAAATATCTTAAAAAGTCTTATCTATTTATCCTTTATATTTCTAAAGAAAGTTCCCCATATACCATCTATTCTAACGTACAACGTTTTTAAGTTTTCGATAATTTTGGATAGTTTTGCGACTCGGAATGTTTTAGTCGCATTTCATTCTTTGGTCAAAGTAGTTTGTGACATGACTCATTTTGAAATAAATTTCAGTATGTAGAATACTCTCGGGTACCTGATAGCCGTCCCCCCGCTAATTAATTTTTCGAAAATATTCCACCCAGGACATTTTATTCCAACCCCCCCCCC